>NC_091474.1:83472191-83779931 GCF_036971445.1 Narcine bancroftii
CAGAGCTTTGCAAGGAGCATAAACAGACATTAGCCTTTAGCTTCAGTTTTAGCTGCCTCCTGCTCTGCTCCCCCTGCAAACAACGATATGTAAAATGAAACGTGGTTGGCTCTGAATTTTCACAGCCATGCCCCAGGCGCAGAGAAAGGAAAAGCAGCCAGTGTTCCTTTCACTCCCCCTAGAAGGCAGGGGTCCACTCCACCCCCTCCCCGCAACGTGGTGGAATGCTGAGGGGGAAGGCTGACTGGCGCAGAGTTAATCCTGGAAGCTGCGGGAATGTCGAGACGTGAAGGGCTGACTGACTGTTTCTACCCATGGACAATGAACGATCTGCTGACTTCCTCCAGCAACTCCATATCTGCTTAGCGAAGATGATATCCCTTTATGGCGTTACAGCTCTCTTGGCCCTCCAGTCGTCAATGGTGCATACCCCTCTGAACAGCGCAGAACAGGAACAGGCCCTTTGGCCCACAATGTCTGCGCTGAGCATGATGCCAAATCCAATTAAACCTCATCTGCCTGCACAAGATCCATATCCCCCCCATTCCCTGCACATTTCACGCGTCTGTCTCAATCCTCTTAAACTTTCCATTGGCACCTTTCCAGTCTTCATGGGGTCCTGGGAACTTGGCGACAAGACAGCATTGAATCAACATGGAGACCTTCTGTGAGGGGAGGTGTTTGGCAGGATAGAGCAGCATTCAACCAAACTAATATCTCGCCTGAACTCCCCAATCTGGGTACATGAAAATACAGTCAAATCCCTGGTATCCAGCACCTACAGGGATATATGCCTGTAGGTTGCCCGAAACACACACTTACTAATACATCTACATTACACAGTTTAAAGGACAGCACAAAAATGTAAAGTAATGCGAGAGAAAATAAATCAGCATTGGGCATCCTTAAATTATGTCAAGTTCACTTTAATCGGGTAATTCCCGTAATTTATGAAGGGTTGTGGGCAGTGATGATGAGGGAACAAGTTCGAAGGGTTAGTATTGACCCATAAACCTGATTACATGTGGAGGCCCTTCTGGGAAGGACTGGTGACATTTTGAACAAAATTACAGAAGTGGATTTTTCCACAAGATCCGGAGTTGGACCTTTTGGGGAGATATTGGAAATGTGAATTTTAGACTGTCCAGATATCAAATTCAGTTCGTGAAGGTCACCTTGACGGTGGCCAGGAACTGTCTCACGGTTTCGTGGAACTCCCAACTAAACACCACACGATGGAATGTTCTCCCTTGGAGAAAATCACTTGCAATTGAAGAGGGGAAACATGACACATTCGTTAAAGTATGGCAGCCAGGTCTGAAATAGGTGTAGATTGACCAGCTCCCTCTCCCCGTGAAATACGGACGTTATAAAAACCCGTCCTAGCAGGGAAAGGATTGGAGTGAATGAAACGGAACAGGGCACAGGCGACATGCAGGTTTTCATTTTAGCCCTTTTTTTTATAGTTTGGTTTATCTTTTCATTTTTATTTCTTTTATTTCTTATTTGACTGGTTTATAGTTAATGAGGTTGTTCTTATTTTTAAGTTTTTGGTGGGGGCTCTGAACCCCACTTGTATTTGTATAATCGGTATGGCTATGTGTTTGGGGGTAAGGGGAGGAAAACACAGACTCTGTACATTCTATGAATGTTGAAAAAAATTGTATTGACAGTTAAAATTACTTTGAGTCTGTAAAAGATCATAAATATTTTTTAAAAAAGCAACAGGGTTGCATGTCTGCACACACAGCCCCAATGTATAATTCATGCACATCAGATACAAGTTAATCACTAATGATCATAACTCCCAACAGTACAGTGAGGGTTAAACAAATGGTACCTGCCACCCCGCTACGGCATACCAATTAGCAAAGAAACAAATGAATGATGGATTGAAAACACAAAATCTACAGACTCTGTGATTGTAGTAAAAACAGACAGAAGTGCTGGAGAAACTTGGCCGGTCTCGCAGCGTCCGGGGATGTATTACTGACATTTCAGGCCTGAGCTCAGGCCCAAAACATTGGCAATGTATCTTTTCCTCCCCTGGATGTAGTGAGACTGCGTTGCTCCTCCAGCATTTCTGGCTGTTTTCACAAATTAACTACCACCTACAACCAGTGAGATATGACAGTTTCTCCTGGTTGTACGCCACAAATCGCCGGGACACATGTTACACCTGATACTCCAGCGTCGCTCACGGCTCACAACCTGAATATGGTCTCAAGAGCTCCACGTGGTGGGCTTTGTACTGCAGCCCTGGCTTGGGGTAGAGACTCAGGAGTGCCCACCTGACCCAAGGTGCAGTGGAGAATGAATTGCATGCTAGCTCCACCTGTGGGTGGATCTAACCTTGAATGGCAGGGCAGGTGACTTCCGACATGTTTCCCATTGGCGGGATGGGGGGGGGGGTGTTGGGTGACGCTGGTCTTATCAGACCTGCTTGCTTCCAGAAAGGACGTGACCGTCTCTATTACAGATGAGCAAGAGGTGACCAACGCAGTGGTAGGCATTTGGACCATTTCCTAGCTCAGCAGCCAGAAACATCTCTCTCTCTCTCTCTCTCTCTCTCTCTCTCTCTCTCTCTCTCTCTCTCTCTCTCTCTCTCGTCTAATGTCATCATGACCTCTTTCATCAATTATTCCAACAGAGGTCCTTTCTGATAAAAAAGAAACTCCAGATGCTGGAACTTTAAGTGAACAAGGAAAAGCTGGAGAAAATCAACGGCTCAGGGGACATCCATGGAATGAAGCAGGCCGTCTCCAATAAAGGAACAATTAACTGACCATAGGGCACGGTCTGCTGGGCTTCATTAATTTGTTGTGAGGTACTATTGCATCTCTGTAAATCTCTGGTGAGACCAGAGATTTACTCTGGTGAGAGTATTGTGTTCAGTTCTAGTCACCTCATTATAGGAAGGATGTGGAAGCTATAGAGAGGATGCAGAGGAGATTTACCAGGATGCTGTCTGGATTGGAGGCAAGGCGAGCAGAGCTGGGGGCTTTTCTCTTTGGAGTGAAGAAGGATGAGAGGCGTCTTAATTGAGGTCTACAAGACTGTGGAGAGCCAGCACTTTTTTCCCCAGGGTGGGAGGAGCAAACACCAGAGGAGATCTGGATAAAGTGAAGGGAGGAAAGTTCAGGGGAGACATCGGGGTAAGTTAATTTACACAAAGAATGCATTGCCAGGGGTGGCGGTGGAGACTATGAAGGCATTTAAAAGACTCTTAGACAGGCACATGAAAGAAAAATACAGGGTTATGAGGTAGAAAGCTTTTGTATATTTTTAATAAGTACTTTTTTGGTGTGCAGTAAAATCCCTGGTGTCCGGCACCTATGAGGTTGGTCAACATTGTCATGGGTGAATTTTCCATTTCCTTGAGATTGTGTTACTTGATTGGCAAACTAATGGTGACACTCATCAATTTTACACTTTCGTAATATTTACTTATTTACTCTGAGTGATTTTTTTTTGCCAGTTGCTTGAGGCTGCGGGTTGCTTGAATTCCGGATCTCGGGGTATCACTGTGTATAGGTCGGCACAACATAGTGGCCGAAAGGCCTGTACTGTGCCATAATGTTCTATTCTCTTTGTTCATTTCTTCTCTCTTCTGTCATAAATTTTGAGCAGGAAACTAGATCCAAGTCTAGTTTTGTCAGTCATGTTGACAAATCACATATAGACCCAGCTAAAAGGTGGCAACTTTTCTTCCCTGAAGTGAATTCGAAAACCAAATGTTACATTCACTGAAACAAGCACGCAAATAAATAACAGATTTGTTTAACTGAATTTAAATTCCCTGCTGTCACGGTGAGAATTGAACCTGCGCCTTTGGACCAATTAAGTCCGCAGCAAGGCCATTTTACCACCATGCTGATTTGCTTCAGGTGTTGGGAGATGAAAGACAATTAATGAAGCAAGAGCTCAAAACTTCAGCGGTACTTTTCTTTGGCAAAGGAATATCTCGAGGCCCAAGATATCACATCATCGAACTCAAACCCAAAATGTTTTGTGGTCCATAAAGTGCTCCTATGAAGCGTTGCCACTGTTGCATTGTGGGGAAGGAGGCAGCCATTTTTGCACATCAAGATCCCACAAACATTTGGTGAGGTGAACTGGTTCTGACCTTTGGTTGAGGAATCAACTTTGACCGGGATTATTTTCTTTTAATTTAAGATTACATCAGAGAAACAGGCCCTTTCGGTGTATGTGCCCATGCCAGATAATTGACTTACAAGCCCCAATACAATTTTTGAACGGTGGGAGGAAACCGGAGCATCCAGAGGAAACCCACGCAAACAAAGGGAGAATGTATAGACTCCTTACAGACTCTTACAAGATTCCCTGTTCTTCTGAACAGAAGCAGATGCTTGATAATCATGTCTCACTCGAGAGAGGCCACCTCCAATTGTGAGACCCTGCCTCAGTGACTACATACTGAACATCAGGTCTTGGGACTTAAATAGTACTTAAATCTCTGAGTCTTCTCAATGAAATGGTGGGGGGAGGGGCATGAGAGGGGAGTTGTGGAACTCTCAGTGAGTTCAGAAGCTTACTCTTTCCTCCAGCACTCCACCCATTTCCCCCTCCATTCACAGAGCCACCACCTTTCCCCTTGTTTGTTGGTGTTCCCTCTCTCCTTTATTGCCTCCTGCCTGTGGGACCCTGCTATTCCCCCTTCCCGTCCCCCCACCATTTTGTTCAGGCACTCATACCTTGAAGGCTCAAGCTCGAAACTTTGGTTGCGTAACCTTCACTACATGAGGTAAACTATTGGACCTGCTGAGTTTCTCCAGCACTGCGTTGTTACAGGTTGAACCTCTATTATCTGGCACTCTGTGGTCTGGCAACACCTGTGGCCTGGCAAATTTTGAATCTGCCACCGTTAGTACAAACTCCTTAGAGGCAGCGTGGGATTCAAACCCCGGTCTCGCTCGCTGGCGTTGTTAAGGCATTGCACTAATTGCTATGTTAACCGGGATTCGATTTGTGATATATTTGATCTTTTTAGCTCAGAAAATGGGTCTGATTGAGGTACCTTTCTATGGTCAAGGAATGGCCAGGTGCCAATGTCACCAGATTAAAGAAGTTCAACCTGAACTTGGAAGCTTACCCGTGACTTCATCCACATTTTCCTCGGTCACATGGTCCTTCTGGTGCACCCAGTCACCATTGCACTTGAAGTAGATCTGTGTGGCTGGGGTAGCAGTGCACGCCATCATCACCGGTTTGTTCTTCACGATGTAGGCGTCACTCGGCTCCACCAGGAACCTCGGCAGTGGCTCTGCGGCAGAAGACGGAAAGGACTCGGGCAGCACATCACCATAATCGGTCCCTGTGGGGGAACAAGAAGAGGAGGGACAGAGATTACTGACAAGCATGGTCTAACTGAGCGGCACTTAATATACATTACAGATTAGTCACAAGGGCCATCCATTATCCCGAGATAATGGTACAAGTTACAGAGTTCCAGGAGTTAATCAATCAAGTCTGGTGTCATAACAAGCATGCAGCAGATTTTCTCCAGCCTAATATGTTTACAATGTCTTTCAGTCCAGATAATAAGAAAATATTTAGTTTAGCTCTGTGCCAATGACGACCAAATGCCCCTTTTATACTCCCAATATTTACAATCAGTCATCCCCCACCTCAGCTGACAAAGATTTGTGTCCACGTTCAAGATGGATTCTTTCTACACCTTAGAGGCTATTAACTGAGTAAAATGAACCATCTAAAGAGTTGTCAGGTCAGCCTTGTCCTCCCAGTCCAGGTTTCAGATTTCCTCTCCCTCCTTCATTACCTGCACCATTTAGAGTTCCAGCACACCTGTCATCTAAAGGCTGCTCGCTTGTTGACAGCACTATTTCTCTTTCAACAGTAGTTCAGGCTGAATGCAATAGGGGCTTCAATCATTCTTTCCCAGAGATCAGAAACAGCTACATCAGCAATAAGAGCAGATAAAGCAGATTCTCCTCTCCGAATGCCTCTGTGATTCCCCAAATCAACTGACTTTTCCTGCCCTCTCTGTACTGGTGGCAGCAGACACACGCAAACATGCACACTCACACCCACCCACACTCCCTCACACGCGTGCATGTACACACAAACATGCACACTCACACCCACCCACACTCCCTCACACGCGTGCATGTACACGCAAACATGCACACTCACACCCACCCACACTCCCTCACACGCGTGCATGTACACACAAACATGCACACTCACACCCACCCACACTCCCTCACACGCGTGCATGTACACGCAAACATGCACACTCACACCCACCCACACTCCCTCACACGCGTGCATGTACACACAAACATGCACACTCACACCCACCCACACTCCCTCACACGCGTGCATGTACACGCAAACATGCACACTCACACCCACCCACACTCCCTCACACGCGTGCATGTACACACAAACATGCATACTTGCACGTATGCACCCACCCACGCTCACACTCCAAGGGAACAAAGGATAGTGGGTATATGGAACAAACCACCAAAGAAAGTGGTAGAGGTGGGTGCAATGGTAATGCTTAAACGTTGAGAGAGGTATGGGAATTGGAACTAGCTTGATAAGTCAGCATGCACAGGTTGGGCTGAAGGGTTGTAAAGCCCTACAGCCTTGTTGCACCAACAGATTCAGTGTTGCTGGCTAACCTTGAAAGTTTCAATGTAGAAAGTATTGCCTCCTCGCACAATCCCTTTATACCCCTTGCATCTGTTCTTCCATTCACTTAGACCATGGCTGGTCGTCACTCTTGGTGAGTTGCTGCAAGGGGTACCCACAGCAGCTATGGTGTGGTCATGGAGGAGGGAATGAATATTCCTGGTGTTAGATGTCCAGTGAATGGAGCCATGTTGTAAATACTCCTTCAGGTAACATGGAAACATCCCATTACACTCATGGCATGCCTTGTATTTGGTAAGAAGGCATTGAGGAGTCGGAAGAGTCATGGTGTAGCATTACACCCAATGACCCATCCAGTACTGATGACCATTCTTTTTGACCTACTGATGTTACTCCATCTGCTGAATTCAACCAGTGGATTGTTTTTGATTGTGGTCAAGTTCATTTCCTGGCTGATAGCTAAAATGACTCAACTGCTGCACCCAAAAGATGACCAGTTAGATCAGATATAATGGACACAAGGTGGGGTGGAAAGGGGAGAGGGATGGGGGGGGGGAGAGAGGGAGGGGGGAGAGGGAGAGAGGGAGGGGGGAGAGGGACAGGGGGAGAGGGACGGGGAGAAGAGGGACTGGGGGGAGAGGGAGCAAAATAATGAGAAAATTTGACTGCAAATTAACTGTTGTTTTGTTGCCTGCAAGGAAAACTATTGGCAGCAACTCAGACTATATTCCAACAGTAAATGTCAAGAATAAGTGACCAGCAAAGAAAAACAGGATGGAGGTCAAACACAAAAACCAGATCCATTTATGATTATTCAGTGTAAATGAGAGAAAGAAAATGCAATAAGCCCAATCACTGTAAATTTATACAGGATACCAAAATATTGTCAACAAATCTTCAATAAAATGTTAACACCCTAAATTCTGGAAAAAAATCATTGTTGATTCTGAGCTTTGAGATACACTTATGGAAAGCTGTATGATGTTTTTGACCAGCAACCTGTCAGACATGAGAAATAGGAGCAGATGTTCATTCAGCGTTTCCCACTGTTCTGCAAATCAACAAGATCACAGCCGAATTTTCATGCCTTGCTGTAAGAATCCCGAGTTTCCCAATCTCCACAAACCCAGCCAATCTTGAAGGTTCCTCAGAAATCAGGATTTTCTCGACCTCATCTGCCTCCGTCTTCCCATCATCCCAATCAGTTGTTCAGTTCAGTTAATGCCATCCTCAACATCCATTGGAGCGCTTACATCCCTAACGTCGAAGTACTCGAGATGGCAGAGGTCGACAGCATCGAGTCCACGCTGCTGAAGATCCAGCTGCGCTGGATGGGTCACGTCTCCAGAATGGAGGACCATCGCCTTCCCAAGATCATGTTATATGGCGAGCTCTCCACTGGCCACCGTGACAGAGGTGCACCAAAGAAAAGGTACAAGGATTGCCTAAAGAAATCTCTTGGTGCCTGCCACATTGACCACCGCCAGTGGGCTGATAACGCCTCAAACCGTGCATCTTGGCGCCTCACAGTTTGGCGGGCAGCAACCTCCTTTGAAGAAGACCGCAGAGCCCACCTCATTGACAAAAGGCAAAGGAGGAAAAACCCAACACCCAACCCCAACCAACCAATTTTCCCCTGCAACCGCTGCAATCGTGTCTGCCTGTCCCGCATTGGACTTGTTAGTCACAAACGAGCCTGCAGCTGACGTGGACTTTTTACCCCCTCCATAAATCTTCGTCTGCGAAGCCAAGCCAAAGAAAAAAAGAAATAATGATACTTTGCATGCCATGGTACAGAGAAACTACCTCTAAATGCAAAATACATGGCCTGAGATTCAACGTAATTATTCAGAACTTTGTCTGGTTGAAATCACCGTGGTCATCATAAATTTGCATAGCATGTTCGAACACTAGCTCTCTTGACTGGCAGACAGTTTAAACTCAGGTACCAAATGATACGCTTCACAGCCTTTCTACAAATCAAGGCCAGGAAAGAGATTCTCGGCCGCACAGTTAGTGTAGTGGTTAGTGCAATCCTGTTGCAGCACCAGAAATTGGAGTTCAAACCTGGCACTGTCCATTTGTGCGTTCTCCCCATGTTAGCGTGGGTTTCCTCCTGGTGCTCCGGATTCTTCCCACCATTTAAAACATACCGGGTTTGGAGGTCTACTGGGTATAATTGGGCAGCATGGGCTTGAGGGCCGAAATCACCCATTACCGTGCTGCATGCCTGAATTTAAAATTTAATAGTGGATTAATAATGATTAATATAATGATCCATTTCTTCGGATGCAAGGATTGACAACGAGATAGACAATAGACTTGCCAAGGCAAATAGCGCCTTTGGAAGACTACACAAAAGAGTCTGGAAAAACAACCAACTGAAAAACCTCACAAAGATTAGCGTAAACAGAGCCGTTGTCATACCCACACTCCTGTTCGGCTCCGAATCATGGGTCCTCTACCGGCATCACCTACGGCTCCTAGAACACTTCCACCAGCGTTGTCTCCGCTCCATCCGCAACATTCATTGGAGCGACTTCATCTCCAACATCGAAGTACTCGAGATGGCAGAGGCCGACAGCATCGAATCCATGCTGCTGAAGATCCAACTGCGCTGGGTAGGTCACGTCTCCAGAATGGAGGACCACCACCTTCCCAAGATCGTGTTATATGAGAAGCTCTCCACTGGCCACCGAGACAGAGGTGCACCAAAGAAGAGGTACAAGGACTGCCTAAAGAAATTTCTTGGTGCCTGCCACATTGACCACTGCCAGTGGGCTGATATCGCCTCAAACCGTGCATCTTGGTGCCTCACAGTTCGGCAGGCAGCAACCTCCTTTGAAGAAGACAAGAAGACCACAGAGCCCACCTCACTGACAAAAGACAAAGGAGGAAAAACCCAACACCCAACCCCAACCAACCAATCTTCCCTTGCAACCGCTGCAACCGTGTCTGCCTGTTCCGCATCGGACTTGTCAGCCACAAACAAGCCTGTAGCTGACGTGGACATTACCCCTCCATAAATCTTCGTCCGCGAAGCCAAGCCAAAGAATATAATGATCTTGAGGCACCCACATTACGTACTGTTCAATACAAACACCAGTCATCACTGATCCACATTGTACTAACATGCTCAAAAGCATTGCTCACTGCAGTTCTGTTCCACCCGTGAACTAGGGGAAGACGAGCCGAGAACTTTCTTGTAATCAGAATGCTGCAGAGCCAAGGTGGCAGGGAACTAATTATATTAACAAGACAATATTTATGAATGGGCCACGTTGGAAATGGAAACAGTGTGAGCATGTGCAGTAACAGATTCCTGCCATCTCTTTGACTGTTCCCCTCTGAGATGTGAGAAAAGCCACCTTATCTGTAAAATCCTCCAGCCGCTGCCTGTCCACCCAGATTTCAGAATGAGATCCTCAGTTTCAAGTAATGATTGAGGAACGAGTGCTTGCTGGGAGACTAAGGAACCTTTTGGTTTCCCTGTGAAGGGAACTGCAGTTTAAGAGCAGGACGTGGCCATGCCAGGTTTCCGCACCCAGGACACAGAAGAAGGACTCTGTCACCCTGATGTAGGGAGGATTCCATGAAGGTGGAAAGGGTGCATGAAACATTCAAGAGGATGTTCCCAGGACTGGAGGGCTTGAGTTATAAGGAGAGACTGGATAGGTGGGGAAATCCCACCCCCCCCCCAGGTGAAGAGGGCGAGGAATGGACTGATAAATTTTTTAATTTAAATTTTAAAATTTGGACATACAGCACAGTATCAGAACCTTAGCCCACCAGATCGTGCTACCCAATTACACCCAATTAACCTACAACATTTTGAAGGGTGGGAGAAAACCGGAGAACCCAGAGGAAACCCATGCAGACACGGGGAGAACATACAAACTCCTTACAGACAGAGCCGGATTCCAACTCAAGCCACTGTAACAGAACAGCCCTAACTGCTGTGCTGACCAGGTCGCCCTGCAGATACAAGAATAAACATACAAACGCCTTACAGTAGCAACAGATTTGAACCCGGATCGCTGGAACAGCGTAACGCTAACCGCTACATTAACCACGCTGGCAATTGATAGACGCATATAAACATGGAGGGGCAAAGATAAGGTGACTTGTTCATAGTCTTCCCCATGGTAGAGAAGTCTAAAATAGGACACCATCGATTTATGGTGAGAGAAAACAATTTCAAAGAAACATGAGGGGAGACACTTTCACACAGACAGTGGTGCAGAGGTGGAACCAACTGCCTGAGGAAGTGGTGTTGAGAAGAATAATGACACTTTTAAGGACATTAGGACAGGAACATAGAGAGGACAGGTATTGGACAAACACAAGCAACAAGGACGAGCTTCAGTAGGGTCAGCAAGATCAAAGGGCCAATCTCGATGCTGTGGAGCCCTATTATTTGAACTGCCAAGCACTTCACCTTCAGAGCATGTTACACATTGAGCAAAGCCTGAAGGCTTACTCAGGTGCTATAAAAATGCAGCAGAGAATAGCAGTTTATTCCCAAACTTGCTGGATTGTGCTTGGGTGCATCAAGCAAATGCTGGTTGACAAGAGAAAGCAAGGCTTCAAACATAAACAAGGTGCTGCAATTGTCTCCTATGGCCAGATGCCTTGGCTAATGGTAAAGAAATATTGTTCCAACCACTTTAAAACCTGGCGCCCTACCAAGGGGAACTCAGATAAATAAAGAGGTCATATTGGTCTGTGGAAAAAAAAACACACACACAAATGGAAATCTCCACTCATTTTCCATGCAGTCAGTGCTGAACAATATTGGACCTCTTGGACATGAACAAAGATTTTTTTTTAAATTTTGAGTGAGTCGTTGTCTGTTCTCCCTTTGCTTTTGTTCTGCCTGAATTTTAGTGAATATTTCATCATAATGAGAAGTTTCACAACACTTCATAAGGTGAACCGATCATGAAATGCTGTGGTGTCCGTGATATGGACAAATGTGACCATTATCTTGAGCCATCAGTTTCCCCAATGCCTTTTATGTGGCAGAATGACGTCTCGCTTGATTTCCACACATCCCGCATTTTTGATAAGATGACAGACTGTGACTGCATCTGTTCCCTGAGATGAACCCATGGTACCATCCTGAACAAGAGTAGGGGATCCTCCCTGATGTCCTGGCTGACTCACCTCACTAAATTAAATTACCTGGTTGTTATCAGTTTTCCATTTTTTGGGATCTTCCTTTGCCAAAAATGGCTTTCTACATTACAAACTGTTTCTATTATTTGTTGGCTGTAAAGTACAAAGGAGCCCTATGGAAATACAAGTCTTGCCTCTGGCTTTCATTGCCCTTGGGCTTTAACTTTTCAGCATATCTTTGGACTCTCCTCCGGGCAATCTTCAAGATTTCTTAACGGCTCCAGACCTTTTGATGCACTGGCAGGTGATTCCGTTCTGGCAATTGAAAACACATCTTGGCAGGGTCGCCTCCCTGTGTCTTCATCAAGCAATAATATCTGTGAAAAGCAATCATCTCCAAAAATTCAACCCCAGAGACTTTGAAGGAACCGTTATGAGGAGAATTACAGTGCAGTTTTAGGCTCAAGTTTTTCAATGGATTGAGAATGAATCTCTACTCTATAACTAGATCTTGGACCTGACACCGACTACCTGGAGTTGGGATTATTGCAAGGAGAAGGAAGGAATGAATGATGAGTTGTCCAAATGCACATGAGAACACAGTTGGGATTATTGCAAGGAGAAGGAAGGAATGATGAGTTGTCCAAATGCACATGAGAACACTGTATAACAGCTTAACAAGATAACAATTACTCAGCTATTTGGCACACAGAAATCACCATGACTTAGGAGCAGGAATGAGCTATTCAGTCCTTTGAGTCTGCCTTGCCATGAGCCGATCCATTTCCCCACTCAGCCCCACTTCCCAGCCTTCTTGCCATAACCTTTGATCCTCTGGTTGATCAAGAACCTATCAATCTCTGCCTTAAATACACCCAAAGACCTGGCCTCCACAACCTGACCCGTGACACCAAATTCCAGTTTTACCACCCACCAGCTCAAGAAATTGCCCTGCATCTCTGTTATAAGTGGGCACCCTTCAATCTTGAAGTTGTTCTAAACATCAGTGGTTCTCAACCTTTTTTCCCCCCATTCTCTGTAGTTAGTAAGGGATTATAAGGAGTCCCCAGGTTATGAACGAAATCTGTTCTGAAGTCTTTCTTCAAGTTGAATTTGTAGGTAAGTCTGAACATCATCGATGCTGTGTGATTAGTAAGGGATTGCTTAAGGTAGTATGTGAGTGGGAAGGGAAGGTTGAAAATTACAGCTCTAGACCCAATTGTTACTGAAATATTTTGCTTGAGAAAAATTATCAATTACCCTCCATTTCCTTTTGAGTTATAAAACCGTGCTTATCACGAATCAATTAGGTACGATTAAAACAATGGTTTTCAAACTTTTTCTTTGCACCTACATACCACCTTAAACAATCCCTTACTAATCACAGAGCACCTAAGAATGACATACGGAATGTGAGTGGAAAGAAAAAGGTTGAGAACCACTGTCTTTGAACATATTTTATCTTTCCATGCACATAAAACAACTGGAGTGAATTTATCGAAATCGGCATCATGGGAGGTTTGTACAGAGCTTTTCTTTTTCTCTTCGTAAATGGCCTTGTAGCTGAAGCCCTTGGTAAATAGATGGTAAACTTCTCTGTATTAGGATCTTGCTCCTCTAACTTTGCCATCCCTGCTTCAATGAGATGAAAGGCCACACATAGTCTGTTCGCAAGTACGTTTTCCTTAAGTCGGACGTTCTTAATATCCAGACTTACTCTACTTAAGGTGGTTTATGAGTGGAAAGAAAAAGGTTAAGAACTACTATTCCACCATGGGAATTAACCTTCCTACGATTACTCTGTGAATTCTTTACAACATTTTAAACCGTTCAGTACACTGAAGAAAATACCCATGCAGTAATGTGCCAAGTCCATTTCAAAGTATTAAGAAAATGAGCATTTATTATTTAAGGGGCCTTATTAATAAACGTGTAACCTTTCCAAACCGTAAATCGTGAACAGATCCATCCCCGAGAGTTCTGAAACAGAAGAGGCAGAGACAAGTTGTACGGATACATTGCACCCTTGTTGCGAGTAAGTTCACGTGTGAAATGTGCAGGGTGTTTAGCGGCAGGACATTTCTCAGAAGTGTTTGTTGTTGAATGAGCACCATCATGGGGTGAAAGGTTTGACAAGCAAAATCAGGGGTTAGGAATGGGAGGTTATAAAAGCCCTTCAGTCTTGTCGTATATCTCAAAAATTTTACTAAGATGGATCTTGGTTTTTGATGTGTCTGTGGTTTCGGAGCTAATGTTCTTTGTGCTCTTTCTATTTCCATTTCTTCCTGCATTTCTGTTGTTCCCAAGACTTTTGGGATCCATCCTTTTATAAATTCCTTCATGTCTGTGCCTTCTTCACCCTCCTTCAGGCCCACTATTTTTATGTTGTTTCGCCTACTATAATTTTCCAACATATCAATTTTCTGAGATAACAACTCTGTGTCTCTTCAATTTTTTTGTCACTTCCTTCCAATTTTTCTCTTAAGTCATTCACTTCAATTTCTACAGCCTTTTCCCGCTCTTCCACACTCTCTACTCTTTTCCCTATTTCTGTCATTACCAGTTCTAACCTTTGCATTTTATCTTCTGTTCTTTTAATTTTCCTTTTAATTGCCTTAAACTCTAATGACAACCATTCTTTTGGCGTGATCTCATTGGTTCTTCAAAAAAGACATTATCTATATTCTGTTCATCAGTTTTACCTTTTATTTCTCTGTGAAGACCTTGGTCCTCTTCTTCTGTGTCTGTATCTGATTTGTGCCTCTTCTCTTCTTTGTGTCTGTGTCTCTTCTGTTTTTCCTGATGAGCTGCCTGTATCTCTTTCTCGGGCCTCTTCTTGCTGTGCCTCTTGTTGCTGTTCTTCCCCTCTTGCTCATCTGGTGTGCTTCTTAATGTTGGTCTTCTTGTCGATCTTCCCTCCGTCTGTCTTCCACGTCTGTTTCGTCACACCCTCTTCTGCTGTCTTCCTTATCCTCCAGCTGAGAGCCCTGGTGTCGGGCATCTTGCAGCTGCTCGGTCTGTGACAGCCCACTCCTCTGCTGAGCCCACCTCCCGCCGGTGTCCTCTTTCTCCTCTGACTGCACACTGCGCATGCGTGACTCCTCGCGCATGTGCCGTTGCACACTTGTGTTTGGCTCCGAGAACCATTTTTGTCGTGTACCAGCTGGTAGGTCGCGACTCTGTAGGGCAGGTTCTGACCTCAAGGGTCGGGCGCTCCTCGTCACCACACCGTCCTGTTCCTTCCTGCAGGTAAGGCCTTCTTCCTTCTTCTCCGGCGACTTTTTTACTTTTCTTTTCCAGCTGTTCTTACTTTCTCCTTCTTGGAAGCCATCTTCTTTCTCTTCTCTGTATCTTTATCTTCTATTTCTTATACTCTATTTCTGTTATGCTTTGCTTTTTCCTAACTTTTTTTCCTATTTTCCAGGAGAGGGCTGGTTTTCCAGACCGGCCACCACTCCATCATGTGACTCCTCCAAAGCCCTTCATTCTTGAAGGAAGGCAAATAAGACGTTGCAGAAATGGAGACAGTATTTAATGGAATCAAACAGATTCCTGCAGCTGGACTATAATTACAGAGGCGCACTTGAATAAAAATGCACCTTGTTCAATACATACCCTTTCCAACACACCACAAATATCTTATGATATACAATTCCATAATTACATATTCCTTCCATGATTACACGATGCACAATTGAATAAATTTAAGCAGAAATAAGACTTTAAAGCAAACTGCAAGAGTTATTGAATAAAAGCTCTTTAAATGTTTTGGGGTTTTTCAATTGTTACCAATTACTTTGGAGCACCAGATCGAAGGCCTCCTGCTTTTTTTGGATTCCATGACCCTGGGGTCCTCACTGAGTTGTGGCTGGTGTATTGCCTGTTAAAACAGCAGCAGTCCCACTGACCACTTCCTCTACCCCAACCCTTCTCCTCAGTCACACCCCTTATGCCTGACTAAAGAAGTCAAGGCTCTTTCTCACCACCTCAAGAGTGTCCATTGTTGGTGGCACAGTTAACATGGTTGTTATGGCCACGCAATTGCTGTCTGCAAGGAGTTTGTCCTTCTCTTCGTCTCTGCGTGGGTTTCCTCCAGGTGCCCGTTTCCCCTCACTTCCCAAAATGTACAACTGCTGTGATTGGGCACGGGTTTAAATGGACGAAATCAGCATGTAACTTGCCTGTAAATAAAATTTAAAACCAGACTTTCTACAAAAGGCAGCCACTTGGAAAGACACAATGGTTTTCTGTGGCAGTTCTGATACTGATCAGTAGTGCTCCAATACAGAGCTTCGGAACAGAATGGTCCCCTTACTCAGGGCAGGCTTAATCTCTCAATGATCCCTCCACTGCTGAAAAGCCATTGAGCTTCATACCTCTGTGATCTTCGGAGTCACACAGCATGGCTACAGGTCTTTCAGTCCAACTTACCCATGCTGAGCAAAATGCCCCACCTGCCTGCATTTGGCCAGTATCCCTCCAAACCCATCCTATCCACATACCCATCCAAATGTTTTTTGAACAATGCAATTCAGAATCAGAATTTATTGTTATGAACAAGTCATGAAATTCAGTTTTGTGGCAGCATCATCGAGCAAACATTCATATCAACCACTTTTACAATAAATAAATTTTAAAAAGTGCATGAAAAGTAAGGCAGTGTCTTTGGTTTGTTGATTATTCTGGACAGCGGGGAAGAAGCTGTCCTTGTGCCGCTGAGTGCTCATCTTTAGGCTCCTGTATCTTTTTCCCTATGGTAGCAGAGTAAAAAGGGCATGGCCTGGGTGGTGGGGGTCTTTGAGGACAGAGGCTGCTCTTTCAAGACACCACCTCTTGTCGATGTCCTCGATGGAGTGAAGTTTGGTGCCCGTGACATCGCAGTCCAAGTTAACAACCCGCTGCAGTTGTTTCTTGTCCTGAGATATCCAGAGAGTGATGCAACTACCCAGAATGCTCTCCACAGTACACCTAGAGAAGTTTTCAAGAGTCTCTGGTGACATACCTAATCTCCTCAAGCTCCCCACGAAGTATAGCCACTGGCAAGCCTTCTTTCCAATTGTTTTGACATGGAGGTTCCAGGACTGATCCTCGGAGATGTTAACACCCAGGAATTTGAAGGTCTTGATCATTTCCACTACTGAGTCCTTGATGAGGACTGGGTCATGTTTCCCTCACATCCTTCTGAAGTCCACATTCATCACCTTGGTTTTGCTGACGTTGAGTGTAAGATTGTTGGCATGACACCATTCAACGAGCTGATCTATCTCCTCATTGCCGGCTCGCCACCAATGCTCCTGGACTGGCTGACCATTTCTTCCACTCCCCCCTCTGCGCCTTTCTGTTTGAAGGAGGCATGTTGTAATCTTGGCATCGTCCTTTCCTCAGTGGTTTGCCCCAGAGCCCTGGCCTGGAAAGAAATTCTCAGTTGCCCACCAGTGCACGAGTGCTACTCATCTCTTTTCTCCACCTTTGCCATACCCACCCCCCCACACCCCACCTCTTTGTTCGAATGCCTGCTGGCATTCCCTTATACCTTGATGAAGGTCTCAAGCTCAAAACCTTTGTTACATAAAGGACACTGTTTGACCTGCTGAACTTCTCCAGCATTTTGTGTTTTTACACCAATCAGATTTTCATGATTTACATCTCCTCCATATTAGGCTCTAACCCACCCCCCCACCCCCCCCGCCCCGCCCCCAAGGCATTGCCTGCATTCAAAAGACTTCCTGGGAAGAATTGAGCATTTGCTTCCATATCTTGGCTAACATCTATCCCAATCAGGAAAAGACAGATTACCTGATAACATCACCATGCTATTTATAGAAACTTGGCTTGTCCTGTTTCTTGGGCTGCAAAGTGCTTTGGAATGCAGAAAGATCTCGAGTAATGTGATATTAATAAAATGTTTTCTTTCAGAAGCACCCCCACCAAATACCCTGCTCCCTATTCACTCGGGAATAACTGAAAAGTGATACCATATCATCCATGTAAAATGCAGCTTCGCCAAAATCTGTGGCGACAGATAGCAGCCGTGATATATATCCAAAATTTATTTAGAAGTGTCCAACTGCTCGCTGTGAATTATTCCTATTTATCTTAGATTTCCATGGCTTCCTGTGTGTACTCAGCAATGTAGCTGTTAAGTTAGACCCTTGTTTACATTGCAACTCGAACAAAATTAGACTGGGTCATGGAACTGGGCTGTCTGGCTCTGCTTTGTTTATGTCCATATTATATTTATAACAAAACTGAATGTCCTTCAGAGAGTGGTGAATCAGGAGGCCAGTGTCACATTAATGCACAGTTTATACTGGGTGCTCCAGCTCATAAATATTTGATTCCCTCACTGCCAAAGCATGTGCCAAGTCCCAGAGCCGTTCACGGGACACGTCAATTCGGAGCTGGAGCTGCTCTAGAAGGAATGGAGTGATAATCTTGCTCAAGACAAGAGCATCGTAGCCTTTCCTCTCTTCCACCCCACAAGCCGACCGTGGTAAGAAGTGCAGGAAGAAAACAGGATGTGATCGAGCTCAGAAAGAATTTTTAATACTTTTACTCTTGGGATGTGCCAGCGTCTCATATCAACACCCATTTCCCCCCAAACTAGCAGGTAATTGAGATCTAATAACGTGGTGCACTAAAGGTCACATTTGGGCCATTGTTGGTGATCAGTGAACCTGGCACAATTTTACAACTATCCAATGATTTCATGGCTACCATTAAAGAAGCAAGCATTTTATTTTAAATTCCAGATTTATTTAATTGCTTGAATTTAAATTCCCCAGGTGGAATGGTGGGGTTCAAACCAACGTCTCTGGGTCAATGTTCCAGACTTTGGGAAATGTAACTATTACAGAGACCAACACAGGGTTTGAAAGATTCACTGTATGATCATCCATGCCCATCTCTACAGGATAAACTCCACCAATGGTTAAATTAGTTCACCCAATTAGTCCAACACATCCATCGTCATACCACGCTGATTGGAGCGTGATCGCATTTCATTTAATTCTGTAACTTATGGACATTTTTTTCCCCATTGTATTACCTGTATGTAGACATACGGGTAATACAATGTAGACATACCTTCCAGCCAATTAACCTGTCTCGCCCGAATACACTCTTTAACTTCCAACCCCCCCCCCCCCCCCTCCGTACGCTTTGAAGTTTGAGAGGAAATTGGATCACACAGAGTAAATCCGTGTCGTTTTCATGACAATCCCTTGAGGTCGAGGATGATGGACTTCGTCCTGTTGATCTCAAGGTGCTTGGTTTTGAAAGATCTTACGTATTCAGGACAGGATGTTGCAGATGGCAGATTAGGCTTTGGCTGTTGCTGCCTCTCTCTCTCCAGTTCTCTTTCTGCACACCTGTTGGTTTCGACAGTCGCTGTTCCTTCTCGGATCCATCCAAACAACATGACCGCTCCATTTTAGTTGGTTTTTAATGACAGATGCAGGCTTCAATGCTTGTTGTTTTTGTTTCTTTTAGCTGACATTAGTTCTTCTATCTTCCCAGCTGATATTTAAGATGTTTTGAAGACAGTGATGATGGAACTTTTCCAGTGCCTTCAGATGTCGTCGGTTTGTTGTCCAGGTTTCCAATGCATTCAGAAGCATCAGGATCACCACTGCTTTGTACATTAACATTTTGGTGTCCATTCGATCATAAAAGACTTATTTGAAGATGCCCAAAAGCTGTCCCAGCTCATTTAAGATACTGTTAGATCTCGTCATTAAGGTCGACATTAGAGGAGAAGTGAGTTCCAAGATACCCTTTTCCAGGGTTGTATCGCCAAGTGGAATTAATGGTTCTATCTGATTTGTCTCAGTTGGTGATGGTCGGTAGATGATTTGAGTCTTAGTATTGGTGGTAAATCAAAGTTTCATGTTTGCACAGCCAAGAGCAGGCAGAATCTGCATTCTGAGAGAGCTACAACACTGTTGTCATCTGCATATTGGAACTTGATGAGGGGAACTCATGAAAACCCATGTAGACACGGGAAGAACCTACAAACTCCTTACAGACAGCACCAGATTCAAATCCAGGTCGCTGGTGCTGTAATAGCTTTGCGCTAAGCCCGATACAAAATGTGCAACTTTCCTTCTAGGATTTGACTGTGTCACAACCCTACAATTCTTTTCTTTCGCTTGGCTTCGCGGACGAAGATTTATGGAGGGGTAATGTCCACGTCAGCTGCAGGCTCGTTTGTGGCTGACAAGTCCGATGCGGGACAGGCAGACACGGTTGCAGCGGTTGCCAGGGAAAATTGGTTGGTTGGGGTTGGGTGTTGGGTTTTTCCTCCTTTGTCTTTTGTCATTGAGGTGGGCTCTGCGGTCTTCTTAAAAGGATGTTGCTGCCCGCCCAACTGTGAGGCGCCAAGATGCACGGTTTGAGGCCTCAAGCCTCAAACCCTACAATTAGCAACACATTATATGGTCAGAAAAGGATGATCTGATCTTTCCTTGCACAAGGGAGTTCAGTCTTACCCTATCAAAGATATTTGCTTTGTTCCACCCATCCCTATCCCACCTTCCCTGCTGCCTTAAATTATTTTTTCTTTATTTCCCAGTTCTGATCGACAGTCCTGAATCTGAAATCCCACTGGCTTCCCTTTCCACAGACGTTGCCTGACCTGCTGAGCATTTTCTGATTTATTTCTTCCTCCAGTGCCCTGGTTAGATGCTTTATGAAGGGAAAACAAGCAATATTTATTCCCTTCACCTCGGCAATCATTTTCATCAAAAAAAAAATCATCAGGGAGCCAGGAAGGGGCAACATAGTTAGATTAACAGTTACACAAAGCTATTACAGTGACAGGGGCCTGGGTGTAAATCTGGTGCTGTCTTTAAGGAGTTTATACATTTTTCCCCAGAACTCCAAGGGTTTTTCCAGGTGTTCCTGTTACTTCCACCCTCCAAAAACAGGCAGGGTTTTATAGGTTAATTGGTGTCTTTGGGAAGCATGGGCTCATGAATCAGAATGACCTTTTACTGTGCTGTAACTCTAAATTTAAAAAAAAGCTCTCAAATTTTCTTGGCACCTCCCCTTTGCAAGCATATCTGGGGACTTCACTTCATTTGTTTTGAAATCTCCATCATTTACAAGAGTTGCCACTTCTCAGAGACAGGCATGTGGAGTCAAACAGCAACCCTTGACAAACGTATCCATGTGGAAGTTTCCTCCAGCGAACCTCTTCGTTCAACTGCACGTGGCTGCTTCCCACACAGACTAATGCAGTACAGCCATTACATACACAGGCAGACAAACTTAAAGCTGGACCCTCCGTGCTGTTCTCTATTTTGCATTTATCAGCCAGAGCCAGATTTACTCTTGAAACGGAAGCTGTCCACCTGAGGGATAGTGGGGGAAATCAAGCCCCTCACCACTCCCGATTTAAATGGTAAGCAATTCCAGCATGGTGCCAAGCAGGAAGACATGGGAGGGCTTGTGCATCAACTGCAAAAGGTTGGTTTGCAGGTGCAGCAGGCTATCAAGAAGTCAAGTGGAACATTGGCCTTCATTGCAAGAGGGATTGAATTTTGGAGCTGGGAGGTTATGCTGCAACTATACAAGGTATTGATGAGGCTTCATCTGGAGAACTGGGTAAAGTTTCGGTCTCCTTACTTGAGGGAGAATATACCGAGAGTGCAGATGAAGTTCACCAGGTTGATTTCAGAGTTGAGGAGGTTAGCCTATGAGGAGAGATCAAGCCATCAGGGGCTATTCTCGCTTGAATTTAGAAGAATGAAAGGGGATGTTACAGAAACGCATAGACTTATGACAGGCATAGATAAGATAGAGGTAGGCAAATTGTTTCCATTGGTGGGGGAGACAAGAACCAGGGGACACAGCCTCAGGATTTGGGTAGCAGATTTAGTATGGAGATGAGGAGGTTATTAAGGGATTGTACATGCTATGGGGGAGTCCAGAACCAGACGCCATAGTTTAAGAAAAAGGGGTAGGGCATTTAGAACAGAGATGAAGAAAGACGATTTCACTCTGAGAGTTGTGGATCTGTCGAATGCTCTGCCTCAGAAGGCAGTGGAGGCCAATACTCTGGATGCTTTCAATAAAGATTTAGAGCTGTTAAAGAAAGTGGAGTCAAGGGATATGAGGAGAAAGCAGGAAGGGGATGCACTGACTGTCTGTTGAACTGCTTTTCCTAGAAGATGGTGAATCAATGGAATTTGCTGCCAACTGAAGCAGTGGAGACTATCTCAGTGAATATATTTAAGGCAAGGTTGGATAGATTTGTTTAAAGCAGGAGAATTAAGGGACATGGGGAACAGGCAGGTAGGTGGAGATGAACAACGATGATATCATCGAATGGCGGAACAGGCTCGAACACTCCTGCTCCTATTTCTTATGTCGATCACCACCAGTTCCTCTTGAACACCATTGTGCAGGTCGAATGCATGGCTGAGAATACACCCCAGCTAACTCAAAATAATTGGGAAAATACCCATTCAGAAGTCTTTGCCACGTCCCTGGACACCGTCCCTGTGTTGCCTCTGTGAGCATTGAGCGTCTTATCATATAGCTTTAACCATCAATTCTTCCTTGTCACGGAGCAGGTAATTTTAAGACTTTCTTGATCCTCTACCTATGTATGGATTGTGACCTTTAAAAAAAAATCACTTTCCCATTCAGGGAATTTTGACTGAAATATTTCAGGCATTGCTGCACATCCACTCTGTTGTCTGAACTAATTCCTTCTGGTTATGGCCTGCGACAGAGAGGAATCTCACAACAATCCCTGGTCCCCTTGAACCAATCACCCCAAACCCCACACCACCCTGAGAATCTTCAGCCGAGAAAAGACTCGGATATCCCATCCTTCCTCCTGGTCTCCAGGAAACTCGCATGCATTGAGATCACGTGGCTGTGGATAAATACAGAGCAGATGTGTCACATCAGTCTCATTTCTAAATGGCGAGTAAGGAGCTGTGCCTGAACAAGTCAAATCCCACTTTAATTATTTGGGACTTTTATCCGTCTTCCGAGAGTTGCAGTCTGCAATTCCAGCTGTATATAATTAGTCTCCTAGTGACTCAATAAATCAAATTTCATATCTCCATACCCACATCTTTCTTCTGGGTATTTAGATTAATTGAGATACACAGCACAGAGAGAGGCCCTTCGACCCAACCTGTCAATGTTGACCAAGCACGAGCTGGCTCCGTTTTCCTCTGCTTGCCCTATGTCCCTCTTAGTCACTCCAGTCTAAAAGTCTTTTAAGCAATGAAACAGTTCCTGCCTCGACCACTTCCTCTTGGCAGCTCGTTCCATAAACAGTAAAACCCCTGGTATCCAGAATTCAAGCAACCAGCAGCCTCAAAATCCTGGCAAAAATAAACAAATAAATGAATAGATAGATGGAAATAAATTAAAGTAAATAAAAATTGAAATAAAAGTTTAAACTTGTATAAGTAAACATTCTCTGAAGCAACACATCATCCTTTGGTGAAGATGGGAGCAAATATTCAGCCAACGAAGGGCCTTGGCAGTGGCTGTTTGAATGAAGCTGTGTGAAACAGCAATAGTGTCGCCTGAGATGAAGAGCTGAGATGACTCTCTTAAAGTGTCTCCTTGTCCATGCTTAATAGCCTTATTAAGTATATTAGTAAGGCTTTAAGGATAGGCTGGGCTTATTAGCCTTGGTTGGCAGCCAGCCTAAGGGAAGAAAAACTGATATGAAACCCAAGCAGACAGGGCTCATTAGCTTTGTCAGGCCATCCATCTAGGAGAACACTCTTGACATAACACCTACGACACAAGGACCTGACTGTCACCATCCCATCGCGCTAGACCGTGGCAGTTAAAGCCAAGGTGTAAAGGGTGGGGCCAGTACTGTGCACACTGCACTCCACCTAAAAAAATCCATTGTGCACGTTCGAAGGACATGCCCACGTCCATGATCCTTCCTGGATCTTTCTTCACAAAGACAAGAAGATTGAGTGAAGATTTATCTGTAAGCTTAATGGGAGGGGTGGGGGGGGTTAATTATCTACGATGTTATTGTTCATCTTTCGGGCGGCTCCATGGAGGGGGAGGAATCTGCAGATGCAGCGACGGTTAAATGTTTCAAAGAATGTGACTGAAAATAAAGTAAAATGCTTTAAAGTTAATATATTCATGCAAGTGAAGTTTGTTCAGTGTAAGCACAGACTTTTGACTTTTAAACTGTTTATTCTTAAATACAAGTGTTTTTGTTAGGCATTTTAAAACCGAGTCTCAGGCAACAGGAAAACTCATTTATCTGATATCTACCAATCCCCGTACCAAACACTTGTGTGGAAAATGTGCCCTGTGAGACCCCTTTAAATTATTCCCCACTCATTTTAAACATGCCCTCTCATTTTAGGACCCACCCCCCCACCCCCGTCCCCCAGCCAAGGTAAAAAAAATCACTGCGACCATCCATCTCAACCGAGCATTAGGTTCTTCTGGTACAGAAGGATGCCATTCAGCCTAGAGCAAATGGCCCTGAATGTAAGTGGCCAGCAGGAGAACCAGGGGATGTTGATGGGTGTTTGTAATTGCAGGGATACAAGTGGGAAAAAGGACTGACAGAAATTCTCTGATAGATGCTATGAACAATATAGGCTGAATGGTCTGCTCGATATCCTGAATAAACAAAAATACGGCTAGTTTCACAGTAAGAACCATGCTTTTATAGCGGCAAATAAAAGGGTATGAATCCGGTGCTGTCCTCCGATGCTCTGGTTTCCTCCCACATTCCAAAGACACAGGGTTGGGAGATTAATTAGTCACGTGGGTGTTTTCCGGGTGGTGTGGGCTCGAGAGCCTTTTGCTGTATCTCAAAACGTCATTGAGTTTGAAAATTATACAGCACAGAAGAGGTCATTTGGTCCCTCTAGTCTGCACTGACTATGAAATTTCCATTCACACTAATCATATTTTGCTATTCTCACATTCCCATCAACTCCCTCCAAAGTATTCAAAAATCACCACACATACACACACACACACACACACACACACACACACACACACACACACACACACACACACACACACACACACACACACACACACGTAACCATCGATACCGTGTAAAAGTTGATTCCTTATTTTTGAAATAAAAGTCTAGTAGGTTCCATATATCGCCTATAAAAGTCAACTTCCCTATTTTGTTTTGGCCTTGGCCACTGCCCCACCGGAGCTCCTGACGCCCAGCCGTGGACTCTCACCTCAGCCCCGACCGCTCACCCATCCAAGCTCCAAAGCCCTGAACGCAGATTTACCACCCAGTTCTGGCCGCCTGTCCGCCCATCTGAGCATCCAATGCCCTGAATGACGCAGGTACTTACTGATGTCAAATGAAGAATGTGTGTAATAATCAACCCCTTTACTTTTACCCTAAAAATTCGTCCACAAAATTCTACTATTACACAGATATATACGGTAACCGGTTTTACCAATAATAGCTCCGCACCGTCCCTTCCTCTTGATGCAGTTACACCCTGATGTAGTGACAACTCCTTGCAACTCAAACAAATCCAGGAGAGTTGAGAAGAATAGTTTGGAACAGCCCATATTTGGAAGGAGGTGTGAAAGCAAACTTGACAATTGGGATGGAGCTACCACTGACACTTGATGCTGACTTGTTCCTGGATCACATTTCTTTTTCATGCCATTACAACACTTCTTTTTGGGTTCTCCCTCTATTTCAACTGTTGACAGATTCTGTGAGCCAATCAGCTGCTTTTATTTTGTTTGCAAGTCCCGAAGGTCTGGGATCGAGTCCCACACAATAGGCAAAATAGCCTAATCCAAAGGAATATGCTGCACCATTTGGCCTTTCACATGCCCTTTCAATGAGATCAGTGCAACAGGAAGAACAGCTCAAGTGGGTCCCTCTGGAATTTTCCTACGATTTAATCAGCTCCCAAAACAGATGACTTGGGGATTATCACAGTCACCTGCAGCACTTGCTGTGTGCAAAATGGTTGCTTTGTTTACAGTGGTAAATCAATTGTTGCACTTTAAAAATATTTTAGGGGGGGAGTGGGTGTGTGCGCGTGTGGGTGGGTGGGTGGATGGGTGGGTGTGCACACACGTATTGTGAACATTGTTCCTGTGGGCAGTGAGAATGCTGAACGACCAAAGGAAATGTTCACACTAACCATCTGAGTTTTATATTCACAAAATAACATTTAAATGTAAATATGAATACTTGTCCTGCATGTGTATTGTTTGTAAGTGCATTATGTCTGCTTGTGTGTCTGTGTGTTTTGCACCGAGGACTGGAGAACACTGTTTCATCAGATCGTACGTGTACAACCGGATGACAATAAACTTGACTTTGTGAACCCATGTGTGCATGTGATTGTGAGTGCGTGAATGAGTGTGAGTGTGGCATTTCCAGCATTTTCTGTTTCCTTTTTGTATCATTCAAAATGAACAGATTTTCACCAATGTCTTGGGATTGTAACTCTGCAAATCTGTCAATGTTCCTGTCAACCTCGACAACCCAGCCCAAGTGTATGATTTGTTCTGGAAGGTGCCAGAGATGAGGTGGGAAACGTCATCACACTTACAATTTTCATCTGACTCATGTGCATTCAGATGGAAGCTGCTTTGGGCTTCCTGAGGTCAGGAGAGGTGCTGTTGAAATCTTCATCACACACAGGGTGAAAAGCTGCAGGAAATCTCAGTACTGCCTTACTCTGCTCAAATGAATTGCATTGTCATATCTTTCCATCATGTGATTTAATAATGCAATTCGAATCCTCCAGGATGTTTATCGTGGAATAAAATCAATAAAAAGAGAAATATTGACCTTGTTTCATAATTTTCTGTATTCTTCCAGTAACAGGTGTGCGCTTGTGCATGCGCCTGTGTGTGTCAGCGTGTGAGAGAGACAGTGTGTGTTTGTGTGTGTGTGTGTGTGTGTGTGTGTGTGTGTGTGTGTGTGTGTGTGTGTGTGTGTGTGTGTGTGTGTGTGTGTGTGTGCAAGCACAAAGATTAAATGTGAACATTTAGATTTCTTGTGCTGACAAAGGTTTAATTCACCTCCCATATATGCATGTGCAATAGTTGCTACCGTGTAAAATTAACCTCTATTTTTGCCCCAAGTCCACCCCCCCACCCCTAGTTTTGGCCCCACCAGAGCTCTCAATCATAGACTCTCACCCAGGTCCAGGTCGCTCACCCATCCGAGCTCCCGACACCTCAAACAACGCAGGTACTTACCGCGGTGAAAAGTAGTATTCGTGTAATAATCGACCCCCTAAATTTAACTTTAAAAATTGGACCACAAAATGTGACCCATTACTCATTTATTTGTTATTGTCTGTGACTGAATGTGCAGTAAAATCACACGTGGATGGGCTTGTGTGTATTTTATGCTGAATGCAAGCTCTCCCTTGTACATAAAAACACAAAATACAGAACAGTATACTCATGTCTGTGTCTGTACCAGGACACAAAATGAGCATGTGTGCTTGTTCAGTGTGCATGCATGTGCTCACCAGTGAGCAATGTTTGAGTGGATGTGTGAGAGTTTGCCATGGGTGTATGCTAAATTGTGTTGAGCCTGTGTGGCATGTGCGTGAAATATACGAGGCATCTTAGGAATCTGTCTGTGTTTGCGTGTCCTTGGAAGGTCGCAATTGCATTAGGTGCAGTTCAGAAAAGGTTTCCTGGATTGTGTGCTGCCATGTGTGGATTGTAGTTTGAGGAAGGGCTGGATGTTCAGCTTGTATCTGCTGCTGTTTGGAAGAGTAAGCTGGGATTTGACAAGATCCCAAGGATGTGGACAAGATTGTTTCTTTTGTGGGAGAACGTACAATGAGAGGTCACAACCAATATTCCCTCTAATTTTTAGTAGTCCGTGTGCTTAAGCGTAAAAATCTTATGCTGTGTCAAAGTTTTTCCTGTGACCCAAGTATGTGCGCACTGAAGGCTTGTGCAAATGTAAACTTGGAATTGTTTCAAGTAATTTTGGCACACCCTGGCGATGAAACTGTATTGACATGTTTTAATATAATACAAGTACATTCTAAGAAGTAACGTATTTAGTTAAGATTTTATTCTACACTTGGAACCACATTATTTTAGGTAACACATGGATTGCTTTTGTGCGCTGGTGGCAAAACGAGTGCACACACACGCACACAGTGCAGAGGGAATAGTGGCCAATAAGGCATTACCCATTTAATACAGAAATTAAGAGCTTTTTTCTTCCTCCTGGAGGGCTTGGGAAATCTTGAGCTCAAAAGGCCATGGTTGCAGAGTCTTTTGCCCTCCGCCTAGAGGCCACCTGCAAGTGCAGAGGGAAAACATAAAATTCGCCCTTAATGCTGATCCTGCACCACATTCATGTCGAGCGGCGCCTCGAAGCGCCCTCTGGAGCCAATGGAGGCATGGCGACTGGTGACATAGTGCCACCCGTCATAAATACATGGCAAAGCAATGGCCTTCTTCCCTATGCATAATTCCCCACGCAGCAAGAACCACTCTGTATTTCCCAGAACAGTTCCAGCTGTGTGGGGGATTATGGGAAGGGAAGACAGCCATTGCTCTGCCACATTTTGAGCCGCAGAGAGCCCGGCGAGGTGCTGGACCGGCTGCTCCCTGATGACCCCTGCCCCGGTGGCCCCCACCCTGATGGCTTGAGGGGGTCACAGAGGGAGAGGGGTGAATGAGGAGATGGGTCATGGGCTGACAGCGTCATCAGCCCACCCCTAACCAGCCGCTTGCAGCGGCTGTACATTCATGCGAGGTGGCAGACCTCCACCAATTATACTTCCCTGAGAGGAGCCAACCACGACATATTCATGGAGCTAAGTCTCCTGACATGAGGGCGGAGAATCTCTGCCTTTACAGGCGGGCTTTTACTTTGCACGAAGGGGCCTTTAAAATGCTTTTAAGGTGGGAGTTGATGGATTCTTGAGCAAGAGAGAAAATGTTGACCATGGGGAGGTGGAAATGGAGAGTCGAGGTGAAAATCACACCAGTTCTGCTGCTTGAACAGCAGAGGAAGGGTGATGGGCTGAATGGCCAACTCCCTTTAATTCACATATTGTTATGTTTGGGGTGCATGCCTGGTGATACCCTATTACTGTGGGTTGGCCTGCATGGTGCACTGCCTGACTGAGCAATACACCTCGCACTCCACCTCACTGGTCAGTGGTGAGAGCAGAAGGTTATCAAGCCCAAAGATCCAGGCAGCTAACCAGAGCCAGGATTATCCAGTCAATAACCAGCTAATATGTTTTTAGTGATATTGATAAGGGGTTTTTATAACACAAAATGCATGTTTTTTTTAAAAAAAGGTGAATTTAGATTTCATGCTGACAACCTAAAATGGGTGTTTTTCTGCAGGGGTAAATCACGAGTGGGCTTCCAAAGTTGAAGGAGGTGGGGCGTCAAACACAAGCACTGGGAAGGAGAAGCAGCCTATACTGAAAATGGCGACTGACGAGTGGGTACGAGTGCTACTGGAGATCGATGCAAGCAGTCTTCGGCAGATCTTCTGTGCAACTTAATCACCTTTTTTTGACCATATGGGCTCTCTAAAATCCACAATCTTGGGTCACGGGCTGGCAGCATCATCACGATGTCTTCAGCCCTTCTCCTTTAGAGTCGCACTTAACGGATGGAAGATGGAGCGAGCTCGACCAGTCAGTCCTCCTTCCGGCCTTCAATAGAGGCAATATCTGTCTTTAAAATCACTTTTTGCACCCTCCAACCCACAACTACTGAGTGGTGAGTGGACTCCTGGCCCCACCATTTATCCTGCTGCAAGAGACACCAGTATAACTTGGATCAGGTACCTGGCTAATGTTCAGGCAACACAGGAAGTCCTGACTATTACAGATGATTTTAATAATGCAGATTTCACACTGTGCTTTTGGAATGAGCATTCCTTGGAAAATGCACCAGGACCTTCTAACGTACCCAACATACTCCAAACAGGATTACCCACTGATGCAAGAAACAACTATTTTCAGGCACGGAGACAATTTACTGCCCTGTCCTGATGTCAGATAAACAATATCTCTAAAACTACAAGCTGTGTTTATGAGCATAATAAATGGCCTCAATTCACAGTCGCAGCTTCGCACACACACACGCACATGAAAACACGTTACAATACTCTGGAGCTCAAAGCTCTCACAAGGGCTATATTTTAAATGAGCTGACCTTCAGTTCAAGTCAGATGGGTCTTAAAGACTGCAAGCGCCTCTCTCTTCAAATTATTATAGTCCTTCATTAATTGGTGGGTCTCTAAGGAAAGCCTACTCTCAGTTTGCACCAGCTCCTTTCCACCAACTTAAATTTAGAGTGTCCGCCCAACATTTGTGCAATTAGCATCTGAAAGAGTTGATTCAGCCCCTCTCCTCTATCCCGTCATTCAATTAGATTCTGCTGGAACTGCAACTTAACTCTATTTACCCCAAACCATCGAACAGGGAGAAAATTTTTTCACTACTGTAGCGCCTTTCACATCCCTTTCAGTGGCTTATAATCAATAATGCACAATTATAATACAAAAAACAATGCATCCAGAGAGCCTGTAATATAAGAAATTAATGCATGATCCAGTGAACATTGATGAAATAACACTAGATAATGATGATTTCGCTTCCTGAACCCTTTTGCGTGTATTTTACAGATTTCGGGCTGCTGATCACAAAATTCACCTAAAAATTTTCACACTTTTTAAGGTACAACCTATTTTTGTGATTTTCTGTCATATTATTAACATGCTTCAAACATACAAAACCACGAAGTGCAACGTGTTATTAAAAATTCATTTCCAGCATTCGCACTTGGTCGTCTTCCTTGCTGATTCTGGTGCCGTCATTGACAAAACAAGGTGAATGTTTTCACCAGGACATTGCATCCATTGGAAAAGCCACTGGAGCCCATCAGTGATGGCCAACTATTGTTGGACACTGACATGAGAGGCATCAGATGCTGAGTACAAATGAAAATTTGCGGTGAAACATTTTTAGGTCAGTTGACTAGCGCAATGTGTCAGTGTCATGATGCGATTAAACATGGCAAATTCAATAAAAGTCAATTTAATATTTCTCTAATTTCCTACTGATACACCAAATCTGAAATTATTTTGGTATTTAGCTTTAAGTTGTCAATCATAATCCTCAATTTTTGTTCGGGAAGCAAACCTTTGGTGGAAAAAAAAATTGTTGTTCCAGTGTCATCAGTGATAATCAGATGGAAACCCACTAACTGTTGAACATTCAGCCCACCAACCTTGGTTTACATCAGAATTTGCTGTTTGACTTGCAATGGGAGAAGGCCTTGCATTTCACACACTGATCCAACACCTGCTGAAGGATGAAGGATGTTACTACTGGGAAATCAGAAATTTGTTACTTGGTGTGGTGCACAGTAAAGAAGCATAAGGACAGTTATTAGACTCCTGGATGAATGTCAGAACACTAAAATTCTGTTGCCTTTGCTCAGTCCCACTGATCTCTCTCTATAACTGCACGTCTGCACTGCATCTTGCATGCTACACGAGATATCCACCATGATTGCTCACAAAAGAAACTTTATCATTATACCTTGGTACATGTGACAGTAAATTTGACATTTGAATGTCAGCCTGATTCTGCTTGTCCAGACAATGTTTGGATCTTTCAATAATGCTGAGCAAGATCTCAAAATTTTCTGGGTCGAAAATCTTGGATTCTAGCTTCTTACAATGAGCAGGAGTTCATCAAAGGTGTTCACATATGGTCAGGAAGACGTGGAATTTAATTGCAATCCATGGCTATTCCTCCTTCCGCCATTGGAAGGAAACTATTACTGCTCGAGTGCAAAGTGTTAGCTCAAAGAGCATGGGTCCCTGAAATCTTTTAGGCAGAGTCATGGGGTCTACCAACTTGTATGAAGCCTCGAGTGAACTGAGGGCACCACAGATAGTGCAGCATCTACTCAACATGACCCTGGGGAGCCACATTGGGCTTAATGCACAGAGTTTGAGTGAATGAGCCAAGCACTAGGTGGAGAAGACAAAAATAAAATCCTGCTGTTGCTGGATATCTGAGCCGGATGATGTTGGGAATGCTCACCAGACCAGGTAGCATCTGGGGAGGTTAAAGGAAAGGTCAGCCCCCTGAAATATCAACATGATTTCTCTCCCCTAATGGTCTCTGACCTGCTGGTTATTTCCAGCATTTGTTCATTCGGGAAATTACAAATGCCTCTTTACACCGTGAGGTAAAAGGGCTCTGACATAAGGCTGTTGGAGATGCGAACTCAATCCATCATTTTAATTTAGAATGGATAAGGGCCTTGCAGGAGAGGCAGCCAAAGTGGGCGATGAGTTAACATACAGACTAGTTGATCTCAGTGGAACAGGCAGGAAGGACAGATTGGCCTCTCTTGTTCTTGTGTGACCTGCAGCTGTCAGAGGTCCCAAACCAATCTGATCACATCCTGAAAGCAAACGCCTCCATAAAAATCCAAAAGCATAAAAACTGCAGATGTTGGAAATAAGCACAGTGAATGTTGGTGACATTCAGGAGGGCAGGCTGGGAAAAATAAGAATTAGTATTTTCTGGCCAATTTTTTTTGTTTTAAATATTTAGCATGGGAACAGGCTCTTCCAACACAAAAGCCCATGCCGCCCAATTAAGCTGCAACTCCGGTACACTTTGAAGGGTGGGAGGAAACCCATGCAGACATGGTGAGAGCGTACAAACTCCTTACAGATAGCGCAGGATTCGAACCTGGGTCACTGGTGCTATTACAGTATTGTGCTAACCATTACGCTAACCCCGTCGTCCTTTTTTTTCATCGGAGCCAGTGGTCAGAGGGAGGAAGTGGCAATTGCTGTCTGATGACTTCCTCCAAACACAGCCACAAGCAAGTTGCAGGATCTGGGTATCTCGGGCAAGGGCAGCAGTTGCAACCCAGCCTTTACTTCCCTGACGGTGAAGGTGAGCTGCCGTCTCGAGTCGCTGTTGCCTGTCTCGCGTGAGTGCTCTCATGGAGAACTTAACAAGGGTCCTACAGCCCTTAGAAAGTCACCAACACCATCCAATTTCCTCTTGCACAACCAATAAGTGGCAATTCTGCCTCACCCACAGGAAACAGAATCTCAAGGTTGCATGCCATGTCATGTATGCAACTCGTAACTCTGGCAATAAATCTGAAATCATGAGTGCTGTTCCAAGATTTAGACCCAGTGATCATGAAGGATGGAAAGTGAGATTGTGGGGAACCTGTTGACCACATTTGCGACCCTTTTCCATCCGGTTACAGTTAATCTCCGCTGCACAACCCAAATATAATTACATCCTTTCTTTAATGAAATGGCCAGAGCTCTTGACAGAACTCTCAAACTTAATCTGCAGCCTTTAAATTGCATGGAAAAATTGGGACTTAATTTTGTTGATGCAGCCTGCAAGACCTAATGAGACCAGTACGCCAGCTCAAGGCCTTACTCTGGAGGACAGAAAGATATTAACTTATTGGCTCCATTTCAACTTGTTTGATTCAAAACCCTCCTCTTCAAAATTAAATTTCGCAGGCAAGTCAATAGCCCTTAGTGCATCTTCTGAAACAATCGATAAAGAGTTGAATTGGTAATGCAAATAAGATCAATTTGAATCACCTTCCTGCAGTAACTTTGAGCATTGAGTTACCAAAAATATTTATATATAGGTTTGCACATAGGCAGAGGTAGGGTTATTGACAACAGCAAAGACTCAACCCAATGAGTGAATATCAAGGTAATAACACAATGCTGGAGAAAATCAGCAGGTCAAACAGTGTGCGTGATGTAGCAAAGATAAAGGTGCATAACCAATGCTTCAGGCTTGAGCCCTTCATCAAATTATGGATGAAATATAGGCAGGTGCCCGAACAAAATGGTGGGCGGAGCACAGACAGGGGGTCATTGGTGGATGAGGGAGAGATGGAGGGCACACCAGCAATCAGGGGGAGGGCAGTGGCTGTGTGAATGAAGAGGGAATGGGGTGGAGAGACAGAAGACAGAGGGATGGAGGAGAGGGGGTCAGTGGGGGGGGGGGGAGTGGGCTAACAAAAACGAGAGGTCGACATGAATGCCATCTGGCTAGAGAGGGCTGAGACAGAAAAGATGTTGTCCTCCAATGAGTGAATATTATGGTAAAGTATCCAGAAATAAACAGAACAGATTTTGTCTGTCTCAGATGCCTTGAACTGGACCAGGGACTTGTTTCCCTAATGTTTTTAAGGACGTGGAGAATGAATTTGCCAAGATAATTTCACGGCTCAAGGATCTGATAGCTCTCCCTTTCCAAAGTTGAGTCGGGTGCTGGTGAAATATCCCGTGAGCTGGTCAGTTGCTGATTGACTGACCTCAGCCCACTAAAAATGAGAGAAGGCTCTTTCCCATTCCTGTCACTGCAGCACTTTGTGTTCAATGTGTGCAAGAGAAATAATCATTTCCTCGTGGAATCATGGTCTATAGGGCAGTCTACTCCTCTCACTCACTCAGATTCCCTCACTGTCTCGAAGTAATGGTTCGAGTAGGAATGGACAATCATGGCATCATGCGCCAGCAAACAATAAATCTCTTGAACATGTGGCATTAACTAACCATCTGTGACACTGTCTGACTACGTAGGCCATGGGAGCTGAGTGTGCTCCTATTCTGGAGACTGGATACAGAGAAGATTGGGGTTAACTTCAAGAGTCACACTATCTTTCACTGTCCCATCTGAGGTTATCCAAATGGGCACAGATCAAGAATCAAGGACAATTCATTGTGCAGTCATACCTTCTGACGTGGTGACACTGGCATATTTCGACGGACGCGTGGTGGAAAGTGTGCTGACTGGCTGCATCACGGCCTGATATGGGGACACCAACATACCCCTGAAAGCCTTGCAAAAGGTAGTGGACACAGTCCAGGACATCACAGGCAAAACCCTCCCCACATTGAGAACATGTACGGAGAACGTTGCTGTCGGAGAGCAGCAGCAATCATCAAAGATCCACACCACCCAGCACGCACACTATTCTTGCCGATGCCAACAGGAAAGAGGAATAGGTACCACAAGACTCTCACCACCAGGTTCAGGAACAGCTGCTACCCCTCCACCATCAGACTCCTCAACAACAAACTCAATCAGGGACTCATTTAAGGACTCTTGTGCATTTAATTGATTGTTTCTTTCTCTCTGTATTGCAGTTTGTTTACATTTCTTTATTTGTTTACATGTACATTGTGGACAGCTTTTTTTGCACCAATAAGTGGTAATTCTAACTTGCCCGCAGGAAAAAGAATCTCAGGGTTGTCTGACAATAAATCTGAATGTGTGAGCTCACCTGCATTGCTTCCATTTCAACCAGCATCCCCAACCATCCTTGTCTGACTTCCTCCTGCAATGCGAATCCTCCCTGAAATGAGGATCTCAATCTGAGCAACAGACCCTTTCCAGAGCCCGTGGCCTCTCGCTGTTACTTTAAGAACCTCACCATCTGGCATCCCCTTGCCCTCGTTCACCACACCTAGCCCGGCTTCAAGCTCTGACAGGGGCAGAGCAGCGCTGGCTTGTGTGCTTCGACAGAGAAGTCATCAAACGAAAATGTCAAATGGTCGGTGAAGAGCAAAGAATGTCATTTGCAAATAGCAGGAGATGATTGCTTTTACTAATTAATAAAAACTGCATTAAAACAATAATAACTGAATTATAATGATTGGTGATTAAGAGCTTTTCCTTCACCTGTCCCTATCCCTGAAGATCACAGCTCAATCAATACCCTTTGCTCAGAATTAAGTTATTAACTCTTAAGGTGAGACTGCAGCAATGTGCCTCGTATCTGCCAAGGCAAGTGACGGTTTCCTACTGGTAAATCAGAGAGAGAGCTACATCCTTTCTTTAATTAAATGAACATTCATAATCACCAAGTGTGAATTTCAATCTCCTTGTAACCTTTCACTGTACTGCTTGTTCTCCTCATACTCTGTCAGAAAACCAGAAACCAAGCGGCTTTCCAAAGGCTGTTTTGTGTACTTCCTGAAGATTGTTCAACCCATCAAACCCATGCTGGCTCTCGGAGCAATCCCATACCCCACCCTCCCTTCCTGCCCCGGAACTTGTTCTCTCGCACAAGCCCAGTGACATTCATCAACACTTCTGGATCTTTCCCCGTTTGGCACAGTGCTCCTGATGCAGCTTCTTCCATATCGGTGAGACCAAGCACAGGCTTGGTCTGTCCATATGGCCATCCTGAGTTCCCAGCTGCATGCCATTTCAAATACCATTTCCATCCTGTCCTGAGAATTCCAGATTTTTTTTTTTTTTTTTTTTTTAATTTTTTATTTTTCACACCATAAATCACAATAGCCATGATATACACTTTTTCTTTTCCACACATTTACAGGGACTTTTGAGCTTCTCCAGATTGAGGCCAAATTGACCTGCAAATCCGGAAAGGAGCCCACCTTTGCATTGAAGGCCCACCTGGCTTCCAGCCTAACATGCCATGGCTCACGAGTGGCAACGACAGAGCAATATTTTCCAAAGCAGGTCACATCGTTATCTAATTTTAAGTATTTTATTTCACACCTTTAAACTGGCATGGAGTCCTAGTTGAGGAACCCAAATGATCAAAGGGAGAATGTGCAAAGTGCACAGTCACATACTCCCCCAGGTCTGCTTACACAGTGCCTCCACCCACAGTCTATTCTCACCTTTCCTCTCTCCTGTGTCGCATCCACATCTAAATCACACCTTTTGTCTGTACTCCTGCCTTTTCTGCCCTTCTTCTCAGCCTTTTAATTTAGGTGCCTGCCTGCTTTTCACTCACACCTGGAAGGAGGGCTTGGGCCCAAAATGGCAGTCCTAGTTCTTTACCTCCAGTGGATGGTGCGAGACCTGCCGAGTTCCTTTAGCATTTGTGTTTTTACCTGGAGATCAGGATCAAATCTGGGTTGCCGAAGCGGTGAAACAGGGGCACAGTCTACAGTCTCATTGTATCACCTGTTTCAGTATGGCAGCCAACAGAGTGGCAAGAGTTGGTGCTCATGGGAGTTATCCAAGTCACCCTCTTCCTCTGCCAAGGATGCTACTGCACCCATCCTGGTTGTCAAATCACATGCAGAGAACATCCCAAATGCAAGAGCTCCCCAACTGTGCATTCAAAGCAAGAAAAGAGAAAGTTCTCTCTCTCTCTCTCGCACATGCTGATGGGACTTTGTGGATGCAACTCTCACCTCTGACTGACAATGCCCCGAGTCCCACTTTTGGTTTTGAGGTTTTGCTGTACTGTTGGGAGATGTGACGTGGTTTACACAAGTGTACATTAATAATCTGTGGCATAATAATGACGAGAAGTGGAACTCTGCTCAGTATCCTCGCCAATGTTTATCCCTTGACTAACATCATGTCGGTGCTGGGCAAAGGGAGGTGTAAGGCACTCCTTCCATTCGGTAGCCTACAAGTCACCCTTGGGCAAGGTGTAGTACTTGATTAGCCTCCCAATCAGGGTCACTTGAAGCCATGGATTGCAGATAGTGGATGGTTTTTACAAGCAGATTCTACAAATTGGAATCTATGTTTGTAAAACTAAAAACGCTGGGCAGATGAATCTGTTGATTAATGGCCAGGGTTACCTGTCCAGTATGGACGCTGCTACCGAAGAAGGCAACAGGAAACCACTTCAGTATTTTTCCCTTGTATAATCATTAACATCAACTACTGTCTCAGCTCAAAGATGGAGCCTTCACCGAGGGAGAACAGAGGAAGCAACAACTGCAATTCAGAGGGTCAGAGATCATGACAGATGGAGAGACATGATCGCCCACGCTGAACTGGAGATGAGTCTATCGTCAGATCTTATTGAATGACGGAGCAGGCTCGACAGGACGAATAGCCGACTTCTGTTCCTATTTCTCACGTTCAATGATTCCAACATAACATGCTCCATCTCTGGAGGGTTACCCAGGCGTGGTCTGAGACTCACTCACTACTCATGAGACAAAGCAAACATGCATACTGAGCCACAGAGTCTGGTAGCACAGTTCCATCACTCCACAGATCTAATTAGCAACACCAAACCTTTCCTATAAGTACAAGTGAGTGAAACACAGTGGGAGAAAATGAGCATTTATGTGTTCTCATGCAGGAATAATGAGGGGAAGAAATTTAGGAGACATGAAAAGTAGAGGCTGCCAAATTTCATAGCATCTGGAACATCTGATACTCTTGTGGGCAAAATATTGAGATCTTAATTAAAAATCTCTTCCAACTTTAATTGGACATTGAAAGCTCGCACATGAATAGCTTGAAGATAAAGACTTGTGATTTACAGGTATTCGCAACTTACAACCATCTGCACATGCAAACGAAAAAAAGGATTTTCTAATTTTTTTTAAACAATAAAGAAAAAATATATGTAAATATAAAACACATTTGAGGTGTGAGTAGGGGCCTGTCTATAGAAAATAGCATCTATGGTTGGGGTGGCCAACTTCTCGCAAGAGCTGGCCTTGGTGGCCTCCATGCTGTATTCAATGAACGATAAACACAAACTTCCAACTTGCGTCCATTTCGAGACATGACCGGTCGGTCAGAAGGGAACATGGGCCTAAGTTGAGGACTGCCTGTACTTGGTCCTGCCCAGCTTTTGTGCTCCACTTACACTGAATGGGCCAACAACTATGCCTCTCTAAAGTTTTAACCCTGAGTTTCCTCTCTGCCTGCACTGACACTCCAATCTGGTAGGTATATTCACTTACACTGAATGGGCCAACAACTATGCCTCTCTAAAGTTTTAATCCTGAGTTTCCTCTCTGCCTGCACTGACACTCCAATCTGGTAGGTATATGTGCTACAACATGTAGCACAACAGTGTGGCCAGCAGAGTACTATCTCACCGGTCCAGTGAGCCTGGTTTGATCCTGACCTTTTCTGCTGTCCACGTGGAGTTTGCACGTTCCACGTGGAGTTTGCACGTTCCCCCCCATTGACTGCATGGGTTTCCCAGGGTGGTCATTTTGTCCTACATCTGAAAGATGGTGCAGGTGAGAGGCCCTTGTGAAATACCCCTTGTATGTTGAAGCGCAGGAGAAACTGGGGCAGTTGATGGGAAGGTGGGTTGCTTGATGATTGTTCAGTGCTGCAATGATCTCGTTTCAATGCCGCTTAATGATAACTGCAACCACAACCTGCTCTATTGTTATATTATTGGTGCTGATAGAGTTGTTGCTGATGAGTGATGACAATGGGAAGAGAAGGGCACCATGCTTTAACTTGGAATGGGCAAAGCTCGCAAGTATGGAAGCCAGTACCAGTCATTGCATCTAATCCATGGCTCCAGAAGGTTGTAAACATAGCTGGGATGGTGAGGATTACAGTGAATAAGTATAATTCAAAGTTCAAAAGTTCAGATTCATTGTCAAGAGTACATACATGATATCACATATAACCCTGAGATTCTTTTTCCTGTGGGCCAGGTAGAATTACCACTTAATAATCTAGCTACAGTAAAACCCTGGTATCTGGCATCTCTGGGGAATTGGTAGATGCCGGATAAGTGAATTTTCTGTTTGCTCAAGGCTGCGTGTTGCATGACTGGTGAGGTGCACCACTTTTAATTCTCCATATTTTTTACCTCTCTATTTTCTGCAATTTATTTTGCTGAAAGGAGCCAGTGGCTTGAATTCCAGATAACAGGGGCTTTACTGTATTTTATGCATTCATTGTCTTTTTTTAAATTAGATTTACTATTACAGATTTTGTTTTACAAGTACCTGTTCAACTACAGAGACTAAAAATTTCTGTGCTTATGTACGTGGTACCATGTGTATGACAATAAACCTGTTGTTATCTGGTCCATCACAGGCTCCAAGTTCCCATCCATTGAGTACGTCTGCGCAAGGCACTGCCTCAAGGCGGCAGGTAATAGCAGAAAGGACCCCCACCACCCCTCTTCACACCGCGACATTCGGGCAGAAGGTCAAAGACCAGCACCTCTCGGTTCAAGAACAGTTTCTTTATCAGGCTCTTGAACCTCTCCTCGTTCCAATGACTCCTCCGACACTGCAAAAGGACTGTATTCACTATTGCAGATACTCTTTTTAAACTAAGAATACTATGAATATTTATTTATCTCTCTTTTATATTTATTGTATTTTAATTCAATTATGCATAAAGTTTTCATTGTTCTACGATACAAAGTACTGCTTGGCTTCAGCAAGGAAGCAGTTCAGTGCATCTGTACAATGTTACAACAACAAACTCATCATCGTTTCAGAGAATTTGAACTTAACAGCAGGTCCATGCAGCGTCTAAATGGTTAGAGAGTGAGGTCTGTTTCTGGCACCAGACCACATTCCATCTCCTCCCATGAAGCAAAAGCAACGGGGGAAAACGGCGAGGGAATTGGATAGGCTGGAGATGTAATGCAGAGCTGAACTGCAAATTCCTTGGCAACGCCTCTTATTTGGCATAACAGTGAGCGGCCAAAGGGAACCCGTGTCATCACTCGAACCGCAGATGAAATCTCGGACCCGCCACCAGAGTAACAAGATCCTGGTTGGTAATCAACCCCATGGAAAGGAAGAAAGGGACCCTTGTTGGCTCTCTCCGTTCTCTTTCACTGCAACAGTTGAGACGGAGTTTACAGAATGAGGCGAGGAGGAGCCGTGCAGGATATAATTTACATCCTGCAGCTCTCCTTTGCACCCAACATCTGAAACTAATAAGCGTTTGCAGAGAATGCTACAAAGCTGCTATTTCTTTTAGCAGAACTATGGGGAGATGGGGGTGGGTATGTGGTTGGCAGGTCAAGAGTGGGTTTTTAAAGCTTCGTTCAAACCATTTCAACAACGCTATTAGTTGTATTTTATGGAGAAGTCTGTAGGGAGCAAACCCAGATTCACAGTAAATCTGTTTCCAGTGCGTGATTTAGCATTCCAGGAACGTCACATCTCCAGAAACGTCTCCACCTCGAAAATATTCCCTTCTTCATTTGGATGTTCCTTGAAAAAGATCCCCGCTTTTATTTGGAATTTACAGAAGCAGCTATTTGGCCCCAACTGCTCCGGATTTCGGTTCAAGTTACACACAATCATATTATATCTGTTCAGCCTATTGTTACTTTCCCTCTCGTGTTCACGTAGCTTCCACTTGACAGAATGGTGCAGCAATAGTTCTCAGTGGCCTTTAATAGGAATTCTGCAGGCTGGAGGGAAGGTGACTGGATTTTTATTTCAACTAAACATCCCCATTTATTAGAGTTGTTTGCTGGTATTTCGGAGATTTAGACATTTCGCAGGAGGCATGTGGAAGGAAAAAATGCATTTCAGCAATAATCATTATGTCCCTGTAATTATGTCATATTTACCTTCAATTAAGCTCCTTCTGAAATGTTGTCATGCAGAAAATTCTGCAGCCATTTTGCACAGAGAAAGCTTACACAAAATAACCATGATCAATACTACACCTGTTCCAGAATGACCATGATTAATACTATGCCTGTTCCAGAATATTGGATTCAGGATAAATGAGATGCAGGCTTTCAAGTCTGACTTCAATATTTTTGATGCTGTCCGTTAGGTACGTAGTTTGAAACTACCGGGCAATTTGCACAGTTAGCCCCCCAGTTACGCAGCAGTTTGAAAGGGTCCAACCGGGTCAAACCCGTCAGAACCCAACCAGGTCCCTGACTGACCTCAGAGGTATTCAGGGAACCCAGTTAAACTTACCATAGCCTACTTAAAAAGGAAGATGGCCAACCCACTTATTCTGGTGACGTCAGACAAGCGTGCATGCATCACCGGGCACCCAACACCTGAACATCCACCAGTATCTCTAGTGATGCATGATGCGTCATTGCGGGTCTGGGACTTCGTGGGTAGTTTCCCTGCGATTTGAAAGGTGCTTCCAGCATCTTTGCCCCAGTAATCACGTCCGGTCCCAGGAGGGCAACCCAGGTGCTGCAATTTGAAAGGGACGACTGAGACACTCACAGTGCTACCTGTCACTTGGTTGGGTGGTTGGCAACTAAACTGACTCCCCCACCAGGCTTGCCTGGTGCAGAGGGTGGCTAGACACCCTGCAGGATAAAAAACTAAACCTGTCAAAGTGCGGATGAACTCTCTCGTGGGGTCAATGGCCATCGAGCAAACGTGCCATAAAGTGAGGAAAGGGCTCCCTTGCATCGAAGCTTGGTCTGGCCATTCACTGCCATAGAACTTACCCCAGCCGTCTTTGACCTCACCATGCTATGCTGCTGGATCCAGGAAGGGATGTCGAGAGGGTGGGCCTGGACCTGCTCAGCCCCTATTCACCAAAAATCCATTCAAGCACACGATGTTCCTTTCTGAGGAGTGGGGTATTCTCATACCAAACCCCACAAACTGACTGAAAGGAACCATTATCATCCCATGGGATGGATAGCCAGAAGAAGTAGAAGACTGAGACACAATTGAAAGACTACTTTAGTGCTGGACAAACTCAGCAGGTCACACAGCATCCATTACATTTCTTTCTTGGATTACATTTCTCTTGTCTTTTTCTCGAGTGCTCGTAGCCCAGAACACAAGTATTTCATGCTTCTGCAGAGTATCTGTGAGGGTGCGGCATCATCACAGATAACATCTTTCGGATGAGATCATGTAGGCCAGCCACAGAACAAGGGAGTGTAAAGGGATCTCGGTGTGACAGCACATTAATCACAGCAGGTAAGTCCAAGAAGTGGAAGTTTGCACTTCATTGCAAAGGGATTGCAATTTAAAATACTTTTTGGTTGCTATTGAGCAAGGTGTGGGTAAGGCCTCATTTTGAATACTGCAAACACTTTTGATTCCCTGACCTAAACAAATCTGGTAACTCTGGAGACAGGACAAAGATGCTCACCAGGCAAATTTCTGGGCTGAAATGGTTGCCCTGCCAAGAGAGACTCAATGGTTAGAATCTGTATTCCTTTGAGTTGAGACCAGGGGGTCTCAACCTTTTCTTTCTACTCACATCTCACTTTAATAAATCCAATGCCATCAGTGCTCTGTGATTAGTAAGGGGTTGCTTAAGATGGTATGTGGGTGGAAAAAAAAGTTTGAAAAAACATTGTTTTAATCATACCTAATTGACTCGTTTCATAACTTTGAAGGAAATTGGCCAATGACAATTTTTCTCAAGCAAAATATTTCAGTAACAATTGGGTCTAGACCAGGGGTTCTCAACCTTCCCTTCCCACTCACATACCATGTTAAATTAAGCAATCCCTTACTCATCACAGATCATCGATGGCATAGAGATTACTTGAAGTGGTATGTGAGTGGAAAGAAATGGTTGAGAACCACTGGTTTAGAGGATACTCAAGATTCTGGGGAGGTGGGGGGGGGGGTGCCGGGAGAGTTTGATTGGGGAGATGTTGGAGTGGTTTCACTGGTGGGGAAGTCTCAATCAAGGGGACATAACAACCAAGATCGTGTCATTTAAAATGGAGACATGTATTTTTACCCCTTAAGGGTCCACCAGAATTCTCTGTCCCGGTGAATAGTGGAAGATGGATCATTGGACGTATTTAAGTTGGAGGTGGATAAACATTTGGTGGATCAAGGTAAAGAGGATATGAAGTGGCACAGACAGTAAGAGGAGTTGAGGCCATTATCGATCAGTCGTAACCATATTCAATGGTGGGGCAGGCTTGAAATGTTCTTGTTTATATGCCAGGTGATTGTACAATCAGAGAGGAGTATAAAGAAAAAGCATGATGATACAAAGGTCTTTGCACAATAAGAATCTGGAAACAGACCTAAATATCTACCAACTATCTAAAGAGCACAAAATAGCATAATAGTCTTTTGAAACAACAATAGATCAGTCCCCTGCCTTGACTTTTCAAATTCCATTTTGTACTCTTGTTTCTTAGACGGAAAGCCTATGTATGCAACTCGATACAGCACTCTCTCTCTCTCAATCTAAATGTGAAATCTTAAAAGCACCTTAAAGATGGGTCAAATTAACCTCCTTTATCTGCATCTATCTTGTGGCAGCTTCCTATATACAGTGGGAGTGAAATGCATCCAATCCCGTCCCCAGCAAGGTCAGCCAACACCCTGTCTCACAGAGACACTGAGAGGATTATACATTGTTCTGAAACGTCAGTGATACTGGCCTCTGTGAGGTTAGATTACACCTTGCCTATCTGGATTGGGCTTTGCCTGTCTCCTGGTACATTGCATCTGCTCACTGCCCCTAGGTAACCACGCATTGTTAACAAGCTTAAACGAGAGTTCCTGTGGAAATATCTTTAATAAATAAATGATCACATCAAAGTGGCTCAGTGCTGACAACTGTACATCTAGAATGACAGGTGCCCTGGAGGGAAGTTTATGAGGCTGTAATTCAACCAAGGGGGTTTGGAACCTAAGTGGTTTGAGCTTGCTGAGCTGCTGACGTCCTTTAGTCCCATTCCATTTAGCTGTCTGCTGTATTCATTTAACATGTCTCACTACATCTTGCATTTTATCTCTTGCTGTTGACGGGCACGTTTTACTCCCATGAAATCAGTGCTGCTCAGGATGGAAAGCTCTCCCTCTCCTCCCCAATTCCTCCATCACTCCCCACCTCTCTCAACTTTGACTGCCCGCTCGCTCCTTTTCAACTGTGAGCCCACAACAATCCTTCTGTTTCCCCCCCCTCAGCCCTTTCCACGTCTCGTACATTCATCTCTTCCTTCCGCCAATGCACTCCCTTCCACCACATACTTTATGTACCTCCTTCCCATCACCTCCCCCACCCCTGGGTCTCTGCTCCCCTCTCCTTGCATTTTCCTTCTTTATAAAAAAAATTTTCGACATACAGCACAGTAACAGGCCAGTTCGGCCCTACGAGTCTATACTGCTAAATTTACACTCCATTCACCTATACCACAGTACATTTTTGAAGGGTGGGAGGAAACCAGGGTCCCCAGAGAAAACCCTCACAGTCACGGGGAGAACATACAAACACCCTGCAGACAGCGTGGGATTCGAACCCTGGTCCCGATAGCTGGTCCTGTAACAGTGTTGCGTCAACCTCTATGCCAAACCGCACCGCTGTATCAGTTTGTTTTCATTTCTTTATTTGTTTACATGTATAGATATCTTTTTGACTATAGTTTTTCTTTTGGACCACTAATAAGGTAGTGCCTCACCTGTAAGAAAAAGAATCTCAGGGTTGTATGAGATGTTATGACAAAAAAATATTAAACTTTGAACTTTTTTTTCCTACACCATCATATCCGCCCCTTCTGCTCCTTCCCATTTTCCCCACTCCCAATTCCATCCCATCCCGTCTCATCTCTCCCACACATCTCACTCACCAGCTCTGCATTCTGCCAGCCATTGACATTGCCGCACCGCCCCCCACCCCCCCCCCCGAAAGGAGAGGTGCCCGCACCCTGGCTGGAGACGTCAAACCTATTTCCTTAATTCATACACAAATTCATGGATTTAATGAAGCAGGTGCAGATGAGATCTCCCCATGCCAGGAGTAATGACTCTCCCTCACCTAAAACCATGAGCATCTGTGCCCATCATCATGCCGCGTGTATCACAGCAGATGCATTCAGATACCCTGCAACCAGCATAATACAATTTGACAGGAGAGACTGAAATGAAACTGGCAGATAATCGGCAGAAATGCTCATGGATGAAGGCCAGAGCTGGGAGGTACCATGTGTTAATGTTAGAACAATAAGGGAAGATGCCATTATAAAGGAAGAGGACTATAAAAGTAGCAATGCTGATACTAAATTTTTCATGGAAGATTATGAATAAAGCAACTGTGCAGACTTGTTAACTGAGAGTCAAATCCCCTTCCCCCCATCCCCCAACATCGACGTCATCAAGCTGAAGAGAGCGCGGAAAGTCGACGAGGATCCCTACCACCCCGCTCACAGCATATTTTAGCTGCTCCCATCGGGAAAGAGATCCAGGAGGATCAGAGCCAGCACCGCCAGGCTGAGGAACAGCTTCTTCCCACGGGCAGTGAGAATGACGAACGACCAAAGGAAATGCTCACACTAACCATCTGAGACTAACTTTTCTAAACAATAGCTTTTTGATATATGCATTATTTGAACTGTGAATGTATTGTTTGACTGTATGCTTGTTTTGTCTGGTATGTTTTGCATCGAGGACCAGAGAATACTGCTTCATTGGGTTGTACTTGTGCAATCAGATCAGATGATAATAAACTTGAACCCACATCAAGTTACTGTTTGACTTCATTCCCTCCACATTCGACCTCTCATTCCCAAGAGTGACAGGGAAAGATACCTTGTGAATTCCTCTTAAAAGATGCTCATGCCAGACCAACTGATGAAGAAAGGAAAGAGGAGGATCTTTGGTACATCACCTGAAATACAAATCCTCAGGCTCCCAAAGAGGAATATTTTCAGTTTGTTTGCTCAGTTGGAACCATATATTATGTTTGAGACTTCCAGCAAGCCACCTCTCAATTTTCTCTGCCACTGTGAAAACAACCCCTGAGTTTCCAGCCGATCCATTAAAATGAAATCCCTTTGTTCCTTCTCGCATCACTCCAATGCCTTCACATCCATCCCGACACTCAATTCCTGGAATTGGACCAGCTATCCCAAGACAGTAGCCCCATTCACACTGGCATTCTATCTCAGTTATTGACTGCCAATATACTGGTTAACATGTCAGTGTGAGCGTTCACAAATTGGCCCGCAGGCATCAGATCACCCCGGGGATGGACCGTCTAGGTAGGGCGTATCATCCAGTATCCATGGGTTACTCTTGGACTAATTAGTGGAGTATAGGCACCCCTCTCCCCTGGGATGCCTTGCGGTGAGGGCGAAATGACAGCGAGAACCGGTTAACAGTGGTCCAGTGTGAATGGCAAAAAAAAAACGGCTTCTTGAACCAGTTTGTTGAACAGCCAATTTACTGGTGAGCCAATGTGAAAAGGGCTAGTGTTTTAGAATTTATTCACAATTAGTTATGTACAAAAAAGACAAATCCCACTTCTGACATGTCATTTAGGGTCACACGGTTAGCACAATGCGAATCCAACAGCAGTGACCCATGTTCGAATCCAGTGCTGTCTTAAAGGAGTTTGTATGTTTACCCCCGTGTCTATGTGGGGTTATCCTGGGTGCTCTGGTTTCCTTCCACATACCAAACATGTACAGGGTTAGAAGGTTAATTGGTCACATGGGTGTGTTTGGAAAGTGAAGGCCCGAGGGCCAAAATGGCCCGTTACCGTGCTGGATGTCTAAATTAAAAAGGTTTTGACACGACAAATTCTGAATAACGTTTCAACAGTTGAGTTAAAATACAATTGGTAATAAAACCATTAAGAATTATTATGTATAAATGATTTTTCCCCTGCACAGTGAATCATTAGATCAATGACTATTTCAGCATGGGTGACTTAAGACAGACACCACTTAAAAGGAGAAAAGAATACAATAGAATCTGTGTTTGAAATTGCACAAGTAATGCATTTAAATGATGGCTGCAATTAATCTTTCAAATTTGCCCACTCAGAAGCTGAGAGTACCTCCGGCAAGGTGAATATTTATCACACATCAGCAATGGCCCTCAAAAGGCAGATTTCATAACTGGCGCAGAATATGTTGGAATAAGAGTTGATTCTGGATTCACGGATCAGCTGGACCAAGTTAAAGGTGGTAATTTTGTTCCCCAAAGGACATCAATAAAGCAGATGAACAATAATCCAATTCAGGCATGGCCAACATTACTGAGAGTAGCTTTTTAATTTTGTTTACTGCCTGGATTTTAATACCTTGGGAGGATTTTTAATTAATATCTTTGGCTCATTAGACCAAAATCCACTGACTAATCCAGCGATGTATCTACAACACTACTATTCCCTTCACTAATCAAGGATGATGCAGCAATTCTGAGGATTCATCGCAAATCAATTGAAGGGACCAAAAGTTTTCAAAAGTCTCCATCCAAAGATTTAAAAGGTGGGGTACAATATCACAGGTAACATCCATAGATATGGCACTTAATTTAATTTTGACAAACACCATGGAAACAGGCCATTTCGGTTCATGAGTCTGTGCCGCCGAATTTACACCTAACTAACCTGCAACCCCTGGTGCATTTTAAACGTTGGGAGGAAACCGGAGCCCTCCGCCCCCAGAAAAAAAAACCACAGAGACACAGGGATAACGCACAAACACCCTACAGACAGCGCGGGATTCAAACCCTGGTCCCGATCGCTGGCGCTGTAAAGGCGTTGCACTAACTGCTGTGCCAACCATGCTTGGGAAACCCTGAAAATACTTTTAAGTAATCCCAATGCCATCGGTGATCTGTGATTAGTAAGGGATTGCTTAAGATGATATGTGAGTGGGAAGAAAATGTTTGAAAACCACTATTTTAATCATACCTAATTGACTCATTATGTGCACAGTTTCATAACTCCAAAGGAAATGAGGAAATGGGCCAATGACAATTTTTCGCAAGCAAAATATTTCAGTAACAGTTGGGTCTAGACCAGTGGTTTTCAACCTTACCTTCCCACTCACATCCCACCTTAAGCAATTTCTTACTAATCACAGATGGCAAAGGGAATACTTAAAGTGGTACGTGAGTGGAAAGAGAAAGATTGAGAACCACTGACCTATAAGAAGCCCAAAAGATCACCAGTAGTCCATAGGATCACTGGCCTAATGAGGATGGTTGGTTCACTAAAAATTGATTTGTGTTTTAATTTTAACTGTTAACTATAATGATTTATTGAAACCCCGATTTAATGTGTCCCTGATTTTATCACGATACAATTTTTTGGACCCAAACTAGTGCTTTATTACAGGGCTCCACTGTATATCTTTACCTCCTATGGACTCTGCAAGATCTGCTGAGTTTCTCCAGTACTTCTGTGATTTTATTTTTTTTTTAAATCCCCTTTCAACAATTCTAAATTTTGTTTGATGATTAATCAGCTGAATACTTTGAGGGTACAAAGTGTGATGACCCACTGTCAATCTTGCATGGAGACAAGACTACATTTGGTAAATATTTAGATGGACATACAGCATGGTAACTGGCCCTTTCAGCCTGTCCCACCCAATTAACTACAACCCTCCTGAAAGGTGGGAAGAAACCGGAGCCCTGAGAGAAAACTCATGCAGACACAGGGAGAACTCCTTATAGACAGTGCGGGATTCAAACCCCAGTGCCGATCGCTGGCACTGTAAAGGTATTCAGCTAACCACTACGTCAACTGTGCTGCCAGTAACCAAAATAAATATATGTGGGAAATAAGAAGAACATGTTGAACACAGACAGAACTGTGTGCAAGACTTAAAAATGTTATGTTCCCTTTCTGTTGACACCTGAGCATTGAGCGTTTACAGCAAAATGATGTTTCATGTTTGATTTGGACTGCTGTCTGTCTCATTCCACAGAATCAATCCCGTTGCGTGTGCATTATGTGATCTCAGCAGCTATGGCCAGCCTGTATTCAATGTAGTCTTCCATAGATGCGCACCATGTCAAAACCTGGACACTCCACTCTTCAGATATTTGACATTCATTTTGGATAATGGTTTACTTGCAAGTTTTATTTGAGAAAAAGGCAACTGGGGAGAATGTAGGAAATGGCCCAGCAATGATCATGGTCAGTGGTGGAGCACGCTTGAAGGACAGATTTTCCGACCCCTGATCCTTTTCCTATGGCCTTACTAGAGTTCCTACCGAGTTTGGGCAAGTGTTCACAAAGATTTTTAATCCATTGTGCAGTAAGAATGGAGGCTTACTGAATCTCTGTGAATGGTAAGCTGAAGTTCTGCTCAAACAAGGAAGTCTGCAGATGCCAGGGTCAAGAGCACGACACAAATATTCAGGGAAGTTCAGTAGATCACGAAGCATCCATAGGCTTTTGGCCTAATACTTCTTGAGTTCCTCCCCCATCTTTTTCTTCAGGTGTCTGTCTGTATCTTTTTCCTTATGCATAACGAAGGGATCAGTAACTGTCAGTTCCCCTTTACTTGCCTGTGGATGCTACTTGACCTGCTGAGCTTCTCCAGTATATTTGTTGGGATTTTTAAAATTTGGGTTCTGGTTCACGTGGATGCACCTCTCTGTACGCATCTTCACCGTGACAATATCCACAGCACCTAATTCGCGGAGATTTTGGTGTGGAAAATTGTGTTAGAATGGAAGTTGAAATTGGACTCTTGTTACCCTTTAAGAACAAATGAATCTTCTAAATCAAAGCATAGGATGTTCCTTCAAGCTTTGCATGTGGAAGAATAATGTTTAAAAAAATCAAGTTGCCAGCCAAGATTTAAGTTCAATGTTGATTGTCTGGTTGAGTGACCCATTTGCCATCTGGCTGCTTGACTTCATGGGACAGCTGTCACAACAGCTACCCATATAGTCCTCATCACACACAACCAATGTGTCGTTGCGTATCTTTATCAAAACTTGCACAATATCTCGATGCAACTAAACGCTGCATCTGCTCTCTTTGGCTGCAAATGAAGCCAACTGGAAGCTGGAAAGAAGGTTATACTAATAATGCAGAGTAAAATTCCTGGTTTCCGAGTTAAACGGACAGAGCCATACAGACATTCAGGCCCATCAGGTACAGACGAACATCAACCATCCAGTGTGAGATCAGATATATTCTGAATATACATCATCTGGCAATTGTTGTCTCAATAAAGCAATGCAAATCATGTAACATTCCATCTGGGTGGGTTGATAGGGAGGATATGGTTGTGAGAAGTTTCAGGGCAAGGATTAAGATATTGAATTCAAAGCATAATGACAATTGGAATGTGTCATGAAGTAAGAAAACCTCAGACACCGTGATTGCAGTTTACACAAAAATGGAGAAACTCAGCAAGCCCAGCAGCAGTATTTAAATACAAAGATAAAAGATACATTACCAACATTTTGGGCTTGAGACCTCCATCCAGATGTACCATTACTTACACAGACTCGCTTCCACAACCACATGTGTCCTTCTGAGCTACTTGCCTCCACCGCCATCTTGTGCCTCGTGGCTTCCAACTCGGTAAATTGTGCTCCTCCTCCTGACCCTGCCCCCATCACTTTGCTTGCTTGCTTTTTGCTCTTCACTTGCTGGATGGTCCAGGCCTGAAATGTTGGTGATGTATCATTATCTTTGTTCCATAAAGAATGCTGCATGACTTGCTGAGTTTCTCCAGCATTTTTGTGTGTAAAGTTTTTCTATACTTTGCTAGCTTCACAATCTTCTTAATTCTTTGGTTCAAATAGTCTAATTGTTATATAGTCAGGATAATGTGATTTTGTAACCGTGTAAGTATACCTCCTTCTCACTGTAGTGCACCACTGTGGGCCATATATGTGAGTGTGTCAACAGTTTCTTGAGATGGTGGAAGACATCAGTAAGTAAAATCTCTTCTGTTATTTGAATCTTGCATCTCTAAGTTATTTAAGAAGCTTCCTGAGTAACACAGAGACATAACACTAATCACAAATAGCAGTAAAGTTCAATTAAAGTACAATGAAACTGCCGGTATCCAGCACCTACTAGAATTGGTATAGCCGGATATAGCCAGTTTCATGAGATTACGTGCTGTGTAATTGGCGAACTGACCCCGAGGGGTGCCAATTTTGAACGTATTTTTTGCCAGTAGCTTGAGGCTGAATTCCGGATCACAGAGATTTTAGTGTACATGTAAAAGCTGGATGTTCATGGTGAATCAATTTTCAGCCATTGCTCTCAGTTTGAAGACTGTGTGAAGAAAGTTGGAAGCACAAATCTACACTGTCTGCAAGGAGATTCCACGTTTAACCCATGTCTGCATGGGTTTCCTCCGGGTCATACGCTTTCCTCCCACCTTTCAAAACATACCGGGGTTGTAGGTTAATTGGATGTAACTGGGCAGCACAGGTTCATGGGCAGAAAGGGCCTGTTACTGTCCTGTATGTATGTCTAAATTTAAAAAAAAACAGGGCATCCTTGATTATCGCAGCCAAGTATGAAAGCACAATAAATACCATCACTTTGCAAATCAATTTACGAGATCAGGGGCACAAAAAAAATTAGCAGGTACATAAAGCACTAAACTTCAGAAAGGATGGCTGTCCCTATGCTGGAATCTCACGGGGAAAATCAACTGCTGATTAACTTTAAAAAGGCTGGTTATTACTGTTTAATCAGTACATAAACATGCTCCAACTCAGATGATAGATAGGAGATGTTGGAAGCAGAACACTATTCTGGTAAAGAGGTAATTTATTGAAAAGTGTGATAGCTGGCTGTCAAATTCTGTCTACTTGCCTCAGTCACAAGCTTACAGTAAAAGTCCAAAAATCTGAATGCCAGAAATCTGGCGAACTCGAGAGTCCGGTCTACCTGCAAACACTCAAACTTTAGCGGGCTGATGCATACATAAGCACCACAGATGCAAAGTCGTGGAAGTGGACGAATAAATATTTATTTATTTTTTGTACTTTGCATTTTACATGGAAAAATGTTTTGTTTATAAATCATCAGATTTATCTCTTCTTTATTCTCCTTAAGTTTCAATGTGAGAAGTACTGCCTGAGAACCCGGAAAATCCGGACCGACCTAATCCCTGAGCTGTCCTGATTTTAGGACTTTTACTGTATTTTTTATAATTTATATTTAGCAATGCAGCATTTTTTTTGGAACAGCTGATGAAACTTCTACTGTCAAGGCATCGTAGATTCATCTTTATTGATATTCGGGCATCAGAACTACCCAGAACATTCCCGTTCCCTGGCTGACCAAATACAGCAGGTGCATAGAGCGTCCTTCATTTTGCTTGCAACTTGCAAGCAAAAATTTGAAGCCAGCACCTCCTGCTGCAGCAACCAAGGGAGAGGATCTGCTCTCGTTGCCGAGCGCAGGTGATTCTGCAGCATTACGATGAAGAACTATGCAGAAGTTATCCCAACAATATTTATGGCTTTGTTAGCTGAGCCAAAGCTTGCTGTTTATACTGTGACCAATATTAGTTGCCACATTACGCCACTACCTAAAGTTTCCCCGGAATCCTCTTTGTTAAAGGAAATTTAACAATGGGCAGTAAATGCTGGAACTTACAGTGATTTTGCAAAATAATTTTTTTTTAAAAAGACAAGCAGCATGCTAATAGGCCCTTCTGGCCCACGAGTCCGAGCTGCCAATTAACCTACAACCCCCACACAAGAATAGCATACAAACTCCGGATTCTAATCCCCGGACACTGGCACTGTAATGGCATTGCGCTCACTGCTACATAACATAGGAACATAGGAAGTAGGAACAGGAGTAGGCCAAAAATGGCCCATCGAGCCTGCTCCGGCATTCAATACGGTCATGGCTGATCTAATTTATGACCTAACTCCACCTACCTCCCTTCTCCCCATATCCCCTAATTCCTCTATCATGTAAACATTTATCTAACCGAATTTTAAGTATGTTTAATGAAGCAGCCTCAACCACTTCCCTGGTTAGAGAATTCCAAACATTCACTACTCTCTGGGAAAAACTATTTTTCCTCATCTCTGTCCTAAATCTACTCCCCCGAATCTTGAGACTGTGTCCTCTCGTTTTAGTTTCCCCGGCCAGCTCAAAAAACCTTCCTACATCTATCCTATCCATACCCTTCATAATCCTATATGTTTCTATAAGATCTCCTCTCATTCTTCTGAACTCGAGCGAATACAATCCTAGACGATTTAATCTTTCATCATAAGTCAACCCCTTCATCCCAGGGATAAACCTTAAAACAACTAATTTTGTGACATGTCCATAGCAGTAAATTCTGATATCACACTCATTCAGACTTGGATTGCCTGTCCTGTGACCCCTAAGTTCTAGATCCCCACTTGACTGCTCTATCTTACTCTGCCATTGTTTCATTAATTGAACGCGGGGCAGTTAGCGAAGCCCATGCCTCAGATGCCAGTGGCCTGGGTTCAATCCTGACCTCCGATGGTGTCGGAACGGAGCTCGGACACTCTCTATATTACCCTGCAATCTTCCTCCCTCATCCCACAAGATTTGTGGGTTCATTGAACACAAAGAAAAATTGACCCCGATAAGTGGTATAATTTGAGGTGGGGCGGTTGGGGAAATGGGAATGTGGAGAGGGCAGGCAACAGGGAAAATGATTGCTCCACAAGTCAGCATTGATGTGCCAAATGGGACTCTTTCAGAGTCTTAAGAAATATGGAAATGCTTCTGTAAAGCAGCTTGATTTTCAGATGGAGGCTTTCACCTGCAGTCACACCGGCTTCTGACAGCTGCTTTTTATTTTAGATTTGCACTTACTTCTCCGTGTGTGCACAGTCCGTCTCTCACGCCATATGCTGCTTTGTGAAATCACCGATTATTAATTACCTCCTTACAGATGCTAAGGTCAGCATATTACGAGCACGACTGCTGCAGCAGGGGAAACAAAAATAAATTTGAGGGATCACTTATATGTTTTACCTGAAGCGTGTGCTCTTGGGGAGTGGAGCCAGGGTGGAGGGAGGGGGAGGGAATGGAAGGGCTTTGGTAGCCTTGGGTAGAAACGGAATCTTGGGGATTGTCTGTATGAAGCTTGCTAGACTGTTCACAGATGCTGCTTGTTTGACCAGAGGCATCTCCATGGGGCCAACCAACACCAGCCCCACTTGATTCTGTTCCTGAAGCAGCAGTTAATTCACTTTCAAGTGCAAAGAATTCAGATTCAATTCCTGCTCCAGAGCATTTAGCACGAGGCCTCTGTTCTTCCTGCTCCGCACCTCCTTCCCTCCCTTCTCCTGCCAGAGAGCTACCTGCTCTTCATATCGCTTGTCAGGTCTTTTTCACTTCACATCCGTATCCACCTCCCACTCATTAGCTTGTTCCTCCCTTTGCACTTTCCTCCTCTCCTCTCCTCACCCCCTCCCCCAACAAAAATCATTTATCCAGGTGCCTGCCTGCTTTTCGCTCACACCTTGACAAAGTGCTCAGGCCTGAAACGTTGGTGACCCTTCACTTTCAAGGGATGCTCCATGACCTGCTGAGTTTCTCCAGCTCTTTTGTGTAATGCGCTGCAAGCCCAACTTGTGAACATTATTGATTTTGTTTTGTTCTCTCTCCATTTGCACAGTTTACATATGTTTTCTGTTTACATTTATTTATTTCTTTACATGTTATGCTGTGTACAGTTTATGTTTTGCACAAACAGTTAGTGGTAGTTCTACCTCACCTGCAGGAAAAAAAGAATCTCAGGGTTGTATGTGATGTCATGCATGTACTCTGACAATAAATTTGAATCAACCAACTTTATTTTATTTGATAAAAGAAGATTGCCTCGTTTACAGTCAAACTTGGTGCCTCTCGGAACGTGTTGATTGTAAACTGATGCTTTGCACTTCACAAGGCTTTGAGATGGGCAGAGCATGTGAAAGATGAAAAATGCAAACCTTTTTCAGAGATTAGCCTGAATTAGGAAGCTCAGGAGTGAGGTGCTTTTACCCGGAAACTACCACAAAATTAAGTGGGATCCTCCAGGAACCTGCTTGTCGACTACTTTCCCCGCCGATCTGACCATCTATTATAACCTTCCTTCAGCTTTGTCTCTACCCTCCTCTGACTTGCCATGAGACATTTATCATTGTGACAGGAGCCCCAAATATTAGTTGTTGGAGTGCCCACACCAGGAAAATCCTCACTTTTGTTATTTGTCCATGACCTGAACATTGTTTAAAAAGGGGTGATGACTCAGCACCACAGGAGGGAGATTGAAAACTTGGCTGAATGGTGCACCAACAAATAACTTCACACTCAATGTCACCAAAACCAAGGAAATTATTGTTGACTTCAGGAAGGGAAAACCAGAGGTATACGATCTCATGATCACTGGGGGAAATCAGAGGTGGAGAGGATATCATATTAAAGTTCTTGGGAGTCACTATCTCAGAGGATTTTTCCTGGACCCAACAGACTTATGGCATCGTGAAGAAAGCATGCCAGCACCTCTACTTCCTCAGGAGTTTGTGGAGGTTCGTATTACTTTGGAAATACTGGCAAATTTCTGCAGATGTGCGGCAGAAAGGCTGCATCACAGTCTGGTATGGGGGCATCAATACCCCTGAGCATAAAGCCCTCCAAAAGGAAGTGGACACAGCCTAGGACACCACAGGCAAAAATCTCCCAACCATCAAGAATATCTATGGGGAACACTGCCGTCAGAGAGCAGCAGCAATCATCAAGGATCCACACCACCCAGCACATGCTCTGTTCTCGCTGCTGCCATCAGGAAAAAGGTGTTGGTGCTGTAAGACTTGCACCACAAAGTTCAGGAACTACTGCTACTCCTCTACCATCAGACTCCTCAACAGCAAACTCAATCAGGGACTCATATTACACTGATAAAGCACATTATTGTCGTATATATGACACGTCTCTGGAAGCCAGCTTGCTTCTTCATACAGAACTGGAAAAAAAAACAGCTCCATGAGTCCGATACACTTTGAGACTACCTACCTTGGCAGATTGAAGACGGGAAAGTCCAGAGCCCTCAATCAAACCTCAATGGTTTCACACAGCACTCTGAAGGTGGATAAAACCCAGCTTTCAAGTGCTGTACAAAAAGGGGCTAGGGATTCATTTAAGGACCCTTATTTTTCCTCTTTGTATAGCGGTTGTTTACATTTCTTTATTTATTTACACAGGTACATTGAATGCATTTGTTTGCATGTGTACAAGAAGTGGTAATTCTGCCTGATACACAGGAAAAAGAATCTGAGGGTTGTATGTGAGGCCATGTATGTACTCGGACAATAAATCTGAAATTTAATCTCTCAGCACTCATTTTTATTTCAAAAATAAACTTTATGTGTAAAAAATAAATAGAAACTTACTTTTTAGTCTCGTGTCTGCATTTGTACTGTTTTGTCAAGTGAGAATTCATATATTCCATGTTCAAAACACCACCACCCATCATGATTACTTTCTATCCAACTCTATCATTCATTTACACTCTCTCCTCCCCCCCACCAACCCAAACATCATAGCTGCTGCATTGTATCCGGTATTGGTCATTTGACTTGAGAGATCCAATTTCCCCAAGATTTCATGCAGAAGAGATTCCAAATACAAGGAGTTTCGAGTAAAAAGCCAGAAAGCAGGTCGAGATTATTGACAGGAGCATGGAACGTTGGAAAGATTCAAACGGGAGATAGAGAAGATTTAATAAACGTGTTGTGCACAAAAACATGACAGGTTTGGACAGGGCAAATGAAGAGCAGCTGTTCCTGCTTGTAGATGGTTCAATGACTGGGAATTTAGAGCATCAGGCAACAGATTCAAAGGGGACATGATTTTAAACTCAATGCAGGTGATCTGGAATAAATTATCCAGAAGAACCTCAAAATTGAATTAGATTGATATTTGGAATTAATAAATTGTAGGGCTTCAAGAAAAGAACAAAATTATTTCAAATGTTATGAAAATTTCTAATGGAGTTTTAAGGTGTCAGCTTGGTAGAGTTTATCCCAGAATTAAAAGATATAGAACATCTGGAAACACACATCCTCAGCCTCTGTGAAGAATAACTGGTAAAACTTGTAGGTTATTGTCACCCTTTCTGTTTTGGATTTTGCGAAGCACTCTTGTTTGAAAAGTAGTTCACATGTAATGCACAAAAACAGGCCCTTCAGCCCATTGAGTTTATGCCAAACTATTATTCTGTCTTGTCCTATTCATCTGCACCCATGCACATCTAATATTTTCTTATATATTTAAATCGAACTCACATTCACCACTCTGCTGGCAGCTAGTTCCACACATTTGCCACATTCTGAGTGAAGAAGTTCCCCTGAAGTTCACCTTTCAGCCTTAACTTTTATCATCTTGTTCTTGAAAAAGGCTGTGTGCATTGACCCCATTGGTACCCCAATAATGCTGTATACCTCTGTAAAATCTTCCTTCATTCTGTGATGCTCCAGGGAATAAAGTCCTCACCTATTCAACCTTTCCTGATAACTCAACTCCTCGAGTCACAGCAACAACCTTGTAGGGCAGCACAGTTGGCATAGCGGTTAGTGCAATGCTTTTACAGCACCAGCGATCGGGACCGGAGCTCAAATCCCACGTTGTCTGTAAGGAGATTATACATCCTCCCCATGTCTGCGTGGGTTTTCCCGGGGTACTCCTGTTTCCTCCCACCAAATCGGGGGTGTAGATTAATTGGATGTAAATTGATTGGCACAGGCTCGTGGGCCAAAATGGCCTGTTATTGTGCTTCATGTCTAAATTTAAAATTTCTCTGTACTTGTTTGATCTTGTATCTTTCCTGTGGATAGGCAACCAAAATTGCACACAATACTCCAAAGTTTGCATCACCAATGTTTTGTACAAGTCCAATAATTACAGTACAGAAACAGGCCAGTTCAGCCCTTCTAGTCCATGACAAACACCTTCTCCCACCTAGTCCCACTGACCTGCACCCAGTTCATAACCCTCTTTGATTTATGAAGGCCAATGTGCCAAAAGCTCTCTTGATAACCCTATCTACCTGCAATGGCATTTTCAAGATTAGTAGGTAGCTGCAGAAAACAACTTGCATCTAATTGTTACAGACATTTACCGGCAATATTAAAGCAGTAACCATTGGTGCTTCTCGTCCCCTCTGTCAGTTTGACACTCAGTTTAAGGGCTCCTCACATTGTTTGTTGGTTGTTGTTGAATTGGTATTAATTCAAATTGGAAAGATATCAACAAGATTAAGAGTGCAGAAATTTATTGGGATGTTGTCAGAACTTTAGGAACTGAGTTACAGGGTAAGGTTAAACAGATTGGGACTTTATTCCCTGGACTATAAAGAGTGAGTGAAGATTTGATCGAGGTACACAAAATTATGAGGGTATATTTATAATTTAATTTAGATACACAGCACGGTAACAGGCCTATCCATTCCACAAGCCCATGCTGCTCAAATACCCTAATTAACCTATAACCCAAGTACATTTTGAAGGGTTGGAGGAAACCAGAGCACCTGAAGGAAGCCCACGTAGACTCAGGGAGAATGTACAAACTCCTTACAGATAGCACAGGATTCGAACCACAATCCGGATCGCTGGTGCTGTAACAGCATTGCACAAATTGCTCCGCTAATCGTGCTGCCCCAAGAGGAGAGTAAATGCAAGTAGACTTTTTCCACTGAGGTGAGATGAACTACAAACCAGAGGACATGGGTTAAGGGTGAAAGAGGAAAGGTTGAGGGAGAACAGTAGGGGGAACAGAGTGGTGGGAATGTGGAACAAGCTTCCAGCTGAAGTGGTGAATGCTGGCTCACTTTTAACTTCTTCTTAAAGAGTTCTTCTTAAAGAATTTGAATAGGTCCATGGAAGGGAGAAGTATGGACTGGGTGTAGTTGAGTGGGACTGGTCAGAATAATAGTTCAGCACAGACTAGAAGGGCTGAAGGGCCTGTTTCTGTGCTTTCATGTTCTATGGTTCCATGGTGGAAACTGGGGATGGGACTGATTGGACAACAGATTATACCACCCTAACATTATTATGTCCCTTTTGGTCGTCAGATCCAAGGACAGATCTGCCTTGGAGGAAGTGCTGCAAAGACTCATTGAATTAATTGCTGGGTTAACATGTTTTCTGATGAGCAAAGACCAAGTGGAATCGATCTCTGCTGGAAATTAAAAGACCAAAAAATTGAAACGTATCGCAGCCCAGCTTAAAGTGTTGAGAGGCCATTCTTCTCCATGGGTACCGTCTAACTCGCTATTACACCATGGGCTCTGCCTGCCTGCAGATTCCTGCCAGTTTCTCTTTGTTCACTCTCTGCAGCCATTGTCCTTCTCCAAGACTCAGGGAATGACTTAGTTAAGTAGCTGCCCTCCCTGGCTGAGACACTTTAACCAGGGAGCATGGTCAAAGAATAAAAGATCAGGCATCAACACAGAGTGGGAGGAGAAGCTTCTTTAACGAGGGTCTCAGCTCTCTGGTAGAGAAAGCTGAGCTACTGACTGCATTCGAGATATATAGACATTTACACATGACAGGTATTGAAGGATATGAAAAGCTGGGTTGACCGTGATGTTTTACAGCAGAAAAGGCTTGAGACACTGGGGCCTCCTGTTTCTCATATTACAGCTGCTCCTCAACTTACGATGTGGTGGGGGGGGGGGGGGGGGTCATGTTCCAATAAAACCATCGAGTGCAAAAATCTTGTCAAAAAAAAATACACCTTCCGAACATCACAGCCTATCCGACCTTAAACGTGCTCAGAACACTTCCCGTAGCCTACAGCTGGGAAAAATCACCAAGTGTTAAGTTGTATGGGTATTCACCATTGACGTACACAGCAGAAAGCACGTGACGGGACGTGAAAATACAAAATTAAAAAGCGTTTTCAACATAGTATCAGTCCAGCATCGCAAGAGTAGCATGCCGCACATCGCAAGCGCGGGAACACATCGAAACTCAAAATTCTAAGTATGGATTCAACCGAATGTATATTCTATCAAACCATACTGACTTCACAAAACTGTATGTCGAAGTAGAAAAGCATCTGAGCGATGCACAAGAGGTGGTATCACCTCCTTCATCAGATCAAGTGCCTGCGTCAAGGGTTCTGACTGAATGCAGGTAGAAACAGCACTCGAGGGTAAAGTTGACTGAGGCTTGAATGGAACTCCCACTTCCAAAAGCCACACCTGGCAGAGGAGAGAGGAGAGTTGCCCCCTTCTTCCTCAATGAGGCATGTGGCAATTGGAGACAGAATGCATGGCACGATTAGCCAATGCTCTTACAGCATCAGCGATCAGGACCTGGGCTTGAATCCAATGCTGTTGATAAGGGAGTTTTTATGCTCTCCTCATGTCTGTATGGGTTTCCTTCGGGTGCTCCAGTTTCCTCCCACCATTCAAAACATACCAGGGGTTGTAGGTTAATCAAGCAGCATGGGTTCATGGATCGAAATGGCCTGTTACCCTGATGGTATACCAGCTTCATCAGCTAAGAGTTTCCAGTGCTGCAATCAAATGATCCCTGGGGTCAACATATCAAGGAAGAGGAACATCCTGCATTCACACAAGCTGCTTTCATCCAATCCTCACCTCCCAAAAGACCCCCAGCCCAATTCTGCTCTCATCGGAGGAAACCCAGCTGCCAATTTGCAAGGAATAAACTCCACAAACAACAACAGAGGAAGAATTGATTGAATTTGCAAGATAGAGGGCTCTGCACGCCGAAATCATCTGAGGGATGAGGCAACACTGCCATTGACATCTCATTTGAAGAGATGGTCATGAAGCATCAAGCTCGATTTTTGTGTCCACATCTCTGGACTGGGACCTGAACACACAACCCACAGGGCATTACACTTCTACCTTTTTGTCTACGGGACAGACAGCATAAAGGTTAGTGCAACGCTCTTACAGCGCCAGCGATTGGGACCGGGGTTCAAATCCCACGCTGTTTGTACATCCTCCCAGTGTCTGTGGGGATTTTCCCTGGGAGCTCGGTTTCCTCTAACCATTCAAATCACACAGGTTTTTGACATAGGTCAATTGGGCGGCACGAGCTTGTGGGCCTGTTACCGTGCTGGACGTCTAAATTTAAAATTTAACACATCTCTATTTTGGGTTCCAGCACCCACACTGGCTTCTGCCAAATGCACTATCAATGGAACTCTTGTCCTGTTTGCCCAAAGGAGCTCCTGCTGATGTAGGTACCAAATGATGCAATGGCTGGAGGTCATAATCTACCAAGCAAGCAAGACCAGCCAAAAAGCAAAGAGCGCTGCTGCAAGATCACATACTAAATATAAATAACGATAGACCTTTAATGAACAGCAACTGACAGAAATGGGAGTCGTGAATTGCTGACAAAATGAGACACTTGAGCTCATTAAATTCCCAGATACCGTACTAATTTTATGACCACCTAATAAATGTCTGTCTTAATGAATGTACTTGATCATGAAGAAAGCAAGAGCCATGAAAATCAATCGTCCCAGAGATAGTGGCCTTGCCTCCTCACAGAATGGGAATCAATACTCAAGGGATGTACCTGCTGCTGCAACTTTAAAGATAAAGAGGAATGAACTTGATGCCACAAGAAAATCTCAAAATATCAATGCTACTTCATCACAATAATAATCAATAGACTATCATGACAATATAAAGACCAGGCATGTTAATGGTCAGTGTATTCTGCAATACATTCAAAACTCCGGTGGCACACATCCACGGGATAGAATTATAGACAGGGACTTAGTATCAGGATGGGTAAGAGTCTGCAGGAACTACTGAAGGAACTCAATGGGTCAGTTAGTATCCGTGGAGCGAAAATGTTCGTCAGTCAATTGGGTTCAAACCCTGTATTGGGGTCCCAATGGATAACAACAGATAATGACAGACAAGCAAGTACTCCCACATATGATATGACTGAGAAGATTACATTCCCACGGAGAAGAAGAAAGGCAGGAGAAATTGAAGAACCTTAAAAATCGCCAGTGGAAGAGGCTAGTTGGCCTTGAAAATGTCATGAGCCATTTCCCGAACCTCCCATTAATTCTTTCTCTTTTCACAGATGCTGCCGGACCTGTTCAGTGCTTTCAGCATTTTATCCCTGCCTGCACAAGCATTTATCAATTGCACTCTGATAATTTATGACAAGAATGTTTTGGCAGGAGCCTTATGGTCCTCAACACGCGTGACTTTTCTCTGCATTCAGCCTCAAGTTCAGCATTTTTGCAACTGCAAGCAGATTGCCCCCTGACCTTCTAAATTCCAGGGAGTTTAAATTTAACGGAGCTGTGTCACCTCTCTTTAATTTAACGTCTGGAATTCAGGTATCACTTGGCAATTCTACACTGCATCCAGTATTACCTTCCCTACATTCCAGAGTTACTCTAATCAGAGCATAACTTCAATCTCCTTGTCCACCAATTGTCTCAATAACATTCCCTCATGTTTTTCTCCACTATTGACATGGTCAGCGTAGATTGGTAGCACTGTTAATGTAGCAGTTAGTCCAACACTATTACAGCGCCAGTGACCCGGTTTGAATCCAGAGTTGTCTGCACGTTCTCCCCATGTCTGTGTGGGTTTCCTCTGGTTTCTTCTCACCATTCAAAATGTACTGCGGCTTTTAAGTCAATTTGATGTAATTGGGTGGCACGGGCTCGTGGGCCGAAAGGGTCTGTTATCGTGCTACACCACTAAAAATTTAAAAGTGGAATTGAAAGGTGATTCTGATTCCTCACTCAGTCAGAACTATTGTGGTTGGCTTTTTATTTAGACGGATGTGCAGTGCAGTGAACTTACTGCTTGTCCGAGTGGTTTGACCAACTTATTTATTTCATTGGGAATCTAAGCATTCAATTTACAATAACAGGGATGGGTGAAAGAAAGGGTAAATATCAGGCAGTTTAATTGCAAGCTCTCAGGAGGTTCCAAGCACCACAGTTTGAGTAGCAGCACAATGCTGTTATAGCATCAGCGACTGGGACTGGGGTTCAAGTCCCTCACTGTCTGGGAGGAGTTTGTATATTCTCCCAGTGTCTACGTGGGGGTTCCTCCAAGGGCTCTGGTTCCCTCCCACCCTCAAAACATGCAGGATTTGTAAGTCAATTGCGGCATCTTGGGCAGCATGGGCCAAAAGGGTCTGTTACCATGCTGTATGTCTAAATTGAGATTTTAAAAAAACACAATAGAGAAATTTTAATTTAAAATTTATTAAATTTCAACAACGTACACCGGCACCTCTGCTTTTTACCTTTTCACCATTTAGCATGCACTCTATTCTAGCCCTTTCTGCATAAACTGCATCTGTGCACATTGAAAACCAGTTTGCCACATTTTCTGTCCATTCACCCATTCTATTAATATCTTTCCATTTTAATGCCTCCATCTACATTACATACCATGGCACACGTCCAATAACTGGATCAAAAGCGAGATAGGAAGTCAGCAAACTAGCGTGCCTCAAATATAATTGCTTAAAGGTCCCTCTGAGTAAACAGCTGGACCAAAAAGCATTGCAATATTTGCTACTCTAACATTGGGCAATACATCAGCAAACAGCTTTATCCTCTGCCTGATATTCCATGGTGCGATTGGTTAATTTTTAACATGCACCCAACAGATTACAGTCTGGTTCCAGGAAATGAAAAAGGAATCTAGAATATGGAAGGAGAGTTATTTATTTGGATTATTCTGTTCCAATTTCAATGCTGAAGCAGAAAGTTTAGATCTTTCTGGGTGGGACCGAGGGGTAGTTCTGCTCATTTCATCTCACCTAACCCAAGGTTGGTTGGACTGAGCAGAACCATCAAGCGACACAAGACACAGTGGAGTGCTCCTCCGTCTGAGGGAGGGCTGCATGATCCAAGGGAATGCTGCACTGTCATACGAGTGGTTTTGGAAGGGCAATGAGTGGACTTTGTGAAGAGTGGTACTCAGTGGGTAATACTCTCGGGCTACATTAAGTGTTGTACTGTTCAGAGAACCATCATGATTGAGTGCACATGATAAGAGAGAGTGATGAGGGTGAAGTGCTCCTATTGACCATGCATGGTCAATTTGAACAAGCAGTGACAAATAATAACTTGGATTAACATAATGTCTTTAACACAAAACACTGTAAAGACCTCACAGAGCCAATGCCAAACAAAGTGGACACCAAACCACACAAACAGATATTGATGACAATAGTTTGGCCAGGGAGATCAATTTACAGCAGCGGTTTTCAAACTTTTTCTTTCCACTCACATACCACTTCAAGTAATCCCTGTGCCCTAGATGCTTTGTGATTAGTAAGGGATTGCTTAAGGTTGGATGTGAGTGGGAAGGGAAGGTTGAGAATCACTGCTCTAAACCTAATTGTTCCTGAAATATTTTACTTCAGAAAATTGGTCTTTGGCCCATTTCCTTTGGAGTTCTGAAACTGTGCACATAACGGGCCAATGAGGGACGATTGAAACAGTGGTTTTCAAACTTTTTCTTTCCACTCAAACACCACCTTAAGCAATCACAGAGCACTTATGTCATCGGGAATACTTAAGGTGGTATGTGAGGTTTTTTTCTTAGAAAAAGATTGCCCATCCCTGCCATGGGGTGCTGAGCTATTTCAGAGTCCATGAACCAAATTGGGTCAGACTGACTGGATTGATTCAAAAATTTTAAATATAAATTTCAAGTTTAGACATCCAGCATGGTAACAGGCCCTTCGGCCTACACGCCTGTGGTGCCCAAATACACCTAATTAACCAATGATCCCATACATTTTTTTGAGGGAGGGAAGAAACAGGAGCACGCAGGCACAGGAAGAACATACAAACTGCTTAGATGCAGTGCTGGATTCGAACCCAGGTGCTGCAATAGCATTACGCTAATTGTGCTCCCCTACACTAACCATGCCATGTGGCAGATTTCCTCCCCAGAAGGGTATTTGTCAACAAATTCACAATGCTTCAGTTGCTATTATGGGCATTGCCAGTAATGAATATAAGCACGAGTACGACAGATGCCAGATGTTCAAATTCTGTCCTTGATGATGCCTGACCTGCTGAGTCCTTCCAGCTTTATTCACAACTAATGGTTTGTTTGCTTTCCCGAATAAATTCCACAGATATTGTGGCAGTGGGAAGTGAACTTAAGCCCATGCCTCTCAATTACTGAAGAAGTCATTTAACTACCGCTCGGATGAGGGAGTGTAGGGAGAGGAATTTCCGAGTAACAGAGATGTGTCAAGGATGGACTGTGAAGGGATTTCCAAACAAGAATGGCTCTTTTAAATATGGCTAGATGCTTCTCTAGAAAGCCATCATAGGTCAGTAAATGCAGGGGAGTTGGATTTATGGGTTAGAGTTAGGAGTGAACGTGGTGGTCTAGGGGTGGTCTTTACGTGGCCGAGGGTTTCAGCGGCGGATGCAGGGATCGAGTTGGGTGGTCAGGAGATATTACGGAAAAACAATTGATTATATTGCAGCAACAGTGATAGACCTCAATTCTGCATGTGTATTGGAAACAGGAAGGGCATATAACATGACCACTCTGGAATACACTGCATTTGTGGTCGAAGCCCTGAATCATCAAATCTGACCTTCTCCCCTCATCCTCTGCCTAACTGGCAAAGCATTCCTGATATTTTATGTTCAGGTTTCAGCATCTGTATTTGTGATTTTCATTAAACCACAGAACCCGACAGAACAAAAAAGTCCTTCAGTCTTTCTTATCTATACCAAACGATTATTCTTCCCTGACCTTCTGCCCTACGCCGGGACCATATCTCTCCCATCTAAATACCTGTCCAAATGTTTCTTACAAGTTCAAATTGAGCCTGCATTTACCATTTCAGCTGGCAACTCGATCCTTACACCCATGACTCTGTGTGGTTCCCCCTAAACCTCTCCCCTTTCACCCTTGACCCATCCGTGTCCTCTAGCTTTTATTTTATCCAACCTCAAAGAAAAAAGCCTGCTTACATTTACTTGACCATAATTCCCTTCAGAATGTTGTATACCCTATCAAATATCCCCTCATTATTCCACACTCCAGAGAACCAAGTCCTAACCTGAGACCCTTGATAGGTACTATCAGTAACCACAGAGTCATGGACTGAAGGAACTATAGGCTTTAATACACACAAGACTTAGGGTGGCCCGGATCCAGGTACAGGACTGCTGGAAAGAGGGAGGTAACACAACCAATACGGCCAGGGCAAAAGTGGAGGAGACTTAGGGGATGAGTCATTAGTGAGCAGGCCAGCCTCATATGTACAGTAGACGGTAGGGACTATACAGTGGAGGAAAACATATCAGTACAACCCTGGAACTCAAGTCTCAGCAACATCCTTGTAAATCTCTTCTGCACTTATGATATCCTTCCTGTCGTTAAGTGACCAAATTTGTACACAATACTCCAGTTTGGCCTCACCATCCTCTTATACAACTTTACCACAACATTCCAGCTGAATACTTTGATTTATGAAGTCCCATGTGCCAAAAGAGCTCTTTACGACCCTATTCACTTTCAGGGAATTATTTATCTGCATTCCCAATTAGAACAAAGAATACAGGAATTAAAATCAACCTGTCGTCAGAAGCAATTAACTATATGGTTTCTGATGAAGATTACTACCAAATGAATGTTTATTAATTTCAAAGAACCCAGTGATGAAATCACTGCTTTGTAGTCACTCCAAGATGTATTATTCTGACGAACAATACATTTCATCCAAACAATTAGTTAGGTTGGCATGAAAGGTGCGTTAGGATTGCTGACAATCCCAGAATGAACAAAATGGATAATTCAGATTGAACTGACTTCAAACACCAGCTTCACCACACTCAGTAAATGCTCCGACTTGCAAGAGTTCCAGCTGCTGTAACCAGCGTCTGATTGGCTGCCTAATTATGGCCCTGTCAGATCACGGTAGTTAAAGGATCATCTGCAAATCCCACGCTGAAATCAAGAGGAAACATCGCACTTAAGCAAAGTTGAGGTATGCGAGGCTATAGTATTACATCCAGGATTCTTGTGGCAAGGAATGAACACTGTAATTGTCATTTTACTGAGAATCCCATGTACAAAATTTCCACACAAGACAGACTAGAGAATTACAAAAACAGGCTGAAAGTAACTCCTGCAAAGCCTCTGTTCTCAACATTGCTTTGACAAAATTCAGGACAAGATGCCTGAAGATAAAAGACCAAATACAACCTTGCACTCAAAGCTTCGAGATGAGTGACGCCATTTTATAAGCATATCCATCATCTCCTTGTGCCACAGGGGACACCTTTACTGGGCCTCTGCTGCTACAGCTAACTAATGGCTCCGTGCGAGGTCAAGGGTGACCTATAATGACTACTTACCAGTAATTATAGGATTACCACACCAGTTGTTATGAAGCAGATTCATTTAATGTTTCACTGCTGCACTCGTTGTTCAGGCAATAGTGTTAGAAACTGACCAAGCCACAACAGATAAGAGGCCAGTATCAATAAAAGGCCTAGTCTTTCATTGACTATTACTTACCCTGTGCATTCCTAGGGAGTTATTTACTTCATTGATTATTTTTGCTGAAGAGTGAACATCCGGAGAGAGAAGAGCAGGGAGTGGTAAACAAGAAAGGCTCAATCTAAGACAGCTGGAGTTGTCGTGTGAACAGCCCAGAAATTAATGTTGACACAAAATTATATGGTCTACCATCTTGGTTATTTAAGGGAATTGACGCCTCCCTAACCCTAACCGCAAGGTCACATTCATGAGTGGAATCAGTCACACAGAACAGGGACATCCTTACATTAGTACTCCAGAATGAGATCCAGAGTCATCTGAAACAGCCCACTGGGTCCAATCTGACTAACTTGACACCAATCCCACATCAAGCCCATATTCCAATCTCTCAGTGTTCCCTTCAGTTGCCCCATATTCTGGAATTGAATTGTTTGTCATGTATAGAGATACAGCGAAGAACTTGCACACAATCCAGGAAAGTCAACACATCCTCAAATACAACAGAGTGCAAAATCGAATAAAAGTACAATATAGTTTTATAGAGAAAAAGTTTAGTTAAAACTGTGAAATGGCTTCATTTTACTAATGAGAGGCCTGTTCAATGATCTGACAACAGCAGAGAAGAAACGGTGTTGTGTGTTTTCAAACTGTGGGCGGCACGGTTAGTGCATTGCTGTTCCCATGCCAAGGTTAACGGGCTGCCACAGGGAGATCCTCGTAATTGCAGTGGACAGAGGTGAGATGCTCGGCGAAGCGATGCCCCTGTTTGCGTCCAGTCTCTCCGACATAGAGGCTGCCATGGGAGCACAGGATGTAATAGGTGACCCCTGCAGATTCACAAGTGAAGTGTTGGTCCACTGGGAAGTAAGTTATTGATGACTAGGGAGGGGGTGGTTGGATGTGAGGTGCCGCGGATGCAAGGATGGAGGACAAAATAGAATCAAAGACATTAGTTCAGTGAGGGAGGTGCACATGGAAATGACAATGAAATAGAATGCAGACAACATCAATTGGCATCTCAATCATGTTTTTGTGTTAACATTAATTTCTGGGCTGTTCACACAATAATAATCTAACAAGCACAGCACAACTGGCTACAGTTGCCTGAAAATTCCTTTAAACCACCATTAATGACAACAGATAAAAACACAATGCTAAAGAAACTCGGTAGGACAAACTGTGTCCATTACATCGCAAAGATAAAGGTTGATAACCAGCGTCACTTCATCAAGGTATTTATCCTTGCGATGTAAAGGACACTGTTTGACTTGCTGAGTTTCTCCAGCATTGTGTTTTCACTTCAACAATGGACTGCAGACTTTCATGTTTTACATTACGACAACAGACTTTCTTTCCAAATTTGATGGAAAAACAATTTAAAGCAAAAAAAAAATCAGATCAACTTCTCGGTCTTTTGAATATGAAGTGTGCTTAAAGACTACACCCAAATTAGATATTGATAAACTGACAGTTAAAATGGCTAATATGCAACCCCTTGTGATTAAGTCAATAGGAGATAGTCAAGAAGAGTGAAGGCTTTTAAATGTAACAGTTCACGAGAGAAAATGCACGCCCAGTCTCAGCAACTTCTGGAAAGAGGGACTTGCATTTCTTGACTAAATCACGAAAATCTGTAGACACCGAAGTTGAAGTAAAAACACAAATTGCTGGAGAAACTCAGCTGGTCAAACAGCGTCCTTTCTGTAGCAAAGATAAAAAATACATAACTGATGTTTCAGGCTTCAGTCCTTCACCAAGGTATGGAAGAATGTCAGCAGGTGTCCAGACAAAAAGATGGGGGGGGGGGCATGCAAAGGCAGGAGATGATAGGTAGAGAAGGGAGGGAGGAGGGTGACTGGGTGGGTGGAGGGGAAAGGGAGGGGGGAGAACTGGTAAAACTGGAAAGGGGAGGATGCGGAAAAAGGTTAGCAGAAGCCAGAGAAGATGTTAATGCCTTCAGGCTGGAGAGTGCCCAGACAGAAAATAAGGTCTTGTTCCTCCAATCTGCAGGTGGTCTGGGTGGGATAGAACACAAGGCCATGGACATTTCTATAGCTTTAATTAACAGCCTAGAGATGGGAGACTTTATGAGGCACTGGTGAGACGACACTTGGGAGTATCGTGAGCAGTGATGGACTTCCCATTTAAGAAAAAATGTGCTGATAGAAAGGGCTCAGAGTAGGTTCATAAAGCTGATTCTGGGCTATCAGATGAGCACATGACATCTTTTGGGTTGTACTCATTGGAATTTAGGGGGGGGGGTGGGGAAGATCTCATTGAAACATTTCGAATGGTGAAAGGGGTAGACTGAGTCGATGTAGAAAAGTTGTTTCATATGTTGGGAGAGTCCAGGACAAGAGGGCACAACTTCAGGATTGAAGGTCATCCACTTAGAACAAAGAAGTGAAGGAATTTCTTTCGCCAGTGGATAGTAAATCTGTGGAATTTGTTGTCACAGGTGGTTGTGGAGGCCAAATCAGTGGGTGTCTTTAAAACAGAAATTGATAGGTTTTTGATCAGCCAGGGCTTGAAAGGTTTATGGGCAGTGGGGCTGAGAGGGGAAATGGGTCATGAGCTAAATAGCCCATTTTTGCTCCTATGTCTTATAGTCCCACCGTTACGGCCAAGTACTTCCGGAATGCTGAAATGGTGGTACTGAGTGCAATGACTTCTTGACCAGAGAACTGGTGAAATCCATGTACTTGACACTCATGAGTGCACTGCAACAGGACTTTGATTCACAATGAGCAAACTGTGCACAATAAATTCCCACAAGCAGCTGTGCTAACCAGAAGTTAATCTAACTGATATTGGTTGAGGGCCAACCATTGGAAAGGACACCAAGGAAAACTCATCAGATCTTCATGTAGCAGGACCTTTTAACACTTACCTGAGGGACTAGATATTATTCACACTGGGAAAAGCTCACTAAACTCATGATGCACCAGATGTTTTGATAATGGGATCCCCACTGCAAAATTCCTTTGACACAAGATATGTGAAACAGAACAGATACAAGATTTAATCACTTTTCCAACTCAACAGGTCATGGATACTTACACACACAGATTTTTGTCTCTAATCTCATTTGGATCAGATGCACCATGTAATTGAACTTAGAGAAGGTTCAACCCATTCCAGATCCAAAAATGCATCAGAGTCAGACTTCAGTGCAGGTAAAAATTCCTCTCTGTTTATCAGTATTAAACACATGCTCTTACACATCCAGTGAAGTCAATGGAACTGTTGAGGTGACAGCAGGGAGTTCAGATCCTGGTACTGAGAATCTGTCCCAATGCTAAACCTTCCATTTGGTTGGTTGGTGGTATGGTGGCTGAAGAGAAATGGATCGGAGGTCAATCCACAGGACTATAAAAGTGGAAGAGAGGATCACTGGAGTCTTCCTCCACCCTCCACAGTCATTGCCTGAAGAGGGCATGCAAAATCAAGCAGGGCCCCTTTCACCCCATTCACACCATTTTGCAGCAAATCCCATGAGGACAGAGATCCAGGAGGATCAGGGCCAGCACCAGCAGGCTGAGGAACAGCTTCTTCCCACGGGCAGTGAGATTGCTGAATGACCAAAGGAACTGCTCACACTGACCATCTGAGTCTCGTCTCTCATATTTACAAAACAATATTTAGTTATTTGTAGACATGAATACTTATCCTGCATATGTGCTGTTTATCTAGTGCATGTGTGGCACTGAGGACCAGATAACGCTGTTTCAAGATGACAATAAACTTGACTTGGCTCACTGGGTGAGCTAATACCACTGTCCTTAGGTGAACGAAGGCAAGTGGAACTTGAATATGCTGAAGTTCAAATTTAAACATCAACTTGAAATTAAACACAGCCGATCCCTGATCCAAACTGAATCCAGGAGTAGACTGAGGAATTACAAAACCCAATACAACTCAATATCTATATAGTCAAGATGCTGCTGGGCATGGGTCAGTCATCAGACTCCGAACTGGAGGTGACTAGAATGCGTGGAAGATACACCTCAACCATCGTACGTCTGGACATGAAAGACAGAGCAATGCTTTCCCCATATTCCATTGCCTGTGTCCTTTGATGTGCCTTTGTTTTTGTTCCATCTGCAGTTTTCCCTTCCCATTATCTGGAATTCTTCTACACATTCCACAACGTAGGAAAGATGCCATCTGTGCAGGAATGAAGAAGTGCCAATAATCTCCTGGACCCTGACAATCAGGATGTATCATCAGGGAAACCGAATGCAACCCAAATTGGAATTTTATACCAAGTGTTGATCAAAAAGATTATTCCCAAGGGGAAGCACGACTCGGGGGGGGGGGGGGGGGAGACTGGCAGCGTGACTTGGGGGGGAGGGGTTGGGAGACAGGCAGCACCACTTGGGCGGGCGGGAGACCAGCAGCACGATGCAGGCGAGGGGGGAAGAACGGCAGTGCGACTCGGGGGGCGCATGAGACCGGCAGCGTGACTCGGGGGGGGGGGGTGGCATGAGACCGTCAGCTCAACTTGGGCGGGTGGGAGACCAGCAGCACGACTCAGGTGAGGGAGGGAGAATGGCAGCACGACTCAGGTGGGCGAGGGAGGAGAAATGGCAGCGTGAGTCGGGCGGGCGAGGGGGGAGAATGGCGGCGTGACTCGGGCGGGAGAAGAGGGAGAATGGCAGCGCGAGTCAGATGGGCGAGGGGGAGAGAATAGCAGCACGAATCGGGCAGGCGAGGGTGGGAGAACGGCAGTGTGAGTCGGGCAGGCGAGGGAAGAAGAATGGCAGCGCGAGTTGGGCAGGCGAGGGGGGAGAACAGCAGCACGAGTCAGGCTGGCGAGGGGGGGAGAAAGGCAGCGCGAGTCGAGCTGGCGAAGGGGGGGGTGGAGAGACTGGCAGCACGATCCGGCTTTCCAAATTCCAGAAAAATCCAAATTTTGGAACACACTGTCCCCCAAGAGTTCCAGATAAAGGATCATGTACCTGTATCTTGTGAGCACGTCTGTTGGGTGTGGAGAAAATGTGGCCTCCCTGCCTGTCTGGAATGTGTGTATTGTGGGTGGTCATATGTCCTCCCTGTCAAACCTATTCAGAAATCACATCACCTGCCAATCAAGGTTGGACTCCGGCCACCCTAATTTAAATTACCGTGAGTCATTATTGGCTAGAAGCACAGATTAGCAAGGTATATAACATCTACACACAGCACATTCTTTATCTCTGCCTTGTGGTCCAAGTCCTGGACACCACTCCATGCCAGGTCACTACTGCGAAAATTGCTAGAAGCGTTGCGAATAAGGTGTGCACTACACTGAAGCTGAGCTGTAGTATCGCAATAGATCAATACTTGCAGGGAGCTGTACCCCTGTTAGTACAGGGAACCGGGTGTATGCAAGAGTCTCTATTTGTAGTGTGTGAGCATGTTGAATACAGGTTCACTATTGACAGAGTCCAACCTAGGTCTGAGATGAATGTCTATATCGTTGCATAAGTGAAATAGTAATTAAGTACCATTTAACATTTTTTCCTGCCTTTTAATTAAAGTTACGTGTGATTGTAACTCTTGTGTCCAGATCGTCTCCCTATGAACCCAGCGAACCTGATGCTCTTCCTAACACCATGTGTAAGTGCTCTTTCTTCTTGGAGTTCAACTTTGTGACACACACATGTCCATGTGACTAGAGTGGGTTGCAAAGAAGATTGGAGAATTATGAATTAAAACAAAAAGAAAAAAAAAATCACTGCTGCAACGCAGACTGGTTAACCTAAATGTACTCGGAATTGTGCATGGACTTTTTGCATCTTTTTATGAGAATTAATTTTTAAAACTTGTCTCTGTAAAGTTCTGTGGCCCCACACCAGACTGCTCCAACCAAATTGCATACTTGAACAACACGGTTTCAGTAGAGAGGGTTAAGGCATTGGTAGAATGAAAGCTTTGCTCTACATTAAACTTTAAATGTGAGCTGTGAAATCCTGGGCTCCACGTAGTCACAGAGTTGGACGAGCCCCAAATGTGAGGAAGAAGAGCAAAGGACAAATGGGATGGAAAATAACATGGTCAAAGCCGTCATTTCCTAGCACACACACACTCCCAGTGGATCACCAGCAATGACTCACAAGTTCTTGTCTTTTGACACGTCAGACTTGTATTTGTTTGGATGTCAATCAGGGTGATAAGGAGGGGCCAGAACATCAGTTGGTCCTGAGATCATCTCATTCATTTCTCAGTTTCCTTCTGCTCACATTGCTGGTCATTATCTGAATCACGAGGAAGATTACAACCAGTGTCATCTCTCCCAAAGCATAAGCTCCTTTCCTCAACCTTTCTGAAGCTCAGGACTGGTCAGTACTTGGAGGGGGGGGACACACCAGGGAAACTGCTAGGAATACCAGGTTTCTGTGAGGGGCACTGGACAAAGTGTCTTACAGTAGACAAAAGTTAAAGAATTTCAAGACCGTTACATTCTGAATGTAGTTTTATGTGACAATAATGGATCCTTTACCTTGATATCAACAGAAGCCACGTGATCAGGATATCACTCCTGGCCGATACATCTGCTCCATCATAAAGACCTCTTCTTTCCACCTCTGACCTCACCAACTCCCCTCCCCACCCGGCCACTCATTACTGAACACTCACCCTCCTTCCCCTCCAGTGCTAACTGATCCTTATTCCCGGGCTGGCATCCTCGCTACCACTATGCACAAAGCTGAGATCATTCAAAACTGCACGGTTCATATCCCAGCTCCTTTGAGACACTCCTTAGAACCCTCTTCGATGTGCAAGACTCCAAGTTACTTCTCAGAATTTACTGTCATGGGTGGCACAGCTGGTGTAATGGTTAGTGCATCGCCTTGACAGCACCAGCGATTGGGACCAGGGTTCGAATCCTATCCTGTTATTCTTCCCGTGTCTGTGTGGGTTTTTCCCAGGGGCTCCAGTTTCCTCCCACCGTTCGAAGTCTACTGGTGGTGTACATTAATTGGGTGGCACAGGCTGAAATGGCCTGTTACCATGCTGCATGTTGAAATTTTTTTTAAAGTCACGAAATTCATTGTTTTGCAGCAGAATTACAGTGCAAATATTGTTATAAGATCACATTTTAAAAATAAATTAGTGCAAAAATGAGAGAACGTCTGGGGCAACACCGTTAGCATAACAGCAACCTGGGTTTGAATCCGGTGCTACCTGCACATTCTCCACATGTCTGCGTGGAGTTCCTCTGCATGCTCCGGTTTCCTGTCACCCTTCAAATCATACCAGGGTTGCAGATCAAATGGCTTGTGGGCAAAAGGGCCCTGTTACCATGCTGCATTTCTCAATTTACAAAGTGAGGCAGTGTCTGTGGTTCATTAATCATTCAGAAATTTGATGGCAGAGTGGAAGAAGCTGTCCTTGGGTTGCTGGCTATTCATCTCAGGCTCCTCTACTCCCTTCCCAGTATGAAGAGGGCATGACCTGGGTAACGGGGGTGGTTATTTCACCTTAAGTAATATCTTCTGAAGAACCCTCGGTTTGGTTCAGTCCCAATCTACGGCCCTGTCTGGGTGCAGACCCCACTTTCTATTGTGACCATGTGGGCTTCCTCTGCCTGTCCCAGTTTCTTCCCACATTCCAAAGATAAGCGAGTCATCATGTTCACTGGGTTGTGGAGAAGGGGTAGGAAGGAAGATTCGAGAGGAAGCCGAGTTGCTCGGAGAGCCAGCATCGGCACCACAGGCCAAATGTCCTCCTGTGTCATAGAAGAGACATAAGTGCAACTGAATCCAACATTGGCCAGGTAAGTGCAGGAACAGTGAGACTGAAGGATAAAGCAAAGGTCACAATGGCAGCATTAGAGGAAACTTGGAAGATTACAGATGCAAACTGTGCTCAACTAGAGGGAAGCGATCTCCAAGGACCAATTAAGGCGAGGCAGCAGTTACAGTTGTGACACATTGTGCAATCTAATCAGGCGGCCAAGGAGCGCCTGACACAGGCTATGTTTACCCCGGAGGATTTTGATGATTACTGCTGAACACGATGAATCTGCATTGTGACACGTATTCCTTTCTGGAGTTGCATCATACACAGTGTCTGTTACAAGAATGGGAACATGTGTTGGGCAGGGTGGGTCACTGGGTCAGTGCAAGAGGTGCAGGCAGTGTAGAAAACGGAGCTCACAGCAATGCATTCACAGCATGAGCCTCCCATTCCATTTAGCTGTATGCCAACACTGCAGTAATTAACCTGGGGAAAGCTCCGGGCAAACAGTTCCCTCGCAAAGCAGTTCCATTTACTCAACCCATCTTTCTATATCCCTCCTTGCAACAACTCCAACCTGATAACAAGCGCACTCTTAAACCGACGGCCAACTAGTCTTTTCGGCCACGAGACCGGTCAGGCACGATGGACCAGATCACTGGAGCTGCTGCAGTTTTGTAAAATGACCATCCTCTTCATCTTCCTTCCTCACATCACCCATCAGACCTTGCATTCCCTTCACTCATCCCCTTCTCCCCACCTCCCCTTAGGAAAGGGCAAGTAAATCAACATAAAACCCAATACAGTAAAACCCCTGGTATCTGGAATTCAAGCAACCAGCAAAAAAAAAAATCAGGGAAAATAAACTTTAAAAATTAAAATAAATAGGAATAAAATAAGAGTTTAAAATTGTAAGAGATTAAAAGTAAATGTTCTCTGAAGTAACACAAAATCCTTTGGTGAAGATGGGAGCAAATATTTAGCCAGTGGAGGACCTTAATCTCTCATAGAACCTGTTGGAATAAAGTTTTATTTGAATAAAATGCCATTGCCCAGGCTGAATTTAAAAAAAATAGATTGAGACATACAGTGCAGCAACAGACCATTTCGACCCACGAGTCCGTGCTGTCCAATTTATAATTTAGGTTACTACAACCCCCAGTATATTTTGAATGGTGGGAGGAAACTGGAACCCCTGGAGAAAGCTCACGCAGATATTGGAAGAACATATAAACTCCACACACACAGTGCGGATTTGAATACCGGTTCGGACCCGATCGCTGGCGCTGTAAAGGCATTGAAAAGAGCTCGTGGATGCTGCTCGCCATTGAGGTGACTCTCTTAATATGTCTCCTTGTCCATGGTGAGGAAGAGTCGTCCGAGTCAGAGGCTTTATCTGTAAACATTGGTTGGGGGGTCGGGGAAGAGGGGGTTTAATGATCTATAATGTTATTGTTCATCTTTCGGGCAGCCCAATGGAGGGGGGATGAACCTGTAGATGCAGCAACTGTTAAATGTTTTCAAAGAATGTGACTGAAAATAAAGCAAAATGCTTCAAGGTTTTATATATACATCCGTGAAGTTTGTTCAGTGCAAGTACAGTAAATTTCTTTTGAATTTTAAACTGTTTATTATTAATGCAGGTCAGGCAAAAAGGCTCACTCAGTTCACAGGAAAGTAATGGTGCTGAGTTATCACGTCCTCTCAGACTCCAAAGACAGCCCCACAATGTGGAATTATTGAAATTTATAGCACAGCTATTGTTTAACTCACTGTTCAGATTAATCCTCTTGGACCAGTCCTGTTAGTTACTGCATCTATATTTTTTTTAAATATATGTGAAGAAGGTTTTTGCCATCACAAACCATTACATCAATGAATTCCAGAGCTTTGGGTGGTAAAATACATTTTCTTGACTCCCCTCTAATCCTGATGTAATCCTATACTCAGTTATTAACTTCTTAGTTAAGGGAAATAGTCTCTTACTACATATCCTTGCAACCTCTGCTGCCACAAAGTAAACCAGCCTGACTATCCAATTGGATTAAAATCCTCCTGCCCCAGTGGAAGCTTGAAGCTCTACTTTGCACCCTGTCTAACGCTGTCATGTCCTGACCAGAAATCTGCCATTCTTTTCAACCTCTGGCTCCGATTTCAATCCCAATGCCAACATTATGAACTCAACTCTTCCCTGAGCTCTGCTTCTTTTCCTCGTCGTGCCTAATGGAAACATAACAATTAGATCATGATCTGCAGCACTAAACCTCTCTCGGGCTCCAATTGCAGTTCTCTCAGCCACAGCTAGATTAGGTTAACAACTGTCACAGGCCTACTGGTACTTCTCAACGTGGACAAGGCGAAAGAGATGATTGTGGACTTCAGGAGGACCAGGAACAACCACCCTCCACTACTCATCAATAACTCTATCATATAGAGAGTGGAAAGTGCCTGGAGTTTGCTTAACTAATGTGCATTGTTTATCTGTCTGTGTTTTATGTCTGGTTGTGTGTCTACGTGTTTTCCACAGAGGACCAGATAATATTGTTTTGTCAGGTTGTACATATGCAATCAAATGACCATAAACTTGACTTGGTACTGCAGTTCTCTCAGAGCGCTCTCACCTCAAAGTCTCAGTGCTATTGTAGATTTTTGGTGAGGAGGAGTGGGATGGTGCTGCAGATGACATGGACTTGATAGGCCAAACAGCCTCTGGTGGGGAAATGAAAGGACCGCTGGAACCATCTTTTAACGGTACTCACCACCTGATCCAGGGAGAAAGAACTGGGCAGTGAATGTTGGCCATTCCAAGAGGTCAACGGCTTTCTGACATCCTTCTCTGTCCCTCTAACTCTCAGCTGGAAACTAGTCTCAGCAGTAACCGTTACCGCCAGCTTTCTTGGATGTGAAGTGCGAATTGTACTGTTCCTTGCAGCGGCGATCTTCTCCAGTCAGCTGACCTTGAGATCCTTGGGCTGCAAGCTTCAAGTCTCCTCGCACAGCCGCATGATTTGCATCAGGGTCAAAGGGCGCAGACAGGGTGACCCAGATGTCTTGTACCCTGTTACTGTCCCTACTATGCCTTGCATCATTTTCCCTCGTTGGCAAACCCCTCCAGACTTCCACGCATCCTCCCAATTGCTCTACCTCGTCCTCCTCCCAAAGGCTCAGACTTCACCAGCCTTTCCCCTTTCCTGACACTGGCTTAGGATTGGCAGGCTCCCTTGCTTTGCCAACCAATTAGCAGTCAGCCCAGATACCTCAATTCCTCCACTTCCGATGCACAATGGGTACATTGGTGGAAAGAGCAAATGAATTAGGCAGACCCAAACAACCATTGCCACCTTCTGAACATCGAAAAATAGACTGGCCATTTCTAAAGGAGTGCTTCATTCTATCCAGCAAGTACACAGAAGGGCAGAGACTGTGGTGCTCCTCCTTCACCAAAACAAATAAGCACTTCATACAAGAGCTCCAGAATAAAAAAAAACACTTTTAGCTTGTTTGAACGGCCTTCATTAGGCTATGGTCCCCTTTTGAACCCAAGGTCAAAGCTCCACTATCAGCCTATTCAATCAGTAGTACGCAGTCCATTACGAAGCACTGAAGGATGATGGGTTCCTAGTGCCTAGTTGTGAAAAAGCTTTGCTCATACTGTGTTTAAATGGTATCAATGGCCTGCTTCAGCCATGCTTTATCTCAATCATATGATTGTCACCGATGCTCAGTTCAACAAAACTGGCCACTATTCAGTAACTAGGGCTGCCAGTGTAATGGATAAAGAGGACTGCTTGACCTCCTCTGCATTCTGCAACGTACTGATAAGCTAAGCCACTTGTGAGAGCTCCACGACCTTTCCGCAGAAGACTGAACGGAAGACTTCCAATGATGCAGCATTGGATGTTTTACAGCTAATTTAAAAGCCATGTAGCAACCAGGACAGTTAAATTGTATACAAACTCTCACAAACAGCAAAGAGATGATCAAGCATTTATTTTAGTGTCAAACAAGAAAGCTACAGATGCCTGGGTCAAGTTGCAATAAACAAATGTGCTGGAGAAGCTCCAAAGGGCCCAGGCCCAAAACATTGGTTACCCTTTGCTTCCTATGGATGGTGTGTGACCTGCTGAGTTTCTCCAGCACATTTGTGCATTGAATTTCTTTTCGTGTTGTTGATAAAAGGTTAAATGTCACCCCTCTCAACATCCATCCAAGAGAATGGGTAGGCTTTGGATTTCATATCTCAAAGGAAAACATTCTTTGTTAAAGCCTGTAGACCAAGGGCTTGTGAAACTCATTTTCAAATTATGAATGGAAACAGCTTCTGCCACATTTTCACTGGAATGTTCATGGTCTCAAGAGGAATAAAATATTTCTGTTCCTCTCTTCAATTATCACAATAATTCAGACAACCCCCTGTGGGAAAAATTGTGTTCCGATTAAATAGTCTATATTGTAATTTTCCAGAACGTGGTTGCACCTTCTGCGTGTGCATCAAGAAACGCAAGATGAAAAGAAGTTGTGTTCACTTATAGCAAAAGACAAGTTAAATTCTAAGAACAAATTTTCATCTGTATCTCATATTTTTGGTTGAGGTTCATCATGGTCATCGATTCATACAGCATAGAAACAGGTCCTTCAGTCCAACTTTCCCACACTAACCAAAATGCACCACCCACACTGCATTTGTTTGACCACCGCCAGTGGGCTGATATCACCTCCAACCGTGCATCTTGGCGCCTCACAGTTCGGCGGGCAGCAACCTCCTTTGAAGAAGACCGCAGAACCCACCTCACTGACAAAAGACAAAGGAGGAAAAACCCAACACCCAACCCCAACCCACCAATTTTCCCTTGCAACCCCTGCAACCGTGCCTGCCTGTCCCGCATCGGACTTGTCAGTCACCAACGAGCCTGCAGCAGACTTGGACATACCCCTCCATAAATCTTCATCCACGAAGCCAAGCCAAAGAAAGATCCCCCTAAACCTATCCTAACCATGTATCCGTCCAAATGTTTCCGAAAAGTTGTAATGGCCACCTCCTCTGGCAGTCTGTACCAGAAGCAGCAAAATTCTCATTATCCAGAATTCAAACAAACAACAAAAAAGAAATCACAGAAAAAAGGCAAAAAAGATGGAAGTTTAAAATTAGCACGTTAGATCGCCAATCAAGCAACTGGAAAATTCACTCATCTGGAATTTGCCAATTCCCCCCCCCCCCCCAATAGGTGCATGATAGCAGGAGTTTTACAGTTCCAGAACTCTCGGTTTAATAAAAATGCTCCTCAGGTTTCCCATTCAATGCTCCAAATATTTTGTGCTTTTTTTTCTTAACTTTAAAACCTTACTCCGCTGAATTAGCTTGTGAAACAATGTGCCTTTGAAGGGCGGATGGTGCTGCAGGCAGCATCTCCTTTCAGTGGGTCCCTGACACAAGGATGATTGATGGGCAGTTTTGGGGTTAACATGAGCCATTAGCAGGCCCAGCTTGTTAATAGTCACTTTACTCTCTCCTCCCCCCCCCAACCATGTACCACATCTGAAATGCCAGACAACAAGAAAAGCTTTTAGCTATCCTGCAACTATGACAACAGCTGCATTCTATTGTCTGAAAATTTGAGAAGATTACTTTATCAGTAGTCCTTATCTGCAAAGTACAGTCAGTCACTCAGTCCACTGGTAAAATACATGGCTGGTTGCCTGAGTGTGCTATTTAACTGAGTAAACAACATCTGGTTCATATAGCACCTGTTTCACTACCTCTTCTGAAGATCCAGATTGAAAATGTACCTTTCACTGGAGAGCTGATCAAATTAAAGAACCACAGAGCATTACATAAATTAAGCCCTTCGGCCCTTCTAGTCTGTGCCAAACTATTATTCTGCCTTGTCCCACTAACCTACACCCTTGACCATTGCCCTCCAGACTCCTCCCATCCATGTACCTGTCCAAATTTGTCTTAAATGTAAAAATTAAGACTAGATCCACCACTTCAGCTGGCAGCTTGTTCCAAACTCCCACCGCTCTCTTTGTGAAGAAGTTCCCCTTAAACCTTTTTGCTTTCACCCTTAGCCCATGCTCTCTGGTTTGTATCTCACCTGACCTCAGTGGTAAAAGCCTACTGTCATTTACTCTATACCCCTCAATTTTGTATACAGGTGTACCCCGCTTTACGAAACTAGAACATACTTACGAAACCTTTCGCAAACTGAAATGGCATAAAGCGAAGATCCATTCACCACTATTGGAGGCCATTTTTGTAAAAGTGAAAACCCATTCAAATCATTTTGTATATGTAAAACGGGTTTACCTGAACCTCTATCAAATCTCCCCTCATTCTTCTATGCTCCAGGGAATAAAATCCTAACCCAGTAGTTTTCAACCATTTTTTTTCCCACTCACATATGACCTTAAGTAATCCCTTACTAACCACAGAGCACCTAAGGCAGAAAAAGCACTGTTCTAATGTCTTTAACCTTTCCCTGTAACTCAGTCCCTGAAGTCCTGGCAACACCCTAATAAATCTTCTCTGAACTCTATCTTTTTAATATCTTTCCTGCAGTTAGGTGATCAAAACTGCACACAACACTCCAAATTTGGCCTCACCAATTCTTATACAACTTTACCATAACATCCCAACTCCTGTACTCAATACTGATTTATGAAGGCTAATATGTCAAAATCTCTTTTTTACAACCCTATATAACTGTCCAATTTACCAGGTTATCATCCACATAGATGACAAACAACAAAGGTCCAAGCTCTGAGCTACACCACTAGTCACAGGCCTCCAGTCTGAGAAGCAATCATCCACTACCACTCTCTGGCTTCTCCCATATAACCAATGAGAATCCCGTTTACCTCCTCACCATGAATATCGAGGGTCTTAACCTTCCTGATCAACCTTCCATGTGAAACTTGTCAAAGGCCTTGCTGAATTTCATGTAGACAACATCAAGCATGGATCCGTGGGCTATTTTTATGCTATTGCACCATGACAGCTGACTACTAATGGGAGGAATGTTTCCTGCATGAACAAAGATCACCAGGATCAGACCCTGTCACTCCCCCACTGCCTTCCCCATTTATACCTTGCCGGTGTACTAGCTCCCCTCTTCCTTGTGAAGAATGGCCTACCAACACTTTTCCCTTCTTCTGCACATCTTCAAAAGTGTTTCATCTCTGGACAGTAAAGATGCATTCATCAGGATGCTCTTTATCGACAACAGTTTGGCATTTAACACCATCATCCCCTCAAAACTGATCAGCAAACTCTAAGACCTGGGACTAAACATCCCACTGTGTAATTGGATCATGGATTTCCTCACCTCCAGACCACAATCATTGAGGATTGGTAAGAACATCTTCTCAACAATCTCCATCAGGCATTCTTAGCCCCCTGCTCTACTCACTTTACACCCACGACTGTGTGGCAGGGTACGACAATAACACCAAATTTACCAATGATACCACTGTAGTCGGTTGTATAAAGAAAGGTGATGAGTTAGGATACAGGAGAGAGATTGAAAATTTGGCTGAATGATGCACCAGTAACAACCTTGCACACAATGTCACCAAAACTCAGGAGCTGGTTGTTGATGAGGAAGGGAAAGCCAGAGGTATACAATCAGGTGATCATTAGGGGATCAGAGGTGGAGAGGGTGAGCATATTTAAGTTCTTGGGAGGATCTTTCCTGGACCCAACACACCAATGACATCGTGAATAAAGCACGTCAGCATCTCTACTTCTTCAGGAGTTTGCGGAGATTTGGTATGACACCTGGCAAATTTCTACAGAGGTGTGGTGGAAAGTGTGCTGACCAGCTGCATCACAGTCTGGTATGGAAACACCAATACCCAAGTGTAAAGCCCTACAAAAGGCAGTGGACACAGCCCAGGACATCACAAGTAAAACCCTCTCCACTATCGAGAGCATCTCCAAGGAACATTCGGAGATCAGCAGCAATCATCAAGGATCCACCCCACCCAGCACAAGCTCTGTTCTCACTGCTGCCATCAGGTAAGAGGTGTCACAAGACGCATACCATCAGGTTCAGGAACAGCTGCTACCCCTGCAGCATCAAACTCCTCAACAACAAACTCAATCAGGGACTCATTTAAGGACTCTTACTTGTGCACTTTATTGATTTTTTAAATTCTCTGTGTGGCACATTCAGTTCGTTTATATTTGTTATCTATTTACAGTTCTTTGTTTACATGTATACGCTGTGTACAGTTTTTTTTTGCACTACCAGTAAGTGGTAATTCTGTCGTGCCCACAAATAAAGAATCCCGGTGTGGTATGTGTTGTAATTTACTCTGACAATAAATCTGAAATCTTCATTTGTAATGAAAAGGTATTGGCCTGAAACATTAACTTGGCCTCTCTCCCCGGACCTGCTAAATTATTCCTGCAGTTTGATTTTTATTTCTGATTTCTGGCATCTGCAAAATTTTGCTTTTAATAACGTGTCCCTGTTATCGACAGCCACCTTAACAATGCAACACAAAACCCATGTCCTTCTCCTGCCCTTCCCTTTTCACGTGACATCATTTTTAAATCTCTGCCCAATTAATCCTCTACCACATTCCTTCAGTGTAACCTGAATCAAATTACATAGTTTGAACACTGCAGATATATGGGGATGAAATACAGCAAGCAGCATCTGCAGCACAGCAGGCAACATCTGTACCTCATCCCTGACAAGGTGCTCCACGGCGGAGACCTTCACAATCTGTATTCTTCCATTGTTGCTCTCTTGCCAAACTCCCATTTTATCTGCTCTCCATCTGGTGGCCGTATCTTCCACTGATGAGACCATATGCTCAGAAATCCCTTCTCACAAACCCCCTCCTTTAGATTAAGACTCATTTTAAAACCTACCTTCATGCCCCATCATTAAATTTTCACATGGGACTCAATCAAATCTTATGAGCTGCTTTTATCCTGTAAAGTGCCTTGTGAGATTTAAAGGTGTTGTATTAATGGAGGATGTTGTTGTGAATTTAAATGAGTGGCAAATCTTTACTTTTGACATCTTATCAACGTGCTTCGCCGGCTTTGGCTCAGTTTGCTGTTCATCAACAGAGGAGATAGTCATCGCTGTTTGCCACCTACAAGCACTGTAGGTGGGAGCCCATGGACTTGATGGTTTCTTTTAAAAGTTTTTCAGGTTATTGGATGTGGACTAAATTAGAGATTGTCAAATACATTTCAGTTTAAATGTTGCCACAGAGCTCGGTTACAGGCATTTCTGGCCCACGAGCATGTTCCTCCACAAATATAGCAAGTAACCAACAACCCCCAGTACATTTTGTACGGTAGAGTCCCTGGAGAAAACCCACACAGACACGGGGGGAATGTACAAACTCTTTCCAGACAGCACCGCATTCAAACCCAGGACCCAGGTCACTGATGCCGTAATAGTGCGACTAACCACAGTGTGGATGAGAGTGGCAGAATCTAACCAAGATGAGTTTATTGTCAGAGACAATGTCTCCACAATGTATGAATGCAATAGAATGCTACAGCTGAACAGGTACCAGGTACTTTGTTTGGAAAAAAAACTACAACGGTAAATACAGTAAAAAACCTTTGATGCCAGATAAGTGGCTTTTCCGGTTGCTTGAGACTGCATTGTCTGATTGGTGAACTAACCACTAGGCGATATCCATTTTAATCTTTCATATTTTTTACCTATTTATTTTCCATGGGGTTTTTTTGCTGGATGTTTGAGGCTGCCAGTGATCAAATTCCAGGTAACAGGGGGTTTAAGTTGAATTGGAAAGACATAATGACAAAGGATAGAAAGATATAAATATTCACAGTTACCATAGTACAATAAAAAGATGTGGTGGCACAATAGTGGGGCCGGAGAATGATTAGTGCATTAAGGGGAGGTATCGATGTGAATGTGGAGAGCATGAAATGAAGCTGATGTTGAAGGAGTGTAAATGGGTGTTGATGATCAGCAAAGGTTAGAAATTGAAGGACCGGATTCTGTGATTTACAAAGGGAGTCAAAGGTTATGGGAGAAGGCAGGAGAATGGGTTGAGGGGGAAAATGTCAGCCATGAATTAAATGACAAACCGTCTCGATGGGTCAAATGGCCTAATTCTGCTCCTCCATATTACGATCTTATGGTACGAATTTTTGACTTTAAAAAGGCCAGAAAATCAGAGTCAAAATACCCCCACAAGCTGTAATCTACAGGTAGGAAAATTGTTTTCACGGGTAGGTGAGACCAGAACGACGGGACTCTGCCTCAAGATCTAAGACATTTAAGACAAAGATAAGGAAAATCTTTTTTTCCCAGAGAGTAGTGAATCTGTGCAGTTCTCTACCTATTGAGGCTACTTCATTAAACTTATTTAAGGTTCATTTAGATAGATTTTTACATCAAAAAAAGGAATTAAGGGATATAGGGAAAAAGCAGGGAGGTAAAATTGAGTCACTGATCAGATCAACCGTGATCTTATTGAATAGCGGAGCAGGCTTGATGGGCCGGATGGCCGACGCCTGCCCCTATTTTTTATGTTCTTATAAATAGTCTCCCTTAAACAATAGGCACTGTCCAGGAGAGATCTCTTGCAAATTAGAGATCTTTCCTCTCCACTGGAGTAGATGTGCCTTTCTTCAGCACCTTATCCAAAAGGAAGGTGATTTCGATAATGAAATATTTACTCAGTACAGCATGGAAGGATCAGGCTGGTTTATTTTTTGTGATCGATTCTCTGGCAAGTCTCAAACCATTGAAAATAAGAGACATTGAGCCATCCATTCCAACATGGCACATTCCCCGCCTCCTATTATATTCCCACTCTCATCCCTTGAGCCTGACTGAAAGGAAGGAATACAATCTACTGAGGCATGGTCCTCAATTTCAACCCTAGCTTTAACATAGGCCTGGCCACTGTGATATTTTTCTCTCTGCATTGCATTTATTTTCTTCATTTTCTCTTTGTTGGGTTTGGTGTTAATTAGACTAAATTGATCTTTGAGTTTTATGTAGCTGATCTTTTGTTGCATCTCTGCATTATATTTAAGAGAAGCTCCTCTTTGGCGCTTGCTGCCAAGTAAAAAGTTGAAGGTAATGTTTGTAGATTTTTCTGAGGCAAAGAAAGTGAAGTCTACTGATTGCCCATCAGCTAATTAAAGGAACAGATTCAAAGGGCTGAATAGTCTTTCATTCCTCTCATCAGGCCGGCAGAGATTGAGTCTGCACATTTTCCTGCAAAATTATTGCCTTGAGGGCCTCTGGTTTTGAACTGCAGACAGGGTCTGTTCCAGGGTGGGTTAAATTACTCTTTATTGGCCTGAAACATTTGCTCAAGCTTCGCCTAGTTGCTATGTTTATTAGAGTTAAAGGCACTAAACGCCAAATGTCTTTGTGCAGACTTGGTGCAAGAGGGCAGGGTGAGGAATTATTTTTCATGGGCCACATGTGGCAGTTGTATACTGATGGCAATGTTTTATCCCTTTGGAGCCCGCTCTCAGTGGGATAAAAGAGATGTTTTTAAAAAGAGACAGGAATCATCTTTTACTTCCCCATCTCCTTTCAATCCCACCCATGTTTGTTGATCTCAACAATAATTGTTAATAACGATTCAAAGCAAATAAAAAAATGCACTTTTTTTTAAAACCTGCTCTTTGTTTTTTTTAAAGCTGATTTATCTAATCTTTGTGCACCAACAGGGAAATGATTGGATAGTTGGACAGAAAACCATCCTTTTGAACACGGTACAGTCTCAGACATTACAATCTAACAAGTGCGGGGCACAGAGAGAGTTGGATGCATGGTTGTGCGTGCAATTCCTCACAAGTGTGTGGTCTTGTGCCAAAAGCAACACCTTGCATTGATATAGTTCCCTGAGCATAGCAAAACATCCCAAGGCAGTTCACAGGAGACTTATCAAGCATAAATTGGCAGCAAGCTGCAAGGCAAGGCCAGGGCGAGATGATCAAATGCTTAGTCAAAGAGAGAAAGTTTAAAGAAAGGGGGAGGGTTTAAAGAAAAGGGGTGGGGGGTGGGTGGGTTAGACAGAAGTTCAAAGGAAGGAACTGGAAAGTTTGGGGGGGGGGGTAGTGGGGGTTGATAGCTGAACATCTGCCAAAGGTGAAGCAATCAAATTTTGGGGTTGTAGATTAGGAAGAGCATGTTACAGAATGAAAGTTCTGTCAATGTAGGGCTGGGGGAGGGGGGGGTGGTCAGGAAGTAAAGCAATGCAGGGAGATGGGTGGGGAAAAATGTGAAAGAACAAGTGACCATTTTAAAACTTGGGCATTGCTTAACAGAAATAAAAGTGTGGATCAATGGGTGTGAAGGGGAATTCCAATTCTGCTCAAAACCTGGGACAAGGGCTAGAAACGCTGCCTCAAAATATTTTGCTTAGACCCTTTCTGTGGTGATACCCAAGGCAGGAGAAAAAAAAAGTGCTGGACTTGAATGACTGTCGATGACAATCGGGGACAATCTATCTGGGTAACAGGGGGTGGGTGGATTCCAGGGAATGCATGTGTTGGGTGACCCATAACAGGAGTTTGGTGTTAATCTGCAGGAATATCCCCAACCAGAGCAGACACTGACTTTACCAAAGTGTGCATGCACTCTTCTGTCAAGGTATGAGAATAAAGATTTCACTATTACAATCTTGTCAATAACCACCACAGCAGACATTCAGTGTGGCTAAATAAACATTGATCTGTTAAAGAAAACAATTCCATTTATCTCACTAACTCACTTTAGACCTTGTCATTACAACGCTGACTTGGTTCCAACTGCTAGCAACATTGTATGGTTCTAAGAGTTTCCATATAAAAACACAGAAAATGCTATAAATACACCAACTCATTTCACACATGTCGAACAAAATGAAGTGTCCAATTAAGGCCACATTTAATAGAACACGGAGAGAAATTCCATGCTTCGAACTTTGACAGATACCAACCATTCATATTGGATCGATTTTTCAAAAATGATGAAGAGTTTAAATTGATATAAAGACATTAAAATCAATTCTACCTTTCTCTGGCCTCCATCACACATGAACACAATTTTCAGTCACGTATAATACATTTGTATAAGTGAATAATCCCCAAGTATACACATGTACATGTGCATGCAGGCACACATTAACCCAACAGAACAGTCAATCTGCCAGAATTGAGGTTTCAGAACGGATCCATTTCCAGGGGACGGAATAATCTTCTCTGTCCATCTTACAATCAGACACATCCAATGTCCAAACCACCCATCATTTCCCCTTGCTGGGAATACGTATTACGCATATGAGCTCCCCTGTGGAACCTGCTCAAAGTTTGGCATGGAAATAGCAGCAGGTGGACAACACCCAATAACCGAGCGTAGAAGACCAAGATGGAGGGTTGAACCATCAACTTCCTGCATTGAAGGACATGTGGAATGGCCTGGAATTTTGAGGGATTAAAACTTAATCTCCAGGCTGCTATCTAAAAATGTCAAGTGTAAAAGTAAAAACACATGAAAAGACCCAATCTGTTCATTGTAACTTTACTGAATGGCAAAACTGGCTGGAACAGCTTAGAGGGGCTATGTCTTGTCTTCATACCCTGCTGCTGTTTGTAAAATCCAGGGCAGTGTCTTGATGGCTAAAATGATAGAAGACACCAGATTTTCTGATAGATTAATAGAGAGCTTATTCACTTTTTGATTGGTACAAGGCGAAGGTACACAAGGATTGACAAGTCAAGTGACCAATTGCAGGGCAAAGGCACATGAGGACTGACAGGTCAGGTGACCAATGGCAGGGCTGGTTGGGAAACCCAGCTGGAGAAACATTGCCCTGGACTTAGTAAACAGAAGCAGCGTACAAGGACAAGACATAGCCCCTCTAAGCTGTTCCAGCCCCAGTTTTGTCATTTAGCAAAGTTACAATGAACAGATTTGGACTTTTCTTGAAAAACAGCAGAGGAGAGACAACCTAACATCTGACTGTAAAGTGACAAAAGGTTGTGCTGGAGTGAACACAGAAAATGTTTCCATGTGAGAAAAATCAGACTGGATAAACAAGATGGATCTGTGTTCTTAAAGTATGGTGAGAACCTGAAGCCAATTCCCACAGGAAAAGGGCATGGATGTTTTTCAGGTGAGGCAGGACAAGTATATGGAGGTGGATGGAGGTAACACTGATCAGGCAAAATGTGAAAAGGCTTCAGGATGGACTGGTTGGGATGAACGTTTATGTAATCTCACCCAAACCCAAGGGTTTCAGAGTTTCAACCCACATAACACATCCTGAATACAATTTGCAATGATTTGACCTCTCCAGCCAGGACAGCAAGCCCTAAGAGCACGGTCATTGGAAAGTACCGTATATTTTGGTGTACATGTTGACCACCATTTTACCTAATTTTAAAGGTTTTATGGTATATCTGCATAGAAGTCAAACCCCATTTTTTGGGCTGTCCAGGCCTCCCAGGAACAACATTTTATTTAAAAAAAAACACCCCAATCTATATCGACAGCTATATCTACAGTTAAGAGGGATGTCAGTAAATGTATTAAATCAGTGGATACAGTGCCAGAAGATTTTTTAAAAATTGTAATAGCTTTTTCTGAATGTAATATTCAAGTTGTATGTAATAAGGAAAAAATTGAGAAATTGGAAGATTTGTTTGTGGATTGGGGAATCCAGAAGAAAGACTTATGAAAAAAATTGATTCATTGGAAAATCAAAGTCGGAGAAACAATGTGAAAATTGTGGGACTTCCAGAAGACATTGAAGGGTCTGATCCAATAAAAAATTTTCAAGAGTTGGATTCCAGAGGTGTTGGGCAAAGAGTGTTTTTCGGAAGGTTTATTATTGGAGAAGGCACATAGAGCGTTACGAAAGAAACTGTTACTGGGACAACCACCACGTGCAGTCTTAGTTTGGTGCCTGACCTATCAAGACAGAGAAATGATATTAATACAGAAGGCACGACAAAGTCAATCTCCAATGAGGATTAATGGGAAAAATTGAAAAAATGGAAAGAGGTTTTTACACAAAGTCTTATTGACATTGAAGATCCGGAACAATCATTAGGAATGGAGTCACTGGGTTGAATATATTTACAGTATTTAATTGTATTAATGTGAATGATGTATTTCTGGCTGGTGGGGTGGGGGCTTAGCACTGAAACGTTTGATAGTCATCTGCCACTAGTGGGGTTTACCACATCCAGTTTTTTAGGGTGTTACTACCTTTGAGTAGTGCTTTTTTTTTGGGGGAGGGGATAATTAAATTTTTTTCTATGTATACTTTAAAAAAATATATTTAGGGGAGGGAGAGTGGTTTTAATTTACTGGAAGTGGAGTGATATTTTGTAGTAAGTGATTATATTGTTAGTTTATTAGGATGTCTAATTTGAAATTTGAAACTTTTAATGTTCAGGGGTTAAATAATCCGATTAAGCGAAAGCGAATTTTGGCTTATATCAAGAAAATGAAAATTGATAGACTTTTTTCAAGAAACACATTTGACTGAAAAAGATCATTTGAAGTTGAAGAGAGATTGGGTTGGGCATGTGTTTTTTTCTTCATTTAATTCTAAGGCAAGGGGTGTAGCAATTCTAATTCATAAGAATTTGAATTTTGAGTTGTAAACTATGGAAGGGAATGCTGGAAGGGTTTTAAAGGTGAATTGCAAAATTTTTACTGAATCTTGGACTTTACTTAATGTTTATGCACTTAACGTGGATGATGAATGTTTTATTTCGGATGCTTTTTTGTTATGAAATCAAGCTAATGAAAATATTTTAGTTGGGGAAGATTTTAATTGTGTCTTGGATCCTTTATTAGATATATCCCCAAAAAGTATAAAGAAATCAAAGATGGAGATACAAATTAGGGCCTTGTTGAAGGATTTAAATTTGGTGGATATTTGGAGAAGGGTTAACACTACAGAGAAGGATTTTTCTTTTAACTCGTCTCGACATGATTCATTTTCTGGAATAGATTTTTTTTTAGAATCGGCACATTTACAAGGAAGGGTATTACAGGCAGAATATAAAAGCAGGGTTAGATCAGATCATTCTTTATTATTTTTTTCTTATGCAATTCAGAAGTGGTACGTTCATCTTATAAATCGAGATTTAACACAATGTTGTTGAAAAAAACCAGAGTTCATTATCTTTGTTAAAGAACAGATTTTTTTTGTTTGAAAATGCTAATTCAGTAAAAAGTCATTTGTGTTATCGGATGCATTAAAAGCTTATTTAAGAGGACAGATTATTAGCTATACCACTAAAGTTAAGAAGCAGTATATGGCAGAAAGTTTAGAATTAGAAAACTAAATCGATGAATTAGAGAAGGAATTTCAGAAGATTAAAAAAAAGTGGCTTTGACTAAATTGAAATTGCGTTATAATACATTGCAGACTTATCAATTTGAATGTTTAATTAATCGATCTAAGCAGCATTATTATGAGGTGGGTGAGAGGGCACATAAGGTACTTGCATGGCAGTTAAAGCAAGAACAGGTTTCACGGATTATTAATGCTGTAAAAAAGAATTCAACAGTTACCTATAAACCTCCGAAAATTAATGACCAGTTTTATTCATTTTATTAAAAATTATATACTTCCGAGGGGAAACAGGATAGTGGTTCTATTGATTCTTACTTATCTAAGTTCATGTTATCAGCATTAGACGAGGAGGATGTTATGGATTTGGAAAATCCGTTTACAGAATTAGAGATTAAGGCGGTTATGTTGGAAATGCCCAATGGGAAGTCACCAGGCGATGACGGGTTTTCGGTGGAATTTTATAAATCTTTTTATGAAGATTTATCTTCGGTGTTTGTGGAGGTATTACAACAAGTGACTGAACAGTACGAGTTACCAGAATCTTGCTCTAATGCTTTAATTACTGTAATTCTGAAAAAAGATAGAGACCCATTGAAAATGTCTTCGTATAGACCTATTTCTTTATTGAATGTTGATTATAAAATAATAGCAAAAGTGTTAGCAAATCAACTTGCTAAGTATTTACCTAAATTGATACATGTTGATCAAACAGGTTTTATTAAAAATACAAATGCTTCAGATAATATTCTTCGATTGATTAGTTTTGTCGACAGCAGCCCAACTATCCAATGGTGGTTGTGCTTGATGTGGAAAAAGCCTTTGATAGGGTTGAATGGGATTTTTTAATTTAAAGTATTGGAGAAGTTTATTTATTGGTTGGGTTAAAGCTTTATATACGAATCCGACTGCTAGTGTGGTGACAAATGGTCAAGTTTCATCATCGTTTAAATTGACACATTCAACTCGACAAGGTTGTCCATTGTCACCAGCTCTGTTTGCATTGGCTATTGAACCAATAGCTCAAACAATAAGGCAGAATGAACAGATAAGAAGGATGGGAGTTATGGATGAAGAGGACAAGATTAATTTATTTGCAGCTGATGTTTTGATATATTTCACAAACCCAGAACAATCATTGCCACATTTGCGGGAATGTTTATTACAATATGGAACATTATCTGGATGTAAAGTTAACTGGGATAAGAGTGAAATTTTACCAGTCAGAGAAGGAGATTATTCCGAGTATAAAAATATTATAAAACTGAAATGGTCTGATAAAATTAAATATTGAGGAATAATTGTAAATACTGAGTATCAATATTTATACAAGTTTAATTATGTTCCTGGTTATATGGTTATGGTTATATTTAATTAAGTGGAAAGATCTTCCATTAACTTTAATTGGTTGAGTTAATTGTATTAAGATGAATATTTTTCCTCTTATTCAATATTTATTTCAATCAATACTGTGTTCTCCTTCAAAGAGTTTCTTTCAGATTTTAAATAAAGTTATGAGAGAATTATTATGGAAAGATAAATGACCATGGGTTGCATTAAATAAACTTAATTGGAAATATGCATCAGGTGGGCTTCAGTTACCTCATTTTCAAAATTATTATGAAGCAGCACAGTTGAAATTTATTAGTAGATTGGTGGATTTGGACCAGCCCCCGAGTTGGGCTAAAGTTGAGATGGCCTGTATTTCTGAAGTTGAGGTGTATCAATTTATATTTCGATGGAATGTAAATTTGTTGAGGGAATATAATATGCTGATGTTAAAACATCTATTAAAATTGTGGACAAAAAAAATAGATTTTAGGATCAAAAGGTAAATTGTCAATTTTAACTCCATTATATAATCAGCTTATTTCTTTTTCAATGTTCAATAGTCATTTAAAGAGTTGGGATTCTAAGGGTATAAAAACATTACAGGCTTGTTTTGTAGAAGGACAGTTTCTTTCTTTCAATCAATTGAAAGAGCGTTTTGATATTGCTGAAAATTCTTTATTTGTTTATTATCAACTTCGAGCTTTGGTGAAAAATATGTATGGTAGACAGATGATTTTACTTGTATTGACAGAATTCGAGTCTTTGATTTCTTCTATACCAAAAAGGGGTTATATTTCTATTATGTACCATAGACAATATGGATAAGACAATATGGATAAGTTGGCATAGGAGAAATCTAAGCTTAAATGGGAAAATGATTTAGCTTTTGTTTTTCCTGAAGAATATTGGGCAGATACGTGTCATGATAGTGTTACTAAATTGACAAATGTACGGAATGGAATGGTTAATTATAATTTTCTACATCAGTTGTATTTAACCCCAGAGAAATTGAAAAAAAATATGGTTTTAGTAATTCGGATTTTTTTTTAGATGTGGTGTATGTACTGGAACTTTTTTTACATGCTGTTTGGTCTTGTGTGCATGTACAACCATTCTGGGGTGAAATTAAGTTAATTTTGGAAAAATTATATAATTTTAAGTTACCATTAGATCCATCTATTTTTTTAATAGGTTATAAAGAGGATTAGGGTTGGATAAATTTCAAATTGGATTTATAAATTTAGCATTGCCTGTAGCTTGAACATGTGTAGCAAGTAAATGGAAAGATGATATAGTGATTAATATAATGTGATGGCATAATGAATTGAAAGCTTGTATCGTTATGGAAAAAATTACATATAGTCTATGTGACAATTATTCTTTTTTTGTTAATAAGTGGTTACCATATTTGGAATATATACATTTAGATATATTTTGATTTATTATATACTTTTAGTTTCTGTTTATATATTTTTAGCTCTCCTTAAGAGAGCTGGCTGACGGGATGGGAGGGGGGGAGAGGTGGGGATTTGATTTATAATTTCTTTTTATCTTGTTTTTTTCTCTCCTTTTTTGTTTTTTTTTAATTATTTTATTTTTTTAATACATATATAAAATTTTCTTTATGGAATGTATTTTGTATTACTATTTATGATTCTTCAAATAAATAAAGTTTTATAAAAAATAAGTATATCCAGTCGACCCCACCTGTGAGAAATTTTTTAGGGCTTCACAACTCGACTTGTACACCAAAATATACCGTTCTTTGGAGATAATAAAGGCCTCAGACCCAAAATGTCTTTGTCTCCTATAGATGCTGAATAAACCAACTGAGTTCCTCCATCATTTCAGTGTTTTTACTACTATCATAGCATCTGTAGCCTATCGTGTTTCTCTCAGTGGAGAGTACAGTTAATTGAGCATTTCCCTCAACGTTAATCAAGGAGCTCTCGAGGTGGATGCAGGGTTCCTTCAACATTGCAAACTCCAACATGCTCACCACTGATCCCTTTCAAACAATGGGCAGCTCGAGATTGATTAGGCCTTCAGAAAATTCCGTGAGCTTAGTGCATTCGATCTCGATAATAACAGAACAGCAACACAAAGTGCTTGCATGTAGCTGTAATAAGGCTGAGTATTTTTTTTTGTAATTCTCCTGAGACAGTATTTAAACAAAATGTAGCTCAATCATGCAGAATTTTAAATTCATTCCGGCACTTGATTTAAACTCTTGATTTCTTGGGAATAGATGAGAATTTCTGTCCTTTAAATACTATAGCTCTTTTAAGAAGTTAAAGATGAAAGCCTGCAGACATGGTGGTTGAAGTAAAAATACAATGCTGGAGAAACTCAGCAGGTTCTTCATATAGGAAAGATACAGAACCAATGTCTTGGGCTTTAGCCCTTTATGAACGTATGAACACATGTAGGGAGGTGCCCAAGTAAAATGGTGGGCAAGCCCAAAATATTGGTTATGTATCTTTATCTTTGCTATATAAAGTACACAGTTTGACCTGTTGAGTTTTCACAGCATTGTGTTTTCACAAAAACTTGTAAGAAGTCAGGTTCTGTGACTGTAACATAAAAGAGTGAAGTCTATTGCATTGCCCCAAATCAGGATCCAGGATAACACGAGGATTTGGCTTCTGTTCCAGCGAGTTCCAATTTCCGTCTTATGGATACTCCTTCTCATTCCACATTTTGATACTTGTTTGGTTCTTCAAATAAAGAGCACTTGGAGATAGTGACTGCGAAAGCCTGGTGGGGATACTCTCTATCTGCAGCAGCGATGTCATGTCAACTCTGTTTTATGGCTTGTCATTGGCTGAGCACAAAAAAAACCTTATGTCGTGACACATTGAGGGGACTGCTGTTAGGAAAGGTGTGGATTTACTGGTGTAGGGATAGATACATTTGGATTACTAGCTCTGTAGCATATCCACAGAAATTTGGACGAAATGATCTGGAAACAAGAGAGCAAATACTATCACAGTAGATGAGGAATTTAAAATGAAGTTTTATCTCAAGTTTTAAAAAGCTTGATGAATCAGTAACAACACTGGACAATGAAGATTTTCCTTCTTAAACACTTCTCAGTGTATTTTACAGATTTTGTGCTGTTGATTACAGGAATCATTGTAAAATTCTATCACGTACCATGTTTTTAGATACAACCTTTTTTTGTGATACTCTGTCATGTTTTATGTCTCTTTCAATCATGCAAAACCATGAAGTGGTTTAGTTTCTGCATTCGTACTTGGGCTTCTTCCCTGCTGATCTTGGAGCAGGGTGAAATGTTTCACCAGGACAGTGCAACCATGGAAAAGCGGTATCAGGCAACTGGAATCGATCAATGTTGGCCAACTATTGTTGGACATTGACAAGAAAGGCATCAGATGCTGAGTACAAACTAAAATCAGCAGAAAATTATTTTTAGGTCAGTTGAACTCGCAATGTGTCAACATCATGATGCGATTAAACATGCTAATTCTTTTCTCCAACTCCCTACGTGACACAGTAAATATGGAATTATCTTTGGGTTCAGCTTGAAGTTGTCTATCATAATCCCCATTTTTTTTCCAAGAAGCAAACCTTTTGATAAACAAATTGTTGTTCAGTGTAATGTTCAAGAAACTCCTGCATTTTAATCAGATTACTAAATTACAAGTAGTAGACTCTTCACTGGCTTCCCCATTATTTACCCGGGGGGGCAATTGGTATGGTTAGAATATGCTGACCTGGTCAGTGATCCCTTGACCCTGCAAATGAGTTACAGGAAAGAACTCTCTTCTTCAAATTCCCACTGCTCTACTCTGGAACATAGTGTGAAAACTGGCTCCCACATTTAACAACAGTGATTGCAGTTCAAAATCTGGAGCACGTGCTTCCCTGGAGTCATGTCGTGCATCATCAGACAGATGGCAGGCCATTCATTCCCACTGCACGGGTACCAGGGGGAAGTTCATGCAGGAACCAGTGCCCATTTCACACCTCTCACAGCAATCGGAGAGGAGGGAACACTAATTAGATGACCCCCTTCCTCTACATGATGGGGCGGAGGGGGGTGGGGGTGAAGTCTCAAACAGTAGATACAGCAACAGGCAGAATATTGCTACCGATGCCCTCTCCTTTTCAGTCGCACATGACACCTGTCCTGATCACCCTCAGGCACCAGTGTCCCCACTATCATCTTTAGTGTTCAAGATGACTGCTCTTTAATACCATCAAGTCCGTGATCACAATAAACCATATCATCTGTCAATGGGCTTTGGAAACTCATCGTGTCTGGTAGCTATTTTCATTTAAACAGTGTTTTAGTCATCTATCATGCATGCCAGCTATAAATTGACATGATATTTCACAAGTAAATACACATGTTTGTTATTGATAGTACTGCCAGCCTTCTTGTAGCCTTGTACAAGTTTGACAGTTACTAGGAGACATTTTAATATTTTGCAATATGATGATAAGTTGGCAGACCAGTGCTTTGAAATCCAAATGCCTTGTTGAAATCTAGCAACAGTCTCCATGCCTGTCAAAATATCACAACAGACAACCCAATACTTTTGTTAATGCTGTTCTACATTATCACAATGTCTTTATTACCAAAACAAGATTTTGACAATAAAGTGCTTTGCAAAATGCAAACAAGTCTCATGTCCTTTCAGCTGGAGTAGTATTAACTCTACACCACTTGACTGCAGAGAAAGGGGCAGTGCTTTCATGCAATGTGGATGAGAAGGTGGATGAGGACAAGAGGCAGTAGACTTGATTCAACTGTTTAAAAGTGGTCGGCCATTTAGGAACTAAAATGAGGAATGTCTTTGAATGCTGAATCTTCGGAATTCTCTATCTCAGAGGACAAGGGAGCTCCGTCACTAATGACATTCAGAATTTTTTTTTGGACACTAAGCAAGGATATGGGGACAAAGCAGCCAAAATGCACCTGCAACAGTTATTCAGCTGTAGTCCTTTTGAAACCTCAGGGACTGAATGACCTCAAATGATCTGGCTTGTGAATTAGAATCCTGGTGAAAGTTATATTGGCTCTAGCATCAGGGCAGAACAATGAGCGTGACACTATTACAGCACCAGTGACCACATTTCAAAACCAGCACTGAAAGGAAGGAGTTTGCACTATTCTTCCCCTGTCTGCACGTGTTTCCACTAGGTGCTTCGGTTTCATCCTTCGTTTTAAAGACGTACGGTGTTAGTTGGTTAATTGCATGGGTGTAATGGGCAGCACGAGTTCATGGGCCAGAAGAGCCTTTTACCTGTGCTGTATCTCCAAAAACAAAATGTTAAAAAGTACTCCTCTGATTTCTACCAGTTCGTTGGCAGGATGAGCTGTAACCACCTGCTGTAGACCTTAGCCTGGCTCTGTTACCAGCATGAAACAGACACCCTGCATTATCTCCACATACCCACAGTAACAAGCTGAAAGGGAATTGCTCAGGAGCTGCTGTGAGCCTATCGAAGCCAGTGGTTTGCCCTCATTCAGACCTCTCCTCACCCTTGGACTCCCAGTGGAAAGGACCCAGGGACAGGCTATCACTCAAATGCAGTGGAACAAGGACAACCATCAAATATGGAAAAGGCCTAGGGTCTCCGTACAGATTTGGCTTTACACACAAGGCTCAGGAAGCTACAGACCAATTTTGACCAAATACTGGTTGTGAGGCATCTATCCAATCACCCCTTCGCCACAGGACCACATTTGTTGGGAGGTTTTATTTTGGCATTACAATGCCTTGGATCCAGATCAAGCAGGATCTGGCAGCTGTGCTCCAACTGGTTCTAGTTAAGGTAAGCAGAGGCAGAACATCACAAACGCAGCCACATCTGGCTGTATACTGAGATCACACAAAGCACGCAAACGAAAAATCACTTGAATCCATCATTAGAAAATGGCAACACTTGCTCTTTTTAAAACATCTTTGATTAGCCGAAGGGACATTTCCCTCAAATAAATTGCAACGAACAAGAGTATTGACGAGATGACCTTATAAAACTACAATTCAAACTGCTTTCAATATACACTTCTTGAACAAGCAATATTCAATATCTTTCAAGCTTACTTTAATGTAGGCAACGTGAAGTGATTGGCTTTCTTTCAACGTTTGTTTATTGTAAGAATTGCACATTCAAATTCCACTTGAGAGACACAAGAACAACTTTTAAGCTGGGTTTTGTTCCCAAATTGTTCTTTTTCTCCCATTGATGCTGCTCAGCAGAGATGCACTAATTGTCTTTTGCCTTTCATGGGGAGCAGGACTACAACGATCTGCCTGAGCCTTGTCTACATTTAAGATAGTGGCTGATCTCCTACCTTGGCCCCATGACCATTTCCCAATTCGATTAAGCCCGCTAGAAATCAGACTTGAATATTCTCAGTGACCACATGCTCAAAGCCCCTGGGGTGGAGAATTCCAGAGCTTCACAAACCTCAGTGGCATAGACATTGACTGCACTTCAAAAGCAATTTTTGGCTCTAAGACATTTGTTAATGACCCAAGGTCACGAAAAGCACTGTTAAAAACAATGAGATTAAACATTCTTTCTGAGAACAAACATCCTTGTGTGACCTGGGAGTGATTTTTCTATTCCATTCACAGTCACTCGCTCCTCTTCTCCAATATCTCCTCCAGCCCCTTCGTCCTCAGTGACCAACAGGAGCCATCAGTCTTCTGCAATCTCCACCACCACTCTCAGTTAGGCCTTCAGCTGCCAACACCTCTGGATTTTGGCATTCGCTGCAGAACCCTCTTCACCTTTCCACCCCTTATTCCAGGAAAGCCCTCTCACTCATCTTCAATCCTTCAGGTGGCTCATGCTGTCCTTTAGCCACATTAAAGACTGTAGACAACGAAAAGATGTTGAGGTGTCCTGCTTCTTCCAAGTAAATTATGGCGTGGAAATGCTCACCAGGAATGCCTGGAAAAGTGTGACACACATAACTGAAGGGCAGGGGGTGGGGGGTCATGACATAACAATTTAACATGCCAAATGGAACATCCGGTATTACAGATGTGTGAAATTAGCCAAGCTTTTCAATGGTGCTTAAGAAAATAATGGGAACAAGGAGTAGGAAGGCTTCAGCTGGATAAATTGCTGTTGAACAGGAGTGACTTCACAATCTGCAGATATGAATCCTGCCCAAGATGTGTACAGTGGCAGAATCCCTCAGAGAACAGTCTGGTCGCTGGTGTTTACAGTGCAGCTCTGGAGCCCAATTATGCCTGAGGGGGAAGATTAGGGTTCAACGGTATGAGCAAAACCAGAATAAAAGCAAACTTTTGAGCATAGGAGCTGGGATGCTATGGTAAAGTTGTATAAGAGATTAGTGAAGCGGAATATTGTGTACATTTTTGGTCACTTAACTACAGGAGAGATATCAATAAGATTGAAAGAGTGCAGAGAAGATTTACTAGTGTTACGAGCCCAGATGACCCCAAAACCCAGCAGCAATAGATAATCACCAAGACAAATGGTTACTTAAACAAAAGTTACTTTTAATTACCTTTAAACATGAAAACAGGATCAAACTTTAACTTATTACTATTAACTTAACCTAAAATAACCCCCTTCTAATTCTAAGCGCACGTGTATGTAATGTGATTACAAGTTCAGAATTTGTTTTTGATTAACAGTCCAATCTCACTTCTCCACTCTTCCAAGTTCTTGAACTATGCACAGAATTTAACATTTATAAAGTTCACCAGGCTTTGGTGCTTGAAAGGGAAATGATTACCGCTCAGGAAGGCTTTTGTCGGTTTTCAGAGATTTGTTGTACATTTACTTCCATCAGCCGCGTCAGTGTCTTGCCGAAGAAACTTGTCCCATCAGGGTTCTCCAGATGATAACCTCTTTCTTTCAGGTCACTACAGAGTTCCTTTTTGTTTCTCTTATTTCAAGTGAAACATAAGGCAGCCAGTCCTCTCCTCTTGTTTTAACCACGAGGGCTTTCACCAGGCTGAACCAAGCACTCACAACCAATCTTCCAAATGGGGTTTTCCACAAGCTTGCCAGCTTGTCCTGTTCCAGTCCCAGCTGCTGCTGCTCAACTCTAGCACTGTAGAACTGAATTCTCTCTCTCTCAGAGAAAAGCCTGTTTTTCTCTCTCTGCTTGCAAAACCATATGATCCTCTTAGAACAGCAAGTTCCACTCGAGAGCCTGTAGCTCTGGACCTAAACCTCCAGGTCGTTTCATCTGTGGCTTTTTAAAACAACAATCCATAAGTGAAGTCCCTTAGGCACTCTTCAAAGTTTTTGCAAAGGCACTCAGAGCCGGGGTGTCTGGCTTGAGCAGAGATCCAGTATTTTAAAAGAGATCTATTTTGAAGTGTTTGTATGTGACCTACTCTAAAAACATGCTACAATTTATCTCCTTTAAAACATAACTATACACAATACAAAATACAACATAATCTGTCACACCAGGATGTTGCTAGAATTTCAGGAAATGAGTTACAGGGAAAGGTGGAACAAGCGAGGACTTCATTCCCTAGAGTGTAGAAGATTGAGGGGAGATTTGATAGAGGTATACTAAATTACGAGGGGTGTAGATAGAGGAAATGCAGGTAGGCTTTTTATACTTGGGATTGATGAGATACTAACCAGAGAACATGTGCTAAAAGGTGAAAGGGGAAAAGTTTTGGGGAAACTCTTCACATAGAAAATAGTGTGGAATGAGCTGCCAGTTGAAGTGGTGAATGTGGGTGCAAATGTCACATAAGAAAAATTTAGAAAGGTACATGGTTGGGAGGGTTATGGAGAGCTATTTACGATTCAATTTCCTGCTGAACAATTTGATAACAACTTTAGCATTCTTACAATCAGTGCATTCCTAGATCTCAGCTACTCTCCTTGTATGAAACCCTATCTTTGCATCTCATTGTGTGTTTTGCTCAACATTTTAAATGTCTTTTTGTACTTGACCCATATGTTGATAATGAGTTTCCCTCCAATTACATCTTCTAAAACCAAACATCCATCAAACCCCCTTGGAATCTTCCTGTCCATCTGAAACCCCTCACTCAGAACCACATCTTCAGCATCCTCTTGTGCCTTCACATTCTTCCTGAAGTGACACAGCTGGAATCAGGACAACACTCCCTTTGTAGACTGATCCGTGGTTTACAGGGGATTCAACTCAACTTCTCCATCTTTTGCTGTTTTCAAATCCAAAGGTCTTCTCAGATTTACTTCTTCACAAGATTCTTGCACTCGCGCCCAGCACAACCCATGTTGTGCAGTGCGTGTTAAGTATTCTGGGGGGAGGGGGTTCGCCTGTGGTGGGCCTCTTGGGAAGGAAAACTAAGCCATAGACAATTTCTGAGACTCCCTGTCTGTGGTGCGCTGTTAGACAGAATCAGACACACACAAGGCAAAGACTGAACAACAGGCTTTAATCCACAAAGACCTCCACAGAGCTAGGCTGGCTGTGGCTGCAGCAACTCAGTGTGAGGCCTCGGGAGCCTGGCACAGGCTTATATCCTGGAGAGTGATTGACACCCGACCGGGTGGGGCTTGATCCATTCAGGCCGACTGATTGGCAGCCGGCCAAGTGTTGTCCTGTCCCCTTACACTCCTGCAGGTATAGAGGTTTCCCCCTGAAGTAGGCCGGTGGTGTACCACCACAATGTCATCTCTGCAGCAGAAGGTGCAAACAATAAACTTTGACTAGAACGGTTTCCCTATTTGATTTCTTTTGTATTCTCATGTATTCCATAGTTTCAATAATCCTTTTATTTCACTCCCCCCCCACCCCACCTTGCAAAGAGTCCAGCCAGATTCTCCTTGGTAACTCTTTCCTCTGCTTCCATACATTTCCATGAGGTCACAGCAATTCTGGCCAACATGCTGAGTGGTTCCCATGATGTGTTTGTTGGGAGTTCCCAAAGTTGGTTCCATCACAGGAGAAGGGATGAATGGAGAGATTGTATGCATGGACACCAATGAATTGACCAGCAGCTCACAGATGCGATGCGATGCTCTGAACAAGAGCAAAACAAACTCAGGGTCAGGTACTCTAATGCTTCACATAGATTTCTGTGGAAATAAAAGACCATTTCAGGTGTTTGCTCAGTTCCACGTACAGAGCTGCCTCAACTTATCGGGCAAAGATGCACACAGTCCATCAGAGAGCTTGCAATCTAGGAGTGAAGGAGTGACAGAAACAGGTCAAGAGGATGAGAAGCAACAAATGTGAGAAGAGGGATTAAATTAGATATTGAACACCTCAAATGCCAATCATGTTTGGCTACAATGGATGCTTGGCAGTGAGTTGGAGGCAGAATAAATTATACCTAAAAGTGAATTAAGAAATGAATCTGACCACCAACAAGCTGGATGATATCATAAGGCTCAGAGAACTGCAAGTACTTTCTAAAATTAAAGCCTCTAAAAAGATCCCGATACAACATGGGCTGTCTGTCCACCCCTGTACATATCTCACTCAATTAGCTGTCCTGCCAGTTCTGCCCTGCAGCCCAAACAATGGTAAAGAAAAGAGTAAAACACACAAGTCTGCAGATGCCGTGATTAAAGTAAAAACACAATGCTGGAGAAACTCAGCAGGTCAAACAGTGCCCTTTATATAGCACATATGGCTGTACACTACATATAGCTTTATAAAGAAAACTGTTCGACCTGCTGAGTTTCTCCAGCATTGTGCTTTAATTGTAAAGAAAATGTGTGAGATTTCCAACCCACCTACTTAATCTTTTTCTTTGGACAAAGCACATTGAATGGGCTGTATCCCTAGACAGGAGAAATTCAAATGCAGACTTGAAAGTTTCTTCAAATGAAGAGGTTTGGAAGAACAATGACCCAAATATCAAATAGATATCAAACATTCTAAAAAAAATCAGAAGAAACGTTTTTACCCAGAGAGCAGTGTGAATGTAGAATCTGGTCTGACAGCAGATGATGGAGGTGTAAAAGGTGATGGAGGTGTAAAAGAAAGGAACAGGGGCAATAGGATTAGAAGGATTTCCTGCAAAAAAGGGGTAGGAGGTGGCTTAAATTCGGTACAGAGCTGCTAGGCTGAAAAGCCTGAGAGAACAAAAGTATCTTTCTCAAAGTATACAGCAGAAAATCAGCACCCTCTGCCCAAGGAGTCAGTGCTAGTGTTTATCCTCAGCAAGGGCCTCCTCCTGGCCCCTTTGTAAAATCCCATTCTTCCCAGGAGTACCACCATGCATGTCTGAAAGGAAAGAGAACAAGATGAGAGAATGTCCTTGCAATGGTGCGCTAAGATCGCTCACACAATGCATTGTTCCGCTGTGGCCCCAGAATGGATTGGCACTGAATGGAACATTTCCTTCAAAGAATCTCAGAGCGATACAGCACAGGAAATTTTTTTTTTTAAAAACACAGACGGAGTTTGTATTTGGATGGCACAGGCTTGTGACCCAAAAGAGCCTGTTACCGTCTGCATCTCCAAAAATAATTTTAAAATTTCATTTGAGAAAATTTAAGGGGGCAGACTGATTAGTCCATGGAGTCTGTGCCGAGTCCCTACATAAGAACTCCAGTTAGTCATCCCTTTTCTTTAATTTCACTGACCCATTTGTTAAGAATGCAGGGGCCACAAACTCCTGGATTTGAATATTCCTAATGGAGTTGAGGAGAATTTCAGTCACCACTTCAGACCCACAAGTCCAGCAACAGCACACTACCCAGAGACAAACTAGGGCTTTCACCACAAGGAGCTGAAAAGTACCTTTCTAAACAGGTTCCCTTTCTTTAACAAGCTTAACAAAAATAGCCACATGATGAATCCAAACTCTCTGCCACAGCTTATGCTATCAAGCATCAGTGGTGCTTCATTGGCAACATGCAAGAAACCAGAGTTGAAACAAGTCTTCTTTTCTAATTCAATTGATTTCCTCTTTCTTACTTTATTCTTAAGCCCCGTGAATTGAGCACATTGTTGCTCCCAATCTCAGATGTCCTGTCGCCATTGCCCTGCTATTATCAGATTACATTTCAAGAGTGGGAAAGATCAAACTGATAATACATACCACAACACTCCCCAAGATCCACCACAGAACACATAGAATGGTTGGCAAATGTTCACTATTCTGTTCAGGAAAAACATTCCCCATTTGCCAAGAGGTTAAAAGTTAAACCAATTCAATTATGGGCATCAGTCTTCACTCCATTAAGGTCATCTACAAGAGGTGATGTTTCAAGAAAGCATGATATACATCAATGATCTGGAAGAAGGGTTAGAGCACAGTCTATGTCATTTTTCTGATGACACTAAATTGAGTGTTAAAACAAATTGGGCAGTGGATATAGAGAGTCTGCAGAGAGATATATAGGTTCAGTGAGTGGGCAAGGATCTGGCAGATGGAGTACTATGTTGGTAAATATGAGGTCATCCATTTTGAAAGAAAAGTGGAAGATCAGATTATTATTTAAATGGCAAGTGAATGTAGCATGGTGCTGTGCAGAAGGACTTGGGACTGTTGTGCATGAATCGTAGAATGTTAGTTTCCAGGTACAGCAGGCTGTCAAAAAAGCAAATAGAATGTCAGCCTTCATTGTAAGAGGGATTGTACTTAGGAGCAGAGAGGTTTTACTATAACTGTATAAGATACTGGTGAGGCTGCATCTGGAGAACTGTGTACATTGCTGGTCTCCTGTCTGGGGGAAGGATGTGTTGGCTTTGGAGGCAGTGCAGGGGAGGTTCACCAGATTGATTCCAGAGATGAGGGGGTTAACTTACACAGAAGAGTTGTCGGGGACTATACTCACTGGAATTCAGGAGAATGAGAGGGGATCTTACAGAAACATATAAAATTATGAAAGGCATAAATAAGTTGTTCCCATTAGTGGGGGAGACTAGAACCAGGGACATAGCCCAAGATGCTGGGTAGTAGATTTAGGATGGAGATGAGGAGGGCGGTGAATCTGTGGAATTTGCTGCAAAGAAGTGGAGGCCCCCCTCAGTAAATATATTTTAAGATAAGGTTGGATATATTTTTACATAAATGAATTCAAGGATGGGGGAAAGGGCAGTTGGGTGGAGATGAGCCTACCATCAGATCAGCCATGATCTCATTGAATGGTGGAGTAGGCTCAATGGGCCGGATGGCAGATTCCTGCTCCTATTTCTTATGTTCTAACCTCAAGGAACTTCACCACCTAGGCCATGCTCTCTTCTCACTCCTATTAATCCAGAAGGAGATACAGGAGCCTGAAGATGAACATCCTTTTTCAAAATTTTTTATTGGCATTCTCAAATAAGTGTTCCATAGGTACATAATATTAACAAATCTCATATAGCAATACAAATAGTACTGAAACCTGGGTTACATTAAAAAGAACGATGAAAAGAAAAACACTATACTAAATATCACACTCAATCCCCTCCCTGCAGAGGCTACTGACCAACACAAACAGTCCACGACTAATAATTTGAAAAAATAAGGGTAAACATTGGGTTCAACAAACTAAGAACTAGTTATGAAGATGAACATCCAACGGTACAAAAACAGCTTCTTCCACTCTACCATCCATTTTCTGAATGGACAATGACAGTCACTACCTAATTTTCTCATTTTGCACTAAACTATTTATTTTTTTAAATATACTTCCTAGCAATTTTTGTATCTGTAATGCCGCAAAACAAAGAACTTCGTGACAAACAGTCACGAGAATAAATTCTGATTCTAAATAATGCTGTTGAATTAGTTCAACTTTCGCAATTTTACAGTTATTTTGATTTATGACCTTTTGTCATATACATGAGTCAATATAGAGATGCACAAAATCCTCGCCTGCCACAGCCACACGTGTACGCAAGCAGGAACGGACAAGGGAGAAGTGCGAGTGGGTACAAGAATGCTAAACAAAGTACCAGAAGGGTAGACTCCTTTTGGGAAGCAAAATTCTGTGCATTTAATCAATGAAGCATCAGATGAATCATCAGTTTCAGATTGTCTCCTTGGATTAAGCTAGCCGGGCACAAACCAATCTCTTTCCTCATTAAAGCAGCTCCTCTGTCGAGGGAGGAAATCCAACTCTCCTGAGCAAGCTGCTTCTCCCACCCACTTCCCCACCTCCCCCCCCCCCACCCCACATAATAACACTTATCAATCTACTTTTGTACAGAAAAATTAGATCTTCAGTACATAAAGGGACAGAGTTTAACAGGCAAAGTGTACTGAACAAAACACTGTCGCTTCTCAAATACAGCACTGCTGCAGTGAATGCTTTTCAAAAGCAAGGTACCATAGAATATTACACCTCAGAAAACTGGCTCTTCGGCCCTTCTAGTCTGTGCCAAACTATTATTCTGCCTAGTCCCAATAATCTGCACCCAGTCCATAGCCCTCCATGCCCCTCCTATCCAAATGTAAAAATTGAGTCCTCATTCACCACTTCAGCTGGCAGGTTGTTCCACACTCCCACCACTGTCTGTGCGAAGAAGATACCCCCCCTAAACTTTTTTCCCTTTCACCCTTAACACATGTCCCCAGGTTTGTATCTCATCTACTGTGGAAAAAGCCTATTTGCATTTACACTATCTATACCTCCCATACTGTTGTATATCTATCGAATCTCCCCTCATTCTTCTACACACTAGGGAATAAATTCCTAACCTGTTTAACTTTTCCCTGTAACTAAGTTTCTGAAGACCTGACAACAACCTAATAAATCTTCTTTGGACTTTCAGTCTTACTGATATCTTTACTGTGGTTAGATAACCAAAACTGTCTATACCCATCATAATTTTGTATATCACATTTGCACAATGACGACAAGGTCTCCTGATCATAACAGAATGATTCTAAAGGCAACCACTCAATCTGGAAAGTGCAGGAGAGCTCTATGCTTCAACATTTTCAGGAGGTTTTTATTTCAATATACTGTCATCAGCATGCAATTTATTTTCATCATTTCATCTCTGCCACAAAAAAATCAGTTCTCAAGGAGACTTGAAGGGACTCGAGGTCTCATGTGGGGAAATAATTTCCATTTCTTGCTGGGTTGCAACAACCTGGAACCATGGCTGTGATCTGGGTCAGGACAGAGGTACAAATGTGCAAAATTAATGGCATAGTAAATGGCTGGGGTGGGGGTGGGGGGTCGGGTGGTTCATGAAGCCAGGGACATGGTGATGAAACTCTAATGGACAGTCGTCAATCAGTTCTATGCCCTACAGCGATGCTGAGGCTGTTGCAACTTGGAGCATGTCTTGCACTATCGTATGCGGTCGGGCTAAACTGGGAATCCTACAGACCGTTACGTAATGGGACAGTTCCAATCAATTGCCTCCTTGCGTGGCTCAAAGGCTGTAGGGGGAGGGGGGCCATCGCAGTCGCATACTTACCTTTTTTGGGAGGAGGAGATTGAGTGTCAGGATCACCAGTGTGCCAGTGAGCCAATGAGAAGGTCAGAGGGGTTTGGCTGGATGGTGCTTGGGGAGTTGAAAAATGCAATGTTGTGTCTAGTGAATAATCAAAAGAAAGTCAAGTTCATGGTGTGCTAAAAGAAACGAGTGCAGGGTCAACATCAGATCAAGTTTAATCTGGGGCATTAGGGTAACTGTGGGGGGGGGGCAGAATCTGACATTCAAAGGCTCGCTCAGCAAGGGGTGGGGGGTGTGGTACCTACCTGCCATGAACCTCCTCCATACGCCATCATCACACTTCTCCCTCCCTCCGATGTAACAGACAAACGTGCTGCTTATATCGTGTGGAGACTAGTAATGCGGATTGGGGGATACAATAACTCATTTGGGGGAGCAATGCCCACAGATGCCCCCCCCCCCCCATCATGAGTGAGTGTATTCTTTGTTTGTAAGCTGTGGTAAATCAGTGCTGTTATGCCTCTTTCCTGATGGTAGCAGTGAGATCAGAGGGTGTGCTGGGTGGTGTGGATCCTTGATGTTTGCTGCTGCTCTCCGACGTTCCCCATAGATGTTGATCAGAGATTCAGATTACTGATTTAACCATGTCATCTTAACTAGCATTTTGATGACCAGGAAACAGTATCAGAAACAGTAAAATGCCTCTTACCGGAATTCAAGCAACTGGCAGCCTCAAACAACTTGCAAAAGAATTGCGGAAAATAAATCGGTAAAAAAATACAAAAGTTTAAAATTAGTGCTCCTTCTGGTTAATTTGGCAATCACGCAACCTCACTTGTTCTTGCTCATCAAAATTCCCTTAAGAAAGAAAGCCCAATCAGATTCAATGAGCCACAGCTTCTGTTGTGTAGGAAGACAATCACGGGTAATCATGGCAAATATATGTCGTTGATCAAATCAGATGAGACAACATCACAGAGTTACTGTAACAGCAATGCCGACGCTGGTGCAGATTCGGGAGAGCGGAGCGCGGAGACATAGCATTGCTCTGAAGGGTTTACCCACCCAGTCCAAATGCTGGTGGCTACGTATAGGCTTTAAATGGCCTGCTCAAGGAGCCGAAGGTGCTTGTAAGGAAAATCCCGCAACCGCGGGGTCTGTGCCCAGGATGGTGGCACCTGTGCTAGGCAGTGTCCTCCAGGGAGTGCAGATCCAGGGGAGCAGCAAAGCACCAGAAATGGGGAAACTATCCTACCCCCTTCCCCGTTGAGAAGGAGATGACCTGAGAGGAAACGCAACCACGGTGGAGGACAAGCGAGAAGCTCAGTGGCTGAAGAACCCTACAGGGCGGCAACCACGGCAGAAGATTAGCGAGGGGCTCAGATGCTGAGGGACTCACACAGGCTTCGGGCGCTCATTGGAAACAAATATCAGAGCCAGGATTCAAGACGGTGCTGAGGGTTACAAGGGCATTGGACACTGATGGTTTTCTGATCGTGTCAGAGGTTTGGCTCTGGAGCTTGGGTTGCCCTATAAATTGTACAAGACTATCCTCTGCTGCAGAGGCTGTGGGAGCATTGGAGGCGAGTCCATTGCCACTCAGCAACTCCGAAAGAACTTTCTTTTGCTTTTCTTTCTCCTATTGTTTCGGGCCGGAGTCATGACGACTCTTTGATTGCCTGATGACAGACAAAAGTTAAAGTGTATCCTGTATGCTAAACTTGTAATGTATTACAGTGAAACCCCCAATATCCGGCACTTGTGGGGATTGGTAGATGAATGCTTGTGTAAATGTGCCTAACCTCCATTCAAGGATTGTTCACCTGAAGGCCACAATGAGCTTCTGGCTTGGGGTTAAATTTCTAATTACATCCCGAGCCACCTCCAATCTCCCTCTGCCCTACCCTTCCTCACTGCCTGCTGACAGGCAGCAGAAACCTATCCCACCAGGATGCCTGCCTCCAGGGACTCATCTCCTTCTCCATTGCTTTGCAGCACACTGAACTCTTTGCTTCTCTCCACCCCCCACCCCCACCCCCAACCAGATTCTCTCTGTTCCTGCTTCGACAAGCTGGTTAACTTAAGCCTAAAGAGCTTTGGTAATGGTTCAATGAGAGCTGGAGTGAAAATTATCCTGATTAGATAAAGATTTCTGAAGCCAACAATTGAGCTGGTCTGTACCTGCTGGTGCAAGCACCTGTTGCCACTTTTGTACTCTTGGAGCTCATAATATTTAATTTTTTTCAATTTAAATGTAAACATACAGCATGGTAACATGCCCGTTCAGCCCATGCTGCCCAATTACACTCAATTGACCAATGGGAGGAAACCAGAGATCCCGGTGGAAACCCACACGGACACTTGGAGAATATACAATATCCTTAAAGATAGCGCTGGATTTGGACCCCAGTCCCAGTTGCTGGCGTTGTCACAGCGTTGCATTAATCGCTATGCTAACTGTGCCGTGCCACCATTTGGTTTCCCTCTGTAGGGACATGAACTGGTCAGTAAGCTGGTTCATGGAATGAGGGAGCCAATAACGTGAGGAAGTGTTGAGCTGCCTAGATAGACCTATACTTACTGCAAGTTAGAAGAATTATTGTGAGAAGAAATATCAGCTGATCAGGCACTCAGCAATTTCATTCAGGGCTCAAGCAGACCAACAACGATTGGTAAAAAATAGTCTGTCTATCCCAGCTTTTGCTGTGCTTGATTCCCACTTTTCTGCAAATTGACATATCATAGATTCCAGGTTCACCACAGGGAATTCAGCACAAAATGCAGCTTTGAGCAGAGGGGTGAGAGCCCTGTCCAGTTGGCAACACAGTTTCCCCAAGGCCTAACACAGAGGGAAGCAAAATTACTTGGTACAGTATTTATTCTTGAATACTTATTTTCTGATTGGCACAGTTTGGTTGCACTGCCTTCCCTCTTTGATATCTTTACTTGAGAACTTTTTTTTTGCTCTATTGACTAATACAAATTCTGCCCAGCTCATAGGAAGAAGAATCTCAAGGTTGTATTTGGTGTCTGGTATGTACTTTGATAATAAAACTGAACTTTAAATCCCACCACACCATTCCCCAGTGGAGGTTTCCAGCCAATGCTCCAACCTCAGCCAATCCCAACCAAACTAGAATTAGAAGCAGCAGTTTCTAGAAATCTAAAGAACAAAATAAAAGCAATCAGGAGGTCAGGCAGCATTGGTGAAAAGCAAAACCTTGCAGTCTCAGGTTGAAGAGCCTTTGTGCATCCTGAAATGGGAAGTGTTGCTCCTTCTACTGATGACTGACCCATTTAGCATTTCAATCCCATTGAAATAAAGGATTTTCTTACAGCATTAGCACATTGCGATAGGTGGGAGCTTCCTGTGGTCAATTGCTCCACTGGAGCTCCAATGATAAAATCTTCAGTTGATAGTGTGGGATGATAGAAATGCATTTAACCTTGTTCTCTTCTCTTTCAGGAACAGTTGCTACCCCATCCTCCATCAGACTTGTAAACAACAAACTTCGAGACTCATTTAAGGTCTCTTACTTTCCACATTATGTATTTCTAGATATTTATCTTCAGCATTGCACAGTTTGTTTGCACACAGTTTTTCTTGAGTAAAGTTTTTTTCTTTGCACTACCATTAAGTAGAAATTCTGCCTGGCCCACAGGAAGAATCTCAGGGATCTATGTGATGTCCAACAATAAATCTGAACATTGAATTTTCAACTTTGAGTTGACCTACAGAGATTGCAGATCTTCCACAACCTTACTCACGTTAGCAGAGAAGTCTGCAGCAAACTGATCAAAGGTCGAGCGTTGATCTTCTTTGGTCTTCAAAATTTCCTTGGGAAGGACAACCCAATCAGCTTCCTTTCTCTAATCTTGGACTCCCGTTCCATTCTGTTCTGGCTAGCAGATGGTACAGCAGTGATTCTGTCATCACAGATGCCATGACTGCGGACTCCGTTGCACAGGATTTCAAACTGGGGTCCTCTGAACCCAAGGTGTCCACCCAGGAAGCTGCTTGCAGAAGCTCACTGTGCACAGGTTAGCTGTCCTCTTTCCTTACAACATTGCATGGGGGCATCCTGAGGTTATTAAATTCTGTGAAACAAATGCAAGTCTTATGTAGTTCCCTGGGTGAGGACTTGTATTTGCATCACAGGCTTAAGAATAAAGTCAAGTCACTGAAATATCTCAAGTCTTCATTCCTCCCTGTCGTTGGCCTGGCATTTTCCTTGAGACACGCTTACTGCTTTACATCAATTTTAAGGAGCAGGTCCAGAATGCAAAGACGGGAATCCAGCAAAGCCTTAGCAAGACGAGACATAACATGCCAAAGCTGGAGACACATTAGGCTGTTTTACTGCATGTTTTCAAATTGCATCAATTAAAGTCATTCATCAGTAATCATTTTCTGCTTTATGCATTGTAAATGCCAGTCTAAAAATTGACCATGCAATTGTAGGTTGCGAATAATTCCCTGTTGTTTGAATTGTTTTCATATTTCTTTCTCGCTGCACTCACAGATTGAATTAGAGGCAGACACCCAGCATGGAGGTGCCTCAACTGCGGTGAGCCCAATTCACTCGTTTTCACACTGACCCAAACACAACCCATTTTATTCTCCCTGCATTCCCACCATCAACACACAAGGGGAAAATTGATGAACCAGCCACACATTTTTAGGCTGTGGGATGAAACTGAAGGGGGCAGGAAACCCTCAGAGCCACAGGGAGATGGTGGAATCACCATGCAGATAATTCCTGGGGCATGGATTGAAAAGTTTTCCACAGTTTAGAGGAGGTTCCACCATCCTATTAATTCTAACAGTTGGAGATCGAACACTTGAGTGGAGAGATCAAGGAGAGATGCTACTGGACGACTGAAATTATTCGGAGCTTACTACTTGCATTTCTTTGACCAGATTCTATATGTTCATAAAATATGTGGAGACTAGTGGAACAATAGCAGTTTCACTGAGGCAGATGACAAGTCACACAATCAATCAAATGGACTAATTTGAACAGAGTGAGCAGCTTGTGCCCCACATGAGATGACAATCTCTACCTATGGTAGAGCGATGTGGCTAAAGATGGCCTCAGAAACTGGCACAATACAAAAAATAAAGAATTGCGGGAACTTCACATCAACAAACCACAAGATCACCAAGACAATAAGCCAACATTACCAAGCAGTTGTCGAGATACCCACAGTCCTGGAGGATCCCAGCTCAGTATGCAGTCTGCAATTTGTCCAGCTAATCCCTCGCTATCTCATTACCACAGCACATCGCAAGCAGGAGGAAGATAAAGCACGTTGAACTTACCTGAAAAAGGAAAGAATTGGTTATTCACTCAGATCCATCATTCACAAAGCAATTCATTTTAAAGCAACAGCCTTTCTACATCTTACATTTCAAGAATTTACTCGTAAATCACCTGTGGTGCAGTCAATATTCACTTAATTTGTAAACCTTGGATATCCTACAGCAGAAGGTCAAAGGTTTTAGAAGGTTAAATTTCATTGGTTCATTCATAGAATATGGAGGGCACCAGCATTTTGTCCTTCACTAATTACTCATTGAACAGGGTGGTTTGGTGGGTTATTAAAGAATAAAGCACCTTGGTGGTTTTGAGCAGCAGGTTAGCATAGCAGCTAGCACAATGCTGTTACAGTGCCAGCGACCCAGGTTGAAATCCAGCACTCTCTTTAAGGAGTTTGCACGTTTTCCCCTGTGTCTGTGTGGGTTCCTTCCAGGTGCTCTGGTTGCCTCCCACATTCAAAACATTCAAGAGTTGTAGGTCCATTGGATGTATTTAGACAGCACGGTCTCATGGGCCGGAAAGACCTGTTTTCGAGCTGGACGTCTAAATTTAATGACTAAAACAAATATATAATTTAGTCCAAGAAAGGATGATAGATTTCCTTGCATGAACAATGGTGACCCAGATGTGCTTTTCTGACAACCTGGTAGCGTCATGTTCCAATGGGGGTTAGATTTTCTTTAAAATTTCCTATCTTCATTTAATTATTAGAATTTCAATTCCTTGCCTGTTAGTGCAAGATTGTCTCTGAATGAAAAGTCCCCATATTTGTCTGATAATCATTATGCAACTCAGAGGAGAGAAAACTTGACATTCAATGTGCACAGAGAGCTTCCAAAAAGTAATGGGCAAATGACTTTCGTAAGGTCATAAATTAGATCAGCCATGATCGTATTGAATGGCGGAGCAGGTCATTTTTGGCCTACTCCTGTTCCTACTTCCTATGTTCCAAAGGCAGGGCTAGTACTCTGCTGCTCTTCATCAAACGAAGATCTGTGAGATCACATACCTCTGGCTCCCCCCCCCCCCCCACCATTCACACTTTAAGTAATCGCTTATTAACCAGAGCACCTATGGCACTGGTGCCACAGCTGGTCTGTGGCTAGTAAGGGATTTCTGAAGTTGGTATGAGAGTGGGAAAAAAAGGTTGAGAACCACTGCTTTACAGGGACAGGACAAGCTGTTGCACTTAACCTAACATCTGTAATGCTGATGTACAGAATCATGGTCCACAATTAATTTTATGCAGCCAATATTTCACCTTCTGTCCTCCCCACTGCGAAATTCTCCAAATCCCATTAGAACTGAATTTAACTACAGATGCTCCTCAACGTACAATGATTCCACTTGCGATATTTTGAAATTATTGATGGTTTGACAGCGAAAATTCATTTGAAACAATCTGTACCTCAAATTTTGAATTTTGATCTGTTTCCGTATTTGCGCTATGCAGTACGCAACTCTCTCACAATGCGTTGAAAATGTCTTTTTATTATTTTGTCTTTTCACATCCCATCACGTGCTTTCTGCTGTGTGCGTTAATGGTGAGTACCCGTACAACTTAACAATTGATGATTTTTCCCAGCTGTCAGCTGCGGTAAGTGTTCTGAGCACATTTAAAGGTGTAGGCCAGCACATCCGGTGGGTGTAGTATTCTTTTTCAACTCATGATGGGATTATCAGCCCATCTTTGAGTTGAGGATCAGAATTTACTATGTGCCACAAACTACAAGATGGCATGTTGGAGACAAAGATTCCCGAAGGTTCCTCCTTTAACCCTGGTGGTGAGATGCCTTTCCTACACTATCACAGACTCCACGGCACAAGCCAAGAGGAACCTACTTTATTATGAGGGCCTTGTATTAAATTAGAGGGATGAACACTCAACTCTGCTCTGTTCCATTTAGCTTGTGTGTGCTCCATTGATGCCAGGAGATTGCATTAGCTCTCACTGCACTTGGAGATTGCTGCATCTCCTGTGTATTCAGTGCATGCAGACTGGTGGTTGGTGTCCAGTCCTACTTAAAACCAAAGAACTTCGCTGCAATCAGATTAGCGCATCATCCATCTCCTCCAGACCTCTCACTCTATCGAACAGTCGAGTGCTAAGTATTAGCAGGCAACATGGTTACCATAACCATTAGTGCAGTGTTGTTACAGTGCCAGCGACCAGGATATGAATTTAGCACTGTCTGTTTTTCTTTTACCTTGGAGAAACTCAGCAGGTCACACAGCGTACATAGGTATTTTACCAACATTTGGGGCTTGAGCATTTGGTCATGTATTAAGCAAAAAGTAGACAGACTCCTGAAAGAAAGAGGTGGATATGGGTCAGAGGGCACATAGTCTGTGATGAGTAAGGGATTGCTTAAGGTGGTATGTGAGTGGGAAGAAAAAGGTTTGGAAACCACTGTTTTAATTGTCCCTAATTGACTCGTTATGTGCACGGTTTCATAACTCCAAAGGAAATGGGCCAAGGGCCATTTTTCTCAAGCAAAATATTTCAGTAACAATTAGGTTTAGAGCAGTGGTTCTCAACCTTCCCTTCCCACTCACTTCCCACCTTAAGCAATCCCTTACTAATCATAGAGCACCTATGGCATAGGGACTGCTTAAGGTGGGATGTGAGTTTAGGGGGGGGGGCGCATTTTGAAAACCACTGGCTGCATTATTCTCCATAAACCCATTGCCCTGAAATCTGTCCAGTTTAATTGCCGAAGTACTTCAGGTTAGGAACACACGTGATTTGGGTGCCTGAAAAGCAGGCCTGAGATCTTTTTTGTTAAATGCCAAATGCCCATTTTGTAGCTTTTCGGAACAAGTTATTACTGAGGTTGGTGCGTAAGCCACAGAAGGCAATGAATCACAGCTCAAATCATCAGTGATTCTCATTGATCAGGTCGCTGCATATTTACACAAGTGATTTGTGTCAACAGCCAGAATGGGCCTCGTTTAGATAATTACATTCCTTATAGACCAGCTCTTTATACCACTCAACATCAGGAGAAAATAATTTACATCTTTTCAAAACTCACACGGCAGATTTTCAGCCTGCTTTTCAACAAGATGCAATCTTCAGATTTTCACTTCTCATGCAGGATACCTCTGGGCACACACATAATGCAAGCTTACACAAGAACATGAGACAGACATGCAAGACATACATTCTCCACGTGTACACACACAATTATGTAGGACACTTGCACTTTTCCAGATATCCAATTTACTTTCAATGGTCTAAGCAAAGCTCCAATAATCCAGATCCAATCTGTGATAGTCTGCCCCGTCCGGACTTGTAAATAAATTTTCAGGTCCCGCTTCAGTCAGGTGAAACACTTTTCTTTTGCTTTGCAAAGCCTGAGTACCCTGGTGCAGCAAGAGGCACTGAAAAATAGTTTGCCCTGTTCTAAGTGAGCCTCTTCTCCCCTCCAAGGTAAATTTAAATTTAATGCAATGATATTGTTGCAAACAGAGTACATGACTGAAAGTTGGCTTTTCTGTTCTTGCAGTTGCATTGTTGGAACACAATTCTTACTCTCACAAGACATTTCATTGCCAATAATCCAACACAACATACACTTAAGCATCCTGACAATGTTGGATTCGCACCCTTCACTCTCCCGCATGCACCAACTCACCCATGCGCACAGGAATAAAGATGGCTGTGGACCTTGGAATGCTGACTAACAAGTACGCACATCTTACATACCCTATATCCCTGTTAGTTTGTCAAATACAACATAAACCATGTAAATTTTATTTTTCTTACATATATTTTTTTTAAATTCATTCATATCTGCAGGCGGACACAAATCGCATAGGTCAAGTCAGGGAATACTTGTATTTCAAAAGTTCTTAGTCGTGTCGTTACAAAGTTAACCCCTTGAGTATCACTACACTTCAACAGATCGTTCTGAACTCTTAATGGTTTGGCACCTCACCTGGCTCACTCAGTCACCTGGAATGTGCGTCCAGGCTCCTGATGGAAAGCAGCACACATATCCATTGCATTAAACACTGGGGGTTGAAGGGAGCGGCTAGACCCACAGTCCACAATGCTTGCATATTTCCTATTCCCTTTAAACTCAGTGAAAATTATTCCACTCTGTTACATGTTTTTTAAAAAAAAGGAAATTAAAGTGTGTTTGGTTCTTTATAGGAAATAATACATTGAAATAGATAATAAATACAGGAGGTAGATAAATGTTCAGTAATAGTAGTGCAAGAAAATGTGGTGTTGCAATAGTGCAGACAGGACGTTTAGTGACGTTGGAGTAGTTTATGGTTCGAGTGGAAACAGGAGGTTCAGGAGCCTGGTCGCTGAAGGAAAAAAATATCTGTTCAAACCTGGAAGTGCTGGACTTTAGGCAGAAAGAGGTACCCCTATGCTGATGGTCAGAGAGCAAGAGGTGATATGGAGGTGTGTATTACATACACTGGAGGGTCATATCATGCTTATAGACTAGGAGGACATGCACAAGGGTACTGGGACAGGGAAGTGATGACTAACAAACATGTCTGGAAAATAAGAGTTCCCTCCATATGTGTGGTACGAGTACATGACATTGCCTGGAAATCTTATGAAAAACATGTTGAATTTCCCTTCTATCTCTGCCTGATCAGAATCTCCACACATTGATTCTTGTGTGCCTCGACGAAAGGTGAGGCACACAAAAGGGTCACTCAGCAGCCAAGGATGCAAAGAATCATCCCCCAATCTAGATTTCGGACTGAAATATGAAAGGACTCAGATGCAAGGACTCATTCAGTGTGTTGAGAGGTCACAGGAAGAGGTCACTGTATTGACAGATGGCCTACGCAGGAAGCAGTGGGGGGCTTCTGTGGGGCTGTTGGCTTGTGGACACAAATGTTCTTGCAATGACCAAAGGCGAACAATGTCACATGAAGAGAAAGAGCACCTCAAGATGACAAATGCAGCAGCACGCTACAGAGGGACATTGTCCAGGAATCTCACTTTGATTGCACAAAGCAGAGATTCTTCTAACCAGTCCCAGAAATCCTGAGCAAGCAAAGGAGCTGGCAGGACCCAGCAGGGTCAGATACCATTCATGGAGAGAAATGGACAGTCAGCGCTTTGAGTCTCGAGGAAGGTTCCAGATCCGAAATGTTGACTGCCCATTTCTCTCCATGGATGTGGTCTAACTTGCTCATCCCTAGAGGATTACTCAAGGTGCCAGCATCTACATGTCTTATTTCTCTAAGCAGTCATTCTCAGTGCTACAGGTGAGGGGCTGTTTGATTGGCACGAGTCCCATCTTTCAGGTGGAATATCACATCATGTCCCCTTCTCTGGTCAGATGACTGGAGAAAGATCCCATGAGACCACATCTAAAGAGTAGTAATACTCAGACCAACCAAATCTCAGAGAGACTATTCCCTCTTGTGGGATCTTGCTGAGCACAAGTTGGCTCATATTCCTCCTACCAGATGGCATTAATAACGGTTTCCCCAGTTTCCATGAGCCACGACTCCTTTTCTTTAGCTCTCTCCTCCCTTTTCCCACCGTCTCATTTACCTCAGCTCTGTATTCACAGATCAATTCTCACCATTCCTTCTCTCTTGGCCTCTTCTCCATAGATAATTATCACCTTTGATCCTGCCCCTACCATTTTTTTTTATTCAGACACTGCCTGCTTCTTCCCATACCTTGAAGAAAAGCTCAGGTCCGAAACGTCAATAATACATCTTTACTTCCTGTGGAGGCTGCAAGACTGGGAGTGGATCAGTGAAGGGGCTCAGTGTCTGAAAACCCATATAGCCTGTGGGCAGCTGGCAGCTGACTCATGGGAACTCGGGTGGGGGCACCTGGAGGAAATTCACACAGACATGGGGAAAACGTACAAACTAACAGACTGCGCCAGATTCGAACCCCAGTTACTGACGCTGTAACAGAATTGCACTAACTGCTACACTCACCATGCTGCCCTGGATTAAATTAAATTTTGTGTAATATTACATTTTCTGTTTTGTTGCATGACAATCAGTGTCGGCGTTGCGCAATTGCTCAGCAAAAGGAGGTGGATGGCACCCCTTCTGTCCGATCACCTACAGGTCACCCTTGAGCAAGGTGTAGTACCTGTTTTGCTTCCCAATCAGGGACACATGAAGCCATGGATTGCAGAATGTGGATGGTTTTTTACAAGCAGATACTACAAATTGGAATTTATGGTTTTAAATCTGAAAAACATTGGGCAGACGATCAATGGCCAGGGTGGACACTGCAACTGAAGGCAACAAGAAACCACTTCAATATTTTTCCCTTGGATAATCATGAACTCAACATTGACTACGGTCTCAGCTCAAAATTAAGCCTCTGTGAACGCGAACAGGGGAGGCAATGACTACAATTCAGAGGGTCAGAGATCCTGATGGATGGAGAGACATGATCACCCATGCCAAGCGGCAAGTCACCTGAATGACGATGACACAACAATAAACGAATCTTGAATCTCGATAAAATGCCCCGATACCAAGCGCTGACTGTGTGCTACTTCATCCTCCATTGCTGCTGTATGATTGCAAATCCCAGCCAGGAAACTGCGATTGCCTGGGCCTGTCGACAATGGCTGGGGGAGCAATTCAGTGGACGACATCATTAAAAATCCCAAGGAAAATCATCACACTCTCCATTGATGGTGTAAACTGTCCCACCAAAAGGTTCTCACACAGTGAGAAAGGGTAGACCAGCCAGTGCCTGTTTCCCAGGGCTGGAATGGCCAACACCAGAGGACAAAGATAGGGGAGGCCTGAAACATGAGGGGCACTTAGAGACTCTTAGACCCATGGGTGAAGGAAAAATAGAGGGTTACAGGGTAGGAGGGGTGGAGTACTTTTTTTTTGCAATGGTAGGTTCTTTTTTAAAAAGGGGATAAATGGATCAGCAAACAGGTTCTACACCTTGCCAAGGGCGACCTGGTAGGCTATCGGTCAGAAGGAGTGCCTTACACCTCTTTTTACTGAGCAATTGGATAGCACTGACACTGATTGTCATGTAATAAAACAGAAAATATAGAATATTTTTACTTGGAGATATTGATGAAAGCAATATAAAATTGAAATTGGACAAATACCAAGATTTTTTTAAAAAGTTTTGCAATAGCAACGGCAAATAAATGTTTTGTAATATCATGGCAAGATGGTAGAGAAGTGTTATTAAGTAGGCGGTATAATGAGATGCTGAAGAGCTCTTCAGCGCTTGACGTCCTGCTTTGCGGAACCTGCCAAAATGTTTGGCCTGGAAGTCAGCCTGAAAACTGAGGTCCTCCATCAGCCAGCTCCCCACCATGACTACCAGCCCCCCCACATCTCCATCGGGCACACAAAACTCAAAACGGTCAACCAGTTTACCTATCTCGGCTGCACCATTTCATCAGATGCAAGGATCGACAATGAGAAAGACAACAGACTCGCCAAGGCAAATAGCGCCTTTGGAAGACTACACAAAAGAGTCTGGAAAAACAACCAACTGAAAAACCTCACAAAGATAAGCGTATACAGAGCCGTTGTCATACCCCACTCCTGTTCGGCTCCGAATCATGGGTCCTCTACCGGCATCACCTACGGCTCATAGAACGCTTCCACCAGCGTTGTCTCCGCTCCATCCTCAACATCCATTGGAGCGCTTTCATCCCTAACGTCGAAGTACTCGAGATGGCAGAGGTCGACAGCATCGAGTCCACGCTGCTGAAGATCCAGCTGCGCTGGATGGGTCACATCACCAGGATGGAGGACCATCGCCTTCCCAAGATCATGTTATATGGCGAGCTCTCCACTGGCCACCGTGACAGAGGTGCACCAAAGAAAAGGTACAAGGACTGCCTAAAGAAATCTCTTGGTGCCTGCCACATTGACCACCGCCAGTGGGCTGATAACGCCTCAAACCGTGCATCTTGGCGCCTCACAGTTTGGCGGGCAGCAACCTCCTTTGAAGAAGACCGCAGAGCCCACCTCACTGACAAAAGGCAAAGGAGGAAAAACCCAACACCCAACCCCAACCAACCAATTTTCCCCTGCAGCCGCTGCAACCGTGTCTGCCTGTCCCGCATCGGACTTGTCAGCCACAAACGAGCCTGCAGCTGACGTGGACTTTTACCCCCTCCATAAATCTTCGTCCGCGAAGCCAAGCCAAAAGAAAAAAGAAAATAATGAGATGCAAAATTGTATTCCTTTGGAAAAATTTATGTGTAGTTTAAGGAATAGAGTTTAAAATCTTTATAGTATTTGGAAACCATACAGATTTTTTCGGATAATTTTCCGTCCACCTCTTCTATCTTATCCACTTCTCTTAATTAGTAATTTTTAGTAACAATTAATGATTGTCTATGCTAATATTATTGTATATTAAATGGTCAGTGTTTCCTTCTTTTACTTTTGGGAGGGAGGGGGGAATGAGGAGAAAATATATTGGCTATGGATATTTGATTAATGTTTTATTCATTTTTTTCCTGTAATGATGCAAACAATTAAATAATTTTTTTTTATAAACAGAAAACATAATATTACACAAAACTTCATTTCGTCCAGGACAGCATGGTTAATGTAGCAGTTAGTGCTGATTGTACGTTCTCAGTGTTTGCCTGAGTTTCCTCCTGGTGCTCCAGTTTCCTCCCATCCTTCAAAATTTATCGAGGGCGTGCTGTAGTGTTTTATGTTCTAGGGCTTGCGGTGCAAGTAGCAGGAAGTCACTGAGCTGCAAACAACACAGAAGTTCAGTGCTACCTTCACTGATTGTTTTTTGGTGGAATGGCAGGGTCAATCTGTAAATGGTGAAAGTAATGGCTGCAATGTGTGCTAATGTCGGCAGGAGGTGGGACAATGCGCTTTGCAAGTATTACAGGCATCGCAATGACATGCTGGTTCTTTTGGACGATTGTCCATAGACGATCACGTTGATCTGAGAGCTTGCAAAGGCGCAATGCACACAAATGCTGGACAAACTCAGCAGGTCGTGCAGCTTCAATAGATGGCAAAGGAATATAACCAACCTTTTGGGCCTGAGCCCTTTGTGAGCAAAAAAGTAGGTACACCTGAATAAAAAGGTGGGGTGGGGGGGGAAAAGAGAGAGAAGGGGCTGGGGGAGGAGCACAGCCCAAAAGGAGAATAAAGCTGAGAGGTGAAAAATTTAGAGAAAGGGTTAGAATCCTTACAGGGGACAGGATGTGGAGAAATAGAGGTAACTGTGGAAGTTGGTGGGTTTGTAGAAGAGAGTTGGTGAGAAATGGGAGATTGTTGCCAAAGATGGACCAAATAAACTTGTGGTCAGGGGTGAAAGTTAGTACAGATAACATCCTTTCTCACTTTTTCCAATCAGTTTTGGTGATAATCCAACCATTCCAAATGCAGAACTGAATTCAAATTTTCAGAGGAGCTTCCATTTTCCTGAGCCCGTTCTCATCTAAGGGTTTCACGAAGAACAAAGTGACGTCCCCTTGATTTTTAAAGAAGGGTAGGTATTGACCAGAGGACATTGGAAAGAGCTTCCTCCAATGAGATGTCCTGAGAAAGGGGGTTAAAAGTCCCATTTGAACTCACACTGCAAAGGTTCACTTATGAGACTGTACTGAAGTGCTCCATTCACAACAGCAGTTTATAATTCTGAAGAGGGCAAATCTTCTGTCATTTATCTTGCATTATTTACAGGGCTTAATTCAAATCACAAGGTTGTTGGGCCTTGTTAAAGCACAAAACTTTTTAAGCAAATCATCAGGAGCATTAAAGTGGTGAGAAGAACAGGCTTTGCTTATAGCTGTTAATATCCCTCTTTTTCTGTTAATTTATCTGGTGGACCAAGACAGAGGAGTGCTTACTGCATTTTGTGCACATAGTTTGTTCCCAAATTATAATCAAGAACCATGGTCACCAACACCTCCATTCTGACCATCAAATTCTCATCCACAGTCATCCCATATAACCAGCACTTGGTCAACGATCCTCTGGATCCTAAAATGATGCAAGAGCACTTGCCTTCACTATTGGGAAAGTTAACAAAATTCTTGCTCAAAGCGGAAAGAGTGTCCAAAAGGAGGGAAAAGTAGAAATTGAGGACTGGACTGCAAGCAGCTAACTCTGGAGTGATTCATTCAGTAAGAGCAAGAAGAAAATTTGGAATGAACCCACTTACAGCAGAGTCAATGGGGTAGGAGCAGAAGTGGGCTATTCAGCCCATCGAGTCTGCTCTGTCATTGGCGTCTTGGTGTAGGGTGGAGGAGGGATTTAAAAGCAAGTGTATTTTTACTTGCAGGCATTGGCAAGCCAGCTGCAGTGCCTGCTTCCCCATCAGCCATCTGAAGTTTACTCCCAACCCCTTGTCAATAAGGATGATAATGCAGTGAAACATTTTTTAAAAAAGCACGGTGGACATAATCTGGATCTCTCTCCATGTAACCCAATCGAGATCCATTAGCAATGGTTTTTTTTTGCTTTAATTTAAATATACATAAAGCAAGCCAGCAGACTTTCCCGTAACTAAAGGCTATAAAGCTGCTGAGAGACTTTGTTGGAGTGCAGTGAGCAGAAGCGAACATCAGCAATGCTGAGCACAAGTGGCCTAATGTACTCGGAGCTGAAGGAGATGAATGGCTCATTCAACAGCCAGCAATAAAATCTCAGAACACAAGAGTTAAAAGCCTCCAGTTCACTTATTTGATAACACTGCAACTATTTTTTTAAAAACCTCACCAGAGAAAGACTTGTCCAAAAATACACCGCAGTTTCACACTGAAACACTCATAAAACTTGTCCAGATGTGACGAGGTTCAGAGTTCTTAAATTCTGTGCCAGAGGTAGGTTGAAGTTGGGAGAATAACATTCAATCAAAATTCCTCCCCCTTCGTATCAGAGGACGGTAGCTTTTGCTTGAATCTAGTCAGCAAATTGAATGGCTAGCGCGATGCTGTGAGTGACAGCAATCAGGGTTTGTATCCCACGCTGTCTGTAAGGAGTTTCCATGCTCTGCTCAGGTCTTTGAGAGTTTTCCCCTCGAGGCTCCTTCCAAACATACCAGGAGTTCAAATTGGGCAGCATGGGTCCGTGGGCCAAAAGGGCTTGTAACTGTGCAGTATATCTAATTTTTTTTTAATTAAAGATGCTCAAAATGCTGATTATATTTTCCTTCTAGGAAGCACTGGAAGGTATCACACTCCTGTTCAGGGACCCAAACTTCACCTCGCTTTCGTCTTGGATTACAAGTTCCAACCCATCCACGTGAATTAATTCTGCCTCGCCCACGGAAAAATTAATTTCAGGGTTGTACATTATATCATGGATGTACTCTGCCAATTAATCTGAAATCAAATTTCACTGTGGTTAGCATTACAGCTTAACTGCTAGCAACCCAGATTCATTCCAGATGATGGGCATTGTGTGTGGAATTTGCATGTTTTTTTCTGAGGCTGCATGGTTTCCCTCAGGTGCTGCTCATATCACAAAGTATTCCTGCTGATAGGTTTGTAAAATTCAATCAATTGCTCTGGTTCAGGTTCATTATCATAAACAAGCTGAAGACAAAATCCCGACTGCTCTCAAGCTCCACAACCATGTCCTCTCCCATACAATCGCAAATGTTGGTTATGTATTTTATAAACCACACTGTTTGACTAGCTGTGTTTCTCCACCATTGTTTTTATGTTGAAGAAACTGTCTCTCTGGACCACTGCGCCCACACATACTCCATAATAATAACAAATATTTAATTTAAAGTGAGTACATACAATTTGGGATGAATTACTTGTTTGCAGGATACTGTTCATCTGTCTCACAGCCTGTGGGAAGAAGTTATTTCCCACCCTGGCAGTCCGAGTTCCTCCAGCATTTCAGCGTTTTTACTACAATCACAGTGTCTGCAAACTTTCACTTGATGCTCCTGTACCTCCTCCTTGATGGCTGAATGGAAAGAGTCTTTTCTAATTCTTTGAGCCCTTTTTCAGCGCTGCTCCCTGTAAATGTTGTCAGTAGAGGAGAGGGACATCTCAGTGAGCTTCTCGGCCATTTTGATAATCCTCTATACCAGTCTGATGCCTTGCAGCGACTATCCCACACACTGATGCAGCCAGGACACTCTCATCTGTGTTCCTGTAAAAAATCCAGTAGCTTTGCCCTCCTTTAACTTTAGTAAGTGTAGGTCCTACTGTGCCTTCCTGACTAATGAGCTGTTGTGGATCCAGAATAGATTGTCCTGGTCCAGTGCATAGCAAGAGAATCAGGAGATGGAGAGAAAGATTTGTGGTTGAGGAAATGAGTGGGCTTTATATAGGATTAATCTAATTGTATGCTTGAAGGCTGTAGACCAATCCAGTCTTGTTTGATTCCATGGATCATTGTGAGAGGGGGACATCTCCAGGAAATATTACTACAACTCAGAGGGAATCTTTGGCTTGGCTTCGCGGACGAAGATTTATGGAGGGGGTAAAAAGTCCACGTCAGCTGCAGGCTCGTTTGTGGCTGACAAGTCCGATGCGGGACAGGCAGACACGGTTGCAGCGGTTGCAGGGGAAAATTGGTTGGTTGGGGTTGGGTGTTGGGTTTTTCCTCCTTTGCCTTTTGTCAGTGAGGTGGGCTCTGCGGTCTTCTTCAAAGGAGGTTGCTGCCCGCCAAACTGTGAGGCGCCAAGATGCACGGTTTGAGGCGTTATCAGCCCACTGGCGGTGGTCAATGTGGCAGGCACCAAGAGATTTCTTTAGGCAGTCCTTGTACCTTTTCTTTGGTGCACCTCTGTCACGGTGGCCAGTGGAGAGCTCGCCATATAACACGATCTTGGGAAGGCGACGGTCCTCCATTCTGGAGACGTGACCCATCCAGCGCAGCTGGATCTTCAACAGCGTGGACTCGATGCTGTCGACCTCTGCCATCTCGAGTACTTCGACGTTAGGGATGAAAGCGCTCCAATGGATGTTGAGGATGGAGCGGAGACAACGCTGGTGGAAGCGTTCTAGGAGCCGTAGGTGGTGCCGTTAGAGGACCCATGATTCGGAGCCGAACAGGAGTGTGGGTATGACAACGGCTCTGTATACGCTTATCTTTGTGAGGTTTTTCAGTTGGTTGTTTTTCCAGACTCTTTTGTGTACGCTTCCAAAGGCGCTATTTGCCTTGGCGAGTCTGTTGTCTATCTCATTGTCGATCCTTGCATCTGATGAAATGGTGCAGCCGAGATAGGTAAACTGGTTGACCGTTTTGAGTTTTGTGTGCCCGATGGAGATGTGGGGGGGGCTGGTAGTCATGGTGGGGAGCTGGCTGATGGAGGACCTCAGTTTTCTTCAGGCTGACTTCCAGGCCAAACATTTTGGCAGTTTCCGCAAAGCAGGACGTCAAGCGCTGAAGAGCTGGCTCTGAATGGGCAACTAAAGCGGCATCGTCTGCAAAGAGTAGTTCACGGACAAGTTTCTCTTGTGTCTTGGTGTGAGCTTGCAGGCGCCTCAGATTGAAGAGACTGCCATCCGTGCGGTACCGGATGTAAACAGCGTCTTTGTTAACCTTAATCTAATTGGGTTAGTGTTACACTCATGCAAGAGGGCAGCCCAGGAGTCAAGTTCCACTCCAGAATCTTAGAACCATACAACTCTACAGCACAGAAAACAGGTCATTCAGACCTTCTAGTCTGTGCTGAATTATTATTCCACTAGTCCCATTGACCTGTGCCCAGTCCATAACCCTCTAGACCACTCCCATCCAATTTATTCTTAAGAAAAACACCAAACACCAGGCTAATTGATCTCATGCAGTGTTGAGGAAGCAAAACGTCTGTGGAGATACCATCTTGGAGCTGGCATGTTAAAACCCCAGCATCATGTTTTCAGGTAGAAGAGCAGGGAATATTTTTTTAAAACCAATCTTTAATCTCTTAGTCCACATTTCTCAAATGGATTATCTGGAGACCATCACATCATTGTTTGAGAGAGCTTGCTTTGATTGGCTGCCACACTTCCAACATTACAGAGCCAATTCCAAACTGAAAGATGCACCAAAAAAAAAATCAAATCTGTTTCCAAGTAAGATCTCCAAAGGAAATTATTACAGAAAATATCCATATGAATAATGTGCTTTGATGCTTAAATTTTATCAATGATATTAACAAACGCATTCCATGCAACCCATCCCTGGTACAATGGTTTCAATCACACTAAGCCTGAATTTGACCATAGGAAGGAATTGTGTGAACAGGCCTTCCCTCCTTCATTCAGCAGACTCTGCTCTGCCGATGAACACATGCTCAGATGGAGTGACTTAATGCTTCATAGTAAACATGCCAACCATAACATCTCCAGCAGCCAGCTGCAGGATAAGTCCCATAAAAGCTGCAGTGCTCGTGACACAGTGAGTAATGCTATTGTGAGATCGTCATCACACATCAAGTATACGATCCTTGCTGACCGACTGCAGATTTAACACTCTCACTGTAAAGTTAAAAGAAAGCACAACTGCAAATCATTGCAAGGCCGTCATTTAAAAAAAGAATCAGGGCTCAGAGGTTGCCTATAGCGTAGGGAAAAATTATTCATGTTTCACTCTTCCCTCAGTACACTTGACAACAAATTTTTTTCAAAAGGTTTGCTTCCTGAAAAATAATTGGGATTATGATCGACAACTTCAGAAACCCGTCGCCTATGTGGGAAGTTTGCCTCGAGTCACCAACAGCCCACCTCCTGTGTGTTCTCCAGCCTCAGAGCCCCTTGCTGGTCCACTGTCATGGTCACTACTCCATGGATCATCTTCTCTGCTTCTTATTCTTAAATGGGGTGTGGTCTCCTTGTTTTCTGGTGCCCTGCACCAGTCCTCCACTTCTCCAGTGTCTGCAAATTTTCTTGGATACTTTTCCACCTGACAACCATTTCCACAGTATCTTGCCCTGAGAGTGAGTTTACTTCAACCTCACCCATCTTTTAGTAGATGCTCCAAGAATCCACCATCTGGCTTTGCAGAAATCCTAGCAGTTTGGCATCCGTCTCAAAAAGAGACGTCTGCTGTGTTCCCTCCACACTTGCAAGCACCTTTCTCCCATAGTCCCTTTTCAATCTACCCGGTTCTAAGTCTAAAAGCACATCGGAGTGCTGGAGGAACTCTGCAGGTCTCGCGGCATCTATAAAGAGGTAAATTGAGATATATCAAACCAATGATTCGGGCTTGAGCCCTACTTTAAGATTCTTACTTTCTTCTTTCTTCTTCTTTGGCTTGGCTTCGCGGAACGTTGCTAAAGAGCTGTGCATTTTTCGTGGTTTTATGTCTCACGTAGACTTGAGTCAATGGGTCCCAACCTACATAGGGAACGGGTGGGGCCAGTTGGTATCGGCCTGTCAGTCCATGAACGTCTGCATCAGACTGATGGTTAGTCGGATGGTAAGGTTGCAGACGTACTTGGAAAAGGTCAGGAATCTCTGTATTCCCAGGAAACTCATCAGGGAGTTGTTGTCTTTGGCCCAAAGTCCTCTGGCTCCGATCACAAATCCAAAGAGCTGGATGTTCTGGCCGCCTGTGAGCTCTTTTATCTCCTCCTTCAGGTGCCGGTACTTGTCCGCTTTTTCTTTCCAAGCTTTCTGGGTGGATTTGTTGTTGTCCTCGTACCTGATGGTGACGTCCACAACCGCCACGTTGTTGTTCTTTGCCAAGACGAGGTCCGGCTTCCACAACGACCCGTCGCTCGCGTGGAGGTGCGGTTCAACAAACGTCGTCCAACCATATTTCTTGGCCTTCTCTTTCAGTACGTTCACGATCTTATTGTGGCGTTTAATCCTGGCATTCTTCACGCTCAGGCACTGTCCTGAGATGTGCGCCAATGTCTCGTTAGACGTCCGACACCTTCTGCAGGTCTTGATTGCAGAAGGTCTGCCATGGCTCCTTGTACACCTCGTTGGGTACAGCCCACATTTCAGAAGGGCATTGATGACTTGATGCCCCTTCCAGGTCTTATTATTCTTCAACCACGAGTTGGAGATTGTATCCCCTTGGAATTCATTAATGCCCGAACCCTGGCATGCAATGCTCGCCCACTTGCTGAATTCCAACGCCCTCCATTCAGGATACAGATTAGGGGGTCGTTCTCTTTTCTCCCCTATCGTCCCGACTTCAGTCAACAGAGTGTCAAAGCTTCTGTCCGCCTCGTCGTCATGGGGAACCGTGTTGCACCCCTGTTGATCATCCGCACGGGGAGCCGGCCTGCTGCTCCCCTGCTGATACCGCTCGATCTCCCGGAGCGATGAGAGACTTTTGAGTCTCTCGATCTGTTCGCCATTGCTTACGCCGGCCATTTGAAATGACGCAGCAATGACTTTGTCGGGCGAGAAGCTGAGACTTAACCTCTTCCTAATCACCGCCGATGGTATTTGCGTTTCCAGTTTCGGGAGAGCAAGTCCACCATCTCTGTTCCTGGAATACAGGACCCCATCAGCTGTTTCTGGGGGGAGATGGAGGATCTCCTTCACTGTCTTCTTGATTAGGCCGTCCAGTTCTTTTAGACAGTTTTGCAAGGCCTCTGTCAACGTCAGGTGGAAGAACGCTCGTGGGATCATGTGGGTCTTTAGAAGCTCGATCTTCTGGATCGGCTTGAGTTTGGCCAATTGTAACCTCTGGAACCAGCCCTCAAATCTCTCCTTCCAGTCCATCATGGTGACGCCGCACCATGGGTCCATTCGTGCCACAGGTACAGAAAATGTCTAAAAGTGAATTGAAGGAGCATTAATGGAAATACCACCCAGTCCAGAAGACCTGTCGGTTCTGCACCAAAGTCCGAAGCCTGGAGTTTAAGTGCAAAAGATGCCTGAGTAACCAGGATCTATCTGCTCGTAGTTGATCCTCTCCTTTGGCAGCTCATTTCCTTGTGGTTCTTTGAAGCGCGTTGGGGTGTTTCTTGGTGGAGCCTCTGTATTAATGGAAGTGATCCAACGTGGAATGCCGCTGACACTACCTGCTGAATACAAGAGGCCTAATGTATTCACATCTGCGGGATGAATGGCTCCTTTAACTGCTCCAATAAAAAAAATGCCAGACTCTGGGTGTTCAGTTTACCATAAATATTTGACAACAGTGCGTTCTTCTGCTGCTGCTAATATTTACGGAAGGCCAGCACGGAGGAAGTTCTATCTATTACCTGGTAGAATATTGAACAGTACAGAAAAGTAACAGGCCATTCAACACACAAGATCTGTGCTAACCATTATCCCAAATTAAACTGATCCCTTCTGTCTGCACATGATCCAAACCCCTCCATACTCGTCCAAATGTCACAATTGAATTTGCTTTCACCACCCCCACCACAGGAGTATGGTCCAGGAAATGATGATTTATTAAAAAAAAGGTTTGCCTTGCCTGTCTTTTTGTTTAAAAAACTTACCTGCTTTTGCCTTAAAACTGTGCTGTCCAATAATTATTTAAAATACCCTCTAATAGTTTAGAGCACACATGTCAAACTCTGGCCCGCGGGCCAAATTTGGCCCACGATATAATTATATTTGGCCCGCAAGATCATTTCAAAAATGTACTAGAGGTGGCCCGCTGGCCGCCGCGCCAGTATAGCGCATGCACAGTAATACAACAAATTCCAGAATGCATTGGCGTCAGCCCACTAATCGCCCCCACCTCCTCTGTTTACGTTGCAGGGTCTCACCGTGGACTCTGGTTTTGGGGCCTGGCCGGTGTCAGGGGAAGCCAAGGCCGCTTCCCAGTGCCCGGAACCGGAGGCCTCGGGCCTGACCTCGCCAGGACCGTTGCCCACTCCCCCTCCCTGCCGCAGGCCGACCCACGACTCACGGTGACAGGGCCACTGATCCGCCGAGATGCCGCCCTGCAGCGAGAGCCGATGCCCCCGCACTGTCGTTGTCCAACTCGATCACCCTCAAACCCCGCCCTCCCGCACACAGGCCTGAGTAAGGATTATGAACTTTAATTTCAGGATAAAACGATCTTCCAATAGTTTCATGTCACAGTGATAAATATATTCCTGGTTAAAAATGGTCCTGCACCTGGATACAAGCTCATTAGGCATAAAACTTGAAAAGTGTGTAAATCAAAGGATATCTGTACCAATGGAAAAAGGGCATGGCAAATAACCCTGCTAGAGTTCATGCCCACAATCAGTCACCCATTTGATTGTTTCAGGAATCATGTTATTCTCCCACATTCTCAATAGCCCTATTCGACAGCACACTAGCAACATTTGATAAATCCTCTATAGAGAAATATTATTTATTGAATATTTTATTTCTCATTCATTAATGCTTCTGGAAAGAGTTTATCCAAAACTATTATTAAACATTTATTTTAATAAGAAAAAGTTTAACATTACATATGTTGAAAGAAGAGAAACATGCAGGTGTTGTTGAAAATTTTCAATAAATATTTAGTTCGGCCCTCGACTTAGTCCAAGTTTTTAATTTTGGCCCTCCGTGAATTTGAGTTTGACACCCCTGGTTTAGAGGGTACTCTCTGTTCAATAACATTTTTTCCCCCAACAGGTTGGCTTCCTGATGAAACACTGAGGATTATGATAGACAACTTCAAGCTGAACACAAAGATATTCCAGATTTGCTGTATCATGTAGAAAGTTGTAGAAACATTAATTTAACTTTTATTGAATTTAGCGTGTTTAATTGCATCATGACGCTGTCACATTGCATTAGTTCAACTGACCTAAAATGTTTTGCTTCTGATTTTCGTTTGTACTCAGCATCTGATGCCTCTTGTGTCAAGTGTCCAGCAATAGTCGGCCAGGATTGATGGATTCTAGTTGTCCTGAGACTGGATTTCACTGCTCGCAATGTCCTGGTGAAATCCAGTCTCAGGACAACTAGAATCCATCAATGCTGATTGCACCAAGATCAGCAGGGAAGACGTCCCAGTGCGAATGCAGAAAATGAATTTTCAATGACATATTGTGCTTCAGGGTTTTGAATGCTTGAAGTTGACTGAAAATATGACAGGAAATCACAAAACAATGTTACATCTTAAAAAAAAAGTGCATGACAGGATTTTCTGGATCAGCAGCCCAAATTCCATAAAATACACCCAAAAATGTTTAGGAAGCAAACATCTTCATTGTCCAATATATTTGTCATGGTAAGATTGGCATAAGTTGCAAGTTCTTGCCCTCAGGTGTCATTGACAAGAATATAGTTCCAAATGCCCTTTCCAATCACCCTCCCAACTAGAAGCATTACATTGCATGATTTACTACACTTGCTGACTGCGAGACCTTGCTATCAGCAAATTGGCAACTGGATTTCCCACCTTCTACTTCAAAAGTATTTACTGGCTTCAGACACCCCAAGGATGGCCCAAGATGACATGCAAGTGTTGCTTTCCTTTCATGGGTTGCTTGACTCCCACTCAGAGAAGAAAATGAGTGGATTAGATTCTTCTCAAAGGCTGCAAGCAACATTCTCACGCTGACAGGAAAGGATATGTTTGGCAATGACATGCAGGTAGGTATGCTCATAATCTCACTGTTGCATGCCTGCTACAAGGCCAGGATCATTCTGCTCTTCACCACAAAAGGTTTTCAGGAGAATATTCCTCCATCCGAATCTGTTTGAGGCAGAGCACAGATTGTGACTTTGTAACAAACAAAACCATCCAACTCTGAGCAGAGTGCTTTTATGACAATGCTGAAAATGCTTGGTGACTCGGTCAAATTTGCTTTCAAATCCAGCCAGGAGCTTTGATGGTAGGATGCACTAACTTGAATATGATGAACAATGTGTTTTATCTGTTAATGCAAGATGTCACAGGGCATAAGTAAACAAATTTTAAATATTGAGGAACATCAGGTGGAGGGAAAGAAGGAACTTTTATGGAGCACCAAAGGAATTAAACTTTATTGTTAAATGAAAAATTACAAGGATTTGAGCCTTCTGTTTGGCACTGGGGATGTAGGACAAATGAAGGGGCAGAAAGGGCACTTACTTGTTAAATGCAGCACCCAGGGGCCCATAGGCCATACACAGCCAGGCTACTTCTCACGTCCATGTCCACGAGGGCAAGAGTGATGGCAGCGCACGAAGGTTCAGGACAGGGAAGCGTCCTCCCAGCTGAGAGAGTTTCTGATGCTGACCTTGCATTTTGTTATGTTTGAAATAGCCACCCTAGTACAGATGCATTGAAAATCTTGCTTGCTGCAGTGACCCATACCCGCAAATAGCCAGTGTAACTAAATTACCACGAGAAGGAAAAAAACGGTAAATTTTTTAAAAAGGTAGATAATATTCAATTGGTGCTAAAACAAGTGTCAGTGCAGACAAGAGGGGAAGACAGAATGATTCAGAGAAGGTATTTTAACAATGGATAATATGGTAGGAAATTGAGATTCTCCCCTCCAGTAGACAGAATAGAAAAGCTTTAAACTGAGACTCATGGCAGAATGTTGCTGCACAGAGAGATTGGAATGCATGAATCAAATGGTTAAGTGTTCAGGTACAGCAAGTAACCTACAAGGCCAATATTCCATTAATCTTCACACCCCATACTTTATTGCAATAATGTATTGCAGCAAATGTACTTTTCAGAATCAATCCCTTAGGATTAAGAATGAGTTAGTTCCAGTTGGACATGTGGATTCTGAGGAGACGGAGGCCAAATATTGAATGGAAGTACTTGGTGACTTACTAACCTGTATCCAATTGGCATGTGGGAAAAAAACCTGAACACCTGGAGGAATTTCAATAGTCACAGATGGCACTCAAGGGCACCGATCTGCTAGATGCGTCCTTCTACAATTACTTGTCGCCCTATGGGGAGTGCTGCAGTTTTTCCATTACTGACACCACTTCCCTAACCTGTGCTCCAACGCAGAGCCAATTAAGTCATGTATTCAAACAAGATAGTAATTTAAGCTTTATGCAAAAATGTTACACAGATTTTAAAAAGTTGATTGACTAACAGAGGCAAAACAGGAGAAAAAAAAGCTGATTAAAGAAAAGTTCATTTCATCCAGTTAACAATAAGCAAACATACAGCCTTGGCAAATACACATGATTAAATGAAGGTTCAAATCTAGATTAAAACACAAAAGTCTGCAGGACACCGTGATTGAAATAAGGACAATACTGGAAACTCAGGTCGTCAAAAAAAGTGTATTTTATATTGCAAAGATTATGATACATACCAATATTTCTGGCTTGAACCCTTCATCAGGGTATGAAACCTTATACCTTGATGAAGGGCTCAAGCCATAAACATTGATGATGTATCTTTATCTTGCAATATAAAATACACCATTTGACCTGATGAGTTTCTCCAGCTTCCTGTTTTTACTTTCAGCTTGAATCTAGAGACTCGAAAACAAAATGCAAGCCGACTCTTCCATGGAGTTCCAATAAGTGATTGCTGTTTGTCAACAGTGCTGTTTCAACTCTCACAAGCTCCATCAAGCTTGTTATCTCATCACTATTTTGGAGATGTTTTCAGTGTTCTAGGGAATCATTTGAATTCAGCATCACCAAAACTGATCATCTGGCCACAAGTCCCATCGCTGTTCTCTGGGAGCTTGTTCCACCAGTTTGTGCCACTTGGCCCAGGTCACAAGCCATTACCTTGCTCAAGTTCGACATTCCACAGTTGCTGATCTTTGCTACTCCAGCAAGCACAATGTCAGGCTAATTATGCACCCAAGATCCATCAGAGCAAACAAGATGGGCCTTCAAGACCCACTCATCCATTCTGGGAAATCATCAAATCTTTCTCATTGATTTCTTGCCCAACAATCTACTTATCTCCACCTTGACTATTCTCCGGGACTGAGCAGCCAAAGCCCTCTCAGCCCATGGGCTGAGAAGCTTTGAATGGAAGCGGAGATTCAGTGGTCAGATTTATTGAGCTGACCTTTTACCCTGAGATGATGCTTGCTCGTTGATGTATCTGAAGTTAGAATGCATCAGTTTAGAGCAGTGGTTCTCAACCTATTTTATTCCACTCACATACCATTTAAAGTAATTCCTTACTAACCTCAGATGCCATAGGTGCTCTGTGGTTAGTAAGGGATTACTTAAGGTGGTATATGAGTGGGGGAGAAAAAAAGGTTGAGAATCAATGGTTTAGAGCAATAGGATCTAAGGTAGAACACTTCAACCATGGAAGGTTCGAATTTGGAACTCTCTGCCTGAATAAGTGGTTGGGCAGGTGTTCTCACATCATTCATGCATCTCAATGAGCTTTAGAATTGCTCAGGTTTAGTAGGTATGGACAAACTGCTGGTAAAGGGAGGTTCATTTTCATTGGTATTTGGTTTGCCTCGACAGTGAGTTGGCTGGGCAGTTTCTACAACTAGCTCCAAACTCCCCAGTAGTGGGCACCCTTCCAGCAATTAATATGTTGATGAACGAGCCATTAGTTTCATAATGATGTTCCTCAAACCATGTTGTCACAAAGCCAGCAGTGTTGAGCGAGAATCTTCCTGGGCATCAGTGCTGAGCAGCAAGGACCAGCTATCAACTGGAAGTCCATCTGGACCCTTTCTACTCACTAAACATTCAGCAATGCTAGTTGGAGGCTGGATGTGGTCCAAGGAAGACATTGCTTCTTGAAACTTACTTAGACTGCTGGATATTGATCCTGGGTTGATTTGACAGGTCAGGATGGAAAATGTAAGACATTATTTCAGCAATACTAACATTGGACCAGCCTCCTGTTTCACAGCTCTATGTGGACTGAACATCCAAATCTTTCCACAGTAGAAGCTATTCAATTTCAAAGAGTATGGCTTACTAAATTTGAGTAAAACCCACATCTCAAAGCAGGCAATTAATTTTGTTGGCTGTTGAAGTCATCACTTGAAACAGCCTGATGGTGTGATTTACCGGTGAATTATAACTGCCTTGTGGTAGCCTGGTACTGACTTCAGTTCTGATACTGACATTTCCATTATTTGATCCGAGTGCCTTCTGCCCCTGGAAGGCAATGCTTATGTTAGCGATACTCAAAGATTAAGATTAGCATCATAGACTGTTCCTCCTTTCTGCCAGAAGCCTGCCTCTTTAAGATATCATCTGACACTACAGTGTATTTTAAAATACAAAAGGATAACTATCTGTGAATCAACCAGAAATTAACATTACCATGAATCTATTTGTGGGAACTTGCTGTGGATAAATTGGCTGCTGCATTTACAAAGTAACAGTGACCACATTTCAGAACTAAACATTTATTGCCTATTAAGTGGTTTGGGATGGGGTTCTTCTAAGCGGATCGGAATGCTAGCCATTGATATGTATAGTTTGCAACTGTGATGTTTCTCAGAGAACAGCACTTCATATTCAGGGTACACCAACAGTAACACTATCGTTGGCTTCTGCTCGATACAGTAATTTTTGATTTTTATGCTTACCACAACACGATGAATTTTCTCTCATATGTGGGATGAGAGCAGTGCCAATGAGTCAGTATTTCCACATCAGAGACCCAAAAATCAAGCAACTTTAACAAGTAGAGTGCAGGTCAAAAAAGATTAATAAGTATTGCTCGCTCCTCATTCGGAACGTTGGGCAGCACGGTAAGCGCTTTGCTATTACAGTGCAGGCAACCCGGGCTCAAATCCGGCATGGTCTGTAAGGAATTTGTACATTCTCTCTGTGCCTGTGTGGGTCTCCTCCCACCCTTCAAAACATATGGGTTTTTAGAGCTTAATTGTGATAATTTGGTGGCACAAGATAGAAGGGCCTGTTACTGTGTTGTATATCTAAATTACAAGACAAATTTATTCACCCAATATGAGCTTTCACAAGAGAGACCCCACTTGTACAAGCAACCATGGTTGTTAGACAAGAGAGCAACTAACAGTCAGCCATATTGCTGACAGGCTGGAGTCACACAGATATGTACGGTAATTCTGATCACCACACTTGAGGAAGGTCCAAGAATTTGTTTAAATGCATCCACAAATGATGGAATTTAGCTTCAAAAATCAGACCGAAAAAAAAACAATTGTTCTCTTTAGAACAAAATAGGTAGTGGCGAGATTTTTTAAAAAAATCGATGTAAGAAGACACTGATTATGGAAAAAAAAAATGGTGATACTCATAAATGGTTGTTCATGGAGGAAAAAGCACAGGTAGAGTGTCCTGGGCAAAAGATTCAGGAAGGATTCATGGGGAGCGATGAAAGGAGAGGACAAGAAGAAAAGAAAACTTGTTTGGCGCACAGACATTGCCTCCAAAAACAGGAAATGGATTGAAACAAAAGAGAAAATTAATTTAAAACCCTCCAGGAAAGAACCAGGAATTGAATTGCTCCACTAAAACCCAGAACAAATAGCTCAAATGTTCTTCGGAGTTGAAACATTTGTGATTCTCAGCTATATTGTTGTCCCTGAAGAACACAAGTGGATCAGATCTGTTTTTGAGGAGAGAGAGGAATTTCACATCTACCATTGCTGAAGGTATTCCTATTGCTGCCCAAATTCACTCAACCTCAGCTACAGTGGAAGAACGTTAATGTCTCCAGATCATTAGCCCAAGCCTTTTCAACATTTGCAAGTGCTCTAATGCCATGAATCAGTGATTTATTTCACCCCCCACCTTTTAAGTCTTCTATTGATTGTGCTAAATGGACAGAACATACATTTTCAATTCCTCTGAAATCTGTTTCCGCAGAACTTCAACAGATTGAACAGAGAAATAAAACATTTTTTTTAAATCAGTACCTTTCCAAACCTGATATGTACTGACTGGCAGGAATGATAACAAGCAAAACCTGCATTCTCCCCAATTCATAAAAGTTTAATTTCTATGCCCATTCATCCAAGATTCCAATGGTGAGCTGTGGGCCACAACTGTTCTACTTGAACAACAAGGTCATGCATGGGAGAGTTTTAGAAGCACAAATTTGAAATTCAGAGACAAATAAACACATTTTATATTTTATATGTGCATTAGTGATGAAATGTGCCTAAAGGAAGACACAATGAGAAATAATTGGGAGTGAATTAAGGTCCCACACGAAAGGGTTTCGTCAAAGAGTATTCTTTATCAATAATCAAGAGAAAGTTGAAAATAAATTTAAATGAAAAAATATTTACACCAGGATAGAATCCGATTCCAGATATTTAAACCCGTGCTACCCAATTACACCCAAATTAATCTACAACCCCTCACGTTTTGCAGGTGGGGGGGGGGAAGGAAAACCCACACAGACAACAGGAAAAGGTGCAAACCCCTTGCAGACAGCACCAGCTTTGAACCCAAGCTGTTGATGCTTTAAGGGTTGTGCTAACCCTGCTGCCCAATAAACACTGAAATTGCTTTGCTTTTATTAAAGTTATGAAGATAACTATCTGAAATGGCTCTGCATCTCCCCAGGCAAGGTCTTCACACATCCAGGAGACCTGGTTACAATTCATTGTGACACACTCTTAGAATCTCAGGAAAGTCTACACAATTCACTGCCTGTGAAACTTGTAATTGTTTTGCCCAAACTTGCAATAGGCAGTGCCACCTACCCCAAGGGGAGCAGCAAATTATCACTGAAGATTTTTTGCATGCCTGCAATAGGAATAAAGGGAACACTTTGCTCACTTAGCAAATTCCACTCATCAGTGTTTTTGCAGGGTTTTGTCAGTCCTTCACAGTTTCCTGACTCTAATGGAGGTGTAGAACTGGGCAGCCGGATTCACCGCTGGAACAGACAAGAGGCCACGCTGCTGTAGAGGCTATGGGAATGCAGGAGGCGAATCCATGGACACTCAGTGTCGTTTGTTTCTCATTCTCTTCTCGGTGGTGGCACCAGGCTAGTGTGGCGACTTTGTGTGCCTTTACAGCAAGCAAAAGTCAACCAATTTTGTTGATTTCCAAGACAATATAGGAATCTTAAATCCATTGGCGCCAGTTGGGCACAGAAAATATCCTTTAACAATAGTAGTATTGCAGACGAGGGAGACAGACGGAAGGATGACCGACAAGAAGATCAAAGTCAGGAAGCACAACAGATGAGCAGCCCAGGAGGGGAGGACCAGCAACAAGAGGTCCAGCAAGAAGAGGCCCGACAAAGAGATACAAGCAGCTCTTCAGGAAAAACAGAAAAGACACAGACACAAAGAAGAGAAGACACAAACACAGGTACAGACACAGAAGAAGACCAAGATCTTCATAATGAAATAGAAGGTAAAACTGATGAACAGAATATAAATAAAGTATTTTTTGAAGAACAAATGAGATCACTAAAAGAATGGTTATCAGTAGAGTTTAATGCAATTAAAAGGAAAATGAAAAGAACAGAAGATAAAATGCAAAGGTTATAACTGGTAATGAAAATATCTTGAGAGGCACCTCTTATCAAACCTGAAATTACATCTCACATTCGTAAGGGATTACTTATGGGGGATTAGAGGTAGAGAGGACGAGCAAATGTAGGTTCTTGGGAGTCACTATCTCGGAAGATCTTTCCTGGAACCAATACACCAATGGCATCATGAAGAAAGCCTCTACTTCCTCAGGAGTTTGCGGAGGAGCTAGTGGAGTTGTTCAAGTGAACCGGTATGGACTTGAAGGGTCGACATGGCCTGTTTCTGTGCTGTAAACGGTTATATGGTTAAATAGGGAAAAGAGTAGAGAGTGTGGAAAAGCGGGAAACGGCTGTAGAAATGGAAGTAAATTACAATAGAAAAATTGGAAGAAAGTGACAAAAAAAATTTAAAAGACACAAGAGTTGTTGTCTCAGAAAATTGATATGTTGGAAAATTATAGTAGGCGAAACAACATAAAAATAGTGGGCCTGAATGAGGGTGAAGAAGGCACAGTCATGAAGGAATTTATAAAAGGATGGATCCCGATAGTCCTGGGAACGATAGAAATACAGGAAGAAATGGAAATAGAAAGGGCACCCGGAACATTAGCTCCGAACCACAGACACATCAAAAACCAAGATCCATCTTAGTAAAATTTTTGAGATACATGACAAGAGAAAATATACTGGAACGGGCAAGGAATAAAATTAGAGAAGATAACAAACCATTGGAATACAGGGGTCAAAAAATATTTTTTTACCCAGACATAAGTTTTGAACTCTTAAGAGGAGGAAGAAATTTAATACAGTGAAATCAACTTTATGGAAAAAAGGTTACAAATTCATATTAAGACATCCAGCCGTGCTTAAAATATTTCTACCCGGGGAGTAAAACAGACTGTTCTCGGATCCAGAGAAAGTGCAAGAATTTGCAGAACTTTTGCAGGACAGGAGAAGAGATGAAGAGATGTAACAAGAATGAAGAACAGCGATAAAGTATATATAAAGATGTAAAAACAATCTGTACGAAAAGAACTAAAGAGGGAAAAGAGAAGGAAAGGAAGGGAGTAAGGGGGAAAAAAGAGAGAGAGCATTGTTATATGTGTTAAAAAAAGTTTTCTGGAGAGGGCTGGGAAGAGGGGGAATAACCGTCACTGCAAAATCAGTTGACGCTGTGAACAAGATCGGAATCCAAATGAAAAAGGGAGTTGTGGTTGCCCGGCAGGGGGTATGGGGCAACTCAGAAAGGGGGGGAACTTTTGGGGTTAGGGTATGAGTGGATGGGGGAACTGCAGGGGTACTTTATGTCTTAAATGTGTTGTCGTACATTAAGTGTAATAAAAGAAAACTAAGAGATGAAAATGGGGAAAGGGGGATGGAGGTGGCGAAGAAGATGGAAAAGAGGTATGCAAGATATAAGATGGCCATGTTGAACTACATGGCTATAAACATTAATGGAATACATAACCAATTAAAAGGAAGAGGCAACTAAATTTATTGAAGAAGGAAAAAATAGATATAGCATTTGTGCAGGAAATGCATCAAACTGAAACAGAACATAACAAACTAAATAGAGACTGGGTAGGACACGTAATGGCAGCATCCTATAATTCAAAAGCTGGAGGTGTAGCCATACTAGTAAACAAAAATGTACCAATCAAAATAGAGGAGGAAATAATAGATCCGACAGGGAGGTATGCAATGGTAAAGTGTCAGATATACTCAGAATTTTGAAATTTGCCCAATATATATGTGCCTAACGAGGAGGATGAAAAGTTTATGCAGGATATTTTTTTTTGAAGATTGGAGACACACAAGGAAATATATTGATAGGAGGGGATTTTAACCTTAATTTGGATCCATGTTGGATAAAACTGGACAAAAGACAAGTAAAAAGAATAAAGTAGCCAAATGTATGGTTAAATCAATGCAGGAAATGAAACTTATGGATATATGGAGGAGGCAACACACAAGAGAGAAGGAATTTTCATATTATTCAAGTAGGCACAAAACTTACTCAAGGATTGATATGTTTTTGTTGTCAGCCCATATTCAAGGGAGAGTCAGGAAAACTGAGTATAAAGCTAGACTACTATCAGATCATTCACCCCTATTATTAGCAATGGAACTGGAGGACACCCCACTAAGAACATATAGATGGAGGTTAAACTCCATGCTACTTAAAAGACAGGAATTTAGGGAGTTTATTGAACACCAAATTAAAACATATTTTGAAATAAATACAGGATCAGTGAAAGACAAATTTATATTATGGGATGCAATGAAAGCCTTCATTAGAGGGCAGATAATAAGTTATGTGACTAAGATGAAAAAGGATTACAATCGGGAAATAGAGCAGTTGGAAAGGGAGATAGTAAGTACAGAAAAGGAATTAGTAAAAAGGGATGATATAACAAAAAGGAGAGAAATGACAGACAACAAAAAAATTAAATACCAAACATTACAAACGTACAAGCAAAAGTATTACGAACTGGGAGAAAAAACACACAAAATATTAAAGCTTGGCAACTTAAAACAGAACAAGCTAAAAGAACGATACTGGCATCAAGGAAAAAGGACAAACAAATTATATATAATCCAACAGAGATTAATGAAAATTTTAAGGAAATTTATGAACAATTGTATCAAACTGAGAATGAAGGGAAAGATGACAAAATAGAGAAATTGTTAGCTAAAATGGAATTGCCGAAATTGCAAGAAGAGGAACAAAACAAACTAATAAAACCATTTGAAATAGAGGAAATACAGGATATATTTTAAAAAAAAGCTGCTGAACAATAAAACACCAGGAGAGGATGGATTTCCAATAGAATTCTATAAAACATTTAAAGAGTATTAATTCCTCCACTCCTGGAAGTAATGAAGCAGGTAGAAGAAACACAAAACTTGCCAGGTTCATGTAAGACAGCAATAATTACAGTAATACCAAAGACAGGGAAGGGTCCATTTACACCAGCACCATATAGACCAATATCTCTACTTAATTCAGACTATATAAAATAGAGAAATTATTAGCAAACAGATTGGCCGATTGTGTACCTAAAATAGTAAAACAAGATCAAACTGGATTTATTACGAAAAGATGAACAGCGGACAATGTCAGCAAATTTATTAATCTAATCCACGCAGTTCAAGGAAATAAGAAACCAACAGTGGTGTTGATCTAGATGCAGAAAAAGCCTTTGATAGAGTAGAGTGAATTACTTATTTCAAGTATTACAGAAGTTCAATCTACCAGAAAAATATATAAATTGGATTAAAGCATTGTATAATGGACCATTGACGAAGGTAACAGTAAATGGATATGTATCGAGTCACTTTAAATTAAGTAGGTCAACTAGACAGGGATGTCCATTATCCCCCTCAATGTTCACCTTAGAAACAGAACCTTTGGCAGAACTGATAAGAATAGAAAATAAAATAAAAGGGATAAAAATAAAGGAGAAGGAGTATAAAATCATCTTATTTGCAGATGACATCATAGTATACCTAACAGAACCAGAAATATCAGTAAAAGAATTACATAGGAAATTGAAGGAATATGGAGAAATATCAGGGTACAAGATCAATGCAAATAAAAGTGAAATGATGCCAATGAGTAACGCAGACTATACAGAATTTTAAAAAGAATCACAATTTAAATGGCAAGCACAAGCAATCCGATACCTAGGGATCAGGTTAGATAATAACTTAAGCCACTTGTACAAACTAAATTATCAGCCACTAATAAAAAAATTGCAGGAAGACTTAGAACATTGGAAAGAATTACCACTAACGTTGATAGGGAGGGTAAACTGCATTTAAATGAACGTGTTCCCAAGGATACAATACTTATTTCAAATGTTACCAATTCCTTTAACAGAAAAACTCTTTAAGGAACTCAAGAGAATAATAAGGAAATTCTTGTGGAAAGGGAGGAAACCGAAGGTAGCGTTAGATAAATTAGCAGAGAGGTATAATTAAGGTGGTTTACAGTTACCAAATTTTAGAATTATTATAGAGCCGCACAATTAAGGTATTTATCAGATTTTTACCAGACAAGGGAAAAACCAGACTGGTCTAAGATAGAACTAGATAAAATAGGGGAGAAGGTACCGGAACATATACTTTGTAAGTGGGATGAAAAGCTGGTGCAATATAAAAACTCACCAGTATTGAATCATTTACTTAATACATGGAAGAAGATCCACTTAGAAAGGAAAAAAAATGAATCATCAAATACCAAAATTATTATTGATGCAAAATCTGCTAATCCCTTTTACAATAGACAAACTTTCCTTTAGAAAATAGGAGAGAAAAGGAATCAAAAGAATAGAAAATTGTTTTTTGGGAAATAATTTATTAACATTTGAACAGTTGAAGTACAAATATGGAATAACTCATGGTACAATGTTTGCATATCATCAACTGAAAGCTTATTTAAAGGATAAATTGGGAAACAGCTTGAGATTACCTGAAGGAAGCAGCTTTGAATATGTGATTACAGACACAATGATAATTAAAAGATTTATAACCAACATGTACATTTAGCTGCAAGATAAGGAAAATGAAATAAACTATAAACCTAAGCAGAAGTGGGAAAGGGATCTCAACATAAAGATAAAAAATGAAGTATGGGAAAAGTTATGTCCTGGAACTATGAAGAATACAATAAACACAAGGTTACGCATGATACAGTATAATTGGTTACACAGGGTATATATCACTCCTCAAAAATTAAAAGAATGGGATTCAACATTATCAGATAGATGTTTTCGCTGTAAGAAGGAAATGAGAACGACATTACATGCAACTTGGGCATGTACGAAAGTAAATACGTTTTGAGAAGAATTAAATCAGATACTAAATAAAACTACAAAAAAATAACATATCAAAAAAACCAGAGATATTTCTTTTAAGTAACATAAAAAGTAGAGAATTAGGCCTCAAATTGGATAAAGTACAAAAAAAATTCATTATGTTAGCCTTAGCGATAGCAAAAAAATGGAAGAGAGCATGAGAATACAGCAGTGGTACATGGAAATGAATAAATGTATTCCATTGGAAAAAATAACATATAATTTAAAAAATAAAGTCACAATGTTTGAAGAAATTTGGGAACCGTACATGGAACATGAACCGGCGTGGACTTGAAGGGCCGACATGGCCTGTTTCCACGCAGTAAACAGTTATATAGTTATACGGTTATATCAGAGAGAGCTTGCCTACAACCTCCATCCCCTAAAATGAGAATGAAAATGATAAGACAAAACGATTAGATTCAGTGTGTAATAAATAGATGATGCATTTTTCTTGTTTATTTTCCTTTGTGTGAAAATATTGTTTTATGGTTTTATTGTAAATGTTGAATATTTATAGGTTTTGGAGGGGGGTGGGTAGAGGGGAGGGAGGGAAAGGGGAAAAAAAGGGAAGCAAAGACCACTGTGTAAATTTAATGAGAAACATTTGTACATATTTTGGTTGATATGGTTCATAGTGTGAAAAATAAAAAAAATATAAATAAAAAAAATAGTAGTAATGAGCATCGGGAAATTAAAATCCCATTTATTGTCTGATTCAAACTACAGCTACCAATTCTGCAGTGTAGAAGTGTCATGAGTTGGCCCTGAGTCCATGCATTGCCAGAGTCACACGTTTCCCCACTTATCCCATACCAAATTCACCTCGTACTGGATGCCTTGGATACTCCAGCCAATCAACACCTTGCCTCAGACTCCGGAGCGAAAGCATCTCATTAAAAAGGCAGGGGAATGAATGGAATAGAATGCAGCTGGCAGATCTCATCTGTCACCCCACAGCCTTCTGAAAATGTGTTAATTAGGAGACATTGAAGGAAAGCAAAAGGCTTCTGAACTCAAAGCGCATTTTAACGGACAACTAAACATTTCCCTGCCCAACTCCTTCCACCTCCACAGCAAAAGTCTTGCTACATTTCGTTGTTCAATTCCTGCCCCCATTCCTCACCTTTAGCTGCTCTCAGATACACTGACATGCCAGTACAGTGGGTAACTTTGCCATATCTGGAGCTTATTTTGTACCTTCAAGAGAAAGGGAAATGATTTCTGCAGCACTTTCCCCAGCCACTGATTACCAAACAGAATCACAGGTAGTTGCAAAACGTGGGCACAATCTGATTTCAGTTGTCAATTTACACACTGAAAGGTTAATCATCTGATTTTATAGCATGTTTGAGAGAGAAGTGCGACCCAGAGAGAAAACTCAGGCCAGTTTGTAATGTACTTTAATACTAAGGGCTTTACAGAAATGCAAATATTTCCTTCGCTAGAGTTTGGCAGAATATAGCACTGGTTGGAGTAAAACACAATGCTGGAGAAACTCAGCTGGTCAAACAGTGCTCTTCATAACTTGATGAAGGGCTCAAGCCTGAAACGTTAGCTATGTATCTTTACCTTTTCTATATGAAGGACACTGTTTCACCTGCTGATTTTCTCCAGCACTTTGTTTTTACTTCAACCAAAGAGTCTGCAGAATTTCGTGTTTTACTTAGCACTAGTTGGAGTTATTCTTCTCCATAGAACATAGAAACACTACAGAACAGTACAGGTCCTTCAGCCAACTCTGCTGTGTTGACTCATATCTAAAAAAATAAACTAAACTCCTCCTACCTCAGAACCCTCTATTTTTCTTTCATTCATGTGCCTGACTAAAAGCCTTTTTAAAGTGAAGAAATAACAGAGTTTAAAGGCAGATATTCTCCACCATTACGTTGCTAAACTTATCTCCATAAAATCTCCAAGGGCGGATCTTGCATGTGGACTCCGATCCGTCCTGAGGGTACAGTCAGAGGTGAAGGCACTGCAGCAGCACGCCATCAGCTCGCGACCCATGACCCACCATCAGGGCTCCCATGGTGATTGGTGCAGTGGTTAGGCCTCCCTCCTGCCACCCGGAATGTCCTCTTCCTGTTCCCCCCCCCACCCCTTGCTCCTTCACCGAGCTGGACCAGAAGGAGGCAGACAAGGGCGTGGCAGAGCGAGCCTCTTTTTGATTTAATGCAGAATCAATGGCTGTCTTCGTAACCTATAATTTCCCCCATGCAGCTGGAACCACTGTGCCTTTCCCAGATCAGTTCCAGTTGTGTGGGGGATTATGGGTAAAGGAGATGGCCATTGCTTGGCGCGCATGTTTGATCTCATGATGATGGGTGGCACTACTGCATCATTCGCCCCACCACTCTCACCTCTGGAGGATGGCTCCCGACACTACTATCCATAAAAGCAACACTGGATCAGCCTTATAGGCTTTCACTATAAAGCCCGCCTTTCTCCTCCCCCCACCCCCCCACCCCACCCCGCTGAGCCGGCTTCAATGCAGCATTCACCACCAACACTGGCATGCATTCAAGGCACCTACAATTCTCTGTGTGAAAAAAAACTTACCCTTGATGTCTCCTGAAACATTCCTCCCTTCACTTTTGTACATTAACCAAGGGATTATCCTTTCACTGAACAGACTGAGCTCAATACACAACACATCCACTGCACTCTGCTCCACCAATTTCAATGGAGCAGTTCTTGTCGTTGCTAAACATTAGTCCCAGCCAATTCTACTCCCTCTTTCCCCAGTACAGGTGCCAGGGAATCGAACATAATTTTCTCTACATATTGGATCCACATATTCAACTTGCCTTTTAGTGGTGCTGTTTGGAAGGTAATCCAGATCTTATCAGGTTTGCAAATTAGGATCCTTGCTCTTTTGGTTCCTTCAAGAGGATCATCCCTCACACATCATCTGTCCCACCAGCTGCATATTTCCTCTTCTACTCAAAACACAATTCCCATAAAATAGGTAACCACAGACCTTGGGCTGCAATGAATGGTATCCCTAACTAGACTGTCCACTAAAGGCACAACATTTCCAACTCTGTCCCTAACCCTCAGTTCTGGTCAGTTTGCTCAACCAACCTACAGCCACTGCTCTCATCCCTCATTGGTAGCGAGAAATTGTGGGACCAGAGTCCCAATAAAACCTTTGGATCACTATACTTACCACCCCTTTGTTTCTCTCCCTCTCTGGCTCCACTCCCCTCCTCTTCACCTTCTGTCTCCTATGCCCTCCACTTCCCCTCCCCTTTGCCATTCATTGCTCACACCAACTTCCCTCCCTCCCCCTCCCTCCCTCCCTCCCTCCCTCCCTCCCTCACCCTCCCTCCCTCCCTCCACCTCCCTCCCTCCCTCCACCTCCCTCATGATCTATTCAAAACTGCTTCATCCAAGGGTATGAATCACTGTTTGCAGAAGCAGCATAAAAATATCTTCACTGTCTTACAGCATGTGAATCCTCTCCCAAAGGACAGACATTTACTACAATGCCATTGCCATGGATCCCATCTTCCACATGCTACATTTGCTATATCTATCTGAGATTATTAAGAAATAAATTTACTCAATTCCATCACCATTACCTCATCAAAGCCTCTCACTCAGAAACACCCAGCTACTGAATGAGATGGAATTTAGCTGGGATTCAAAACTGTATAACACCAGCAACCAGTCGATTTGTGTTACCTGATTTCACTTAACCAGTTCATCCTCATTTTCTCATTACACGAGAGAACAATTTTTCCCATTCCCCAAAAGATTTGCTTCCTTGAAAAAAAAAGGGGCATTATGATGGACAACTTGAAGCTGAACACAAAGATAATTTCTGATTTGCTGCATCATGTAGCAAAGTTGGAGAAACATTAAATTAAATGTTATTGAATTTAGCAAATTTAATCATATAATGATGCTGACACATTGAGTTAGTTCAGTCGACCTAAAAAGATTTTACTGATTTTAGTTTGTGTTCAGCATCTGATGCCTCTCATGTCAGTGTCCAACAAAAGTCACCAGCATGGATGGATTCTAGTTGCCCTGATAGCGCTTTTCCATAGTCGCAATGTCCTGGTGAAACCTTTCACCCAGTTTTGTCACTGACTGCACCAAGTCAGCAGGGAGGAAGTCCAACTGCGAATGCAGAAAATGAATTTCCAATGACACGTTGCACTCCATGGTTTTGTACGCTTGAAGTAGACTTAAAATGTGACAAGAAATTTCAAAAATAGGTTATATATTAAAAATATACGTGATAGGAAAACTGAGGTAGTTTTTGTGAACAGCAGTACAAAATTCATAAAATACACTGGTAAGCGTTCAGGAAACAAAATCTTCATTGTCCAATGCTACCTGTGAGGCTTGTTTATTTGTTCATTAATAACTGATTTTAAATCTACAAAGTTAAGAGAATTTAACTGAAAATCTAAATGAAACCAACAGTTTTTAAAAACAAGATCAACAAGATCAACATTTGCCCTTTCCTCAACAAAACCCACATCCCGTAGAAAACGCACTTTGAGGAATTAAACACAATATGCTGGAAATAGAGCAAAGCTTCTCCCCAATGATCGGGCATGTCTTTGATAGAATATTCATGGAAAACGTCGCTGTTGAGTTTGCACTGACATTCTGCCAAAGGAATGAAGGGTCTCCCTGTGGGCCATGCTACCCCATGTACCACTGAATAGTGTGAGGACTTGCAATGCAAACACCCAACAGAATCTCTCTTGTTTGTCACTTAATCCTGGTCGGTGTCAATCCTTTTAAATTTATTTCATGCAAAATTTGGCACAAGCTCTTTATATTAACAGCAGAGTTCACCACATAAATATGTATTGAGGAGCTGTAACTGGTCACACATGCCTAATTGAAAAGTGTAAAAAGTCTGGATTAAGTCACCTTTTTATTAGTGTTACCATTCAGGCAAAACGAACAGTGAGCTAATGCAATGTAAATATCCCATACAAATTTAAGGTAGCTCTGCTAGTTTCATGCTCACTGCAGAGTCAGAGCTTCCATTGACAATTTCCATGAGATATCTTAGCACTTTACCTAAAAAGAGCATGGGGGTGGGGGGTGGGGAGGGAGTGCTGCTCTATCACAGGTGCCACACTGAAGTTCAGTCTGCCCTCAGACTACTTTAGAACAGACTGGGGGGTTAAAACACATCACACACATGTTGATGTCGATGTTGTGCCGACCCATGTATTTCTTAAAAAAAAGTACTAAACCCACCCTACCCTATAACCCTCTATTTTTCTTCCATCCACATGCCCGTCTCAGAGTCTCTTAAAAATGTTTCAGCTTCCACCACAATGCCTGGCAAGCCATTCCAGGCATCCACAACTCGGTGTGAAGAAAACACCCCTGATGTCTCCCCTAAACTCCTCTCCCTTCCCTTGTACATATGGCCTCTGGTGTTGGCTATTCCTGCCCTGGGAAACAGGTGCTGGCTGTCCACTCTATCTATAACTCCCAATCTTATAGACCTCTATCAAGTGTCCTCTCACCCTTCTGTGCTCCAAAGAAACAAGTCCCAGCTCTGCTAACCTGGCAACATCCTGGTAAATCTCCTCTGTCCTGGACAAGACTTACTCCTCAATTAACACAAGACAGGAGTCATTCCTCAACTTCCTGTGTTCAGTCTTGACTACTTCCTTACTTGCCCCACCTAACTGCAGAAACTTCATCAAAAGTTTTAGGACGTCTTTAAAAAAAAATCACAAAAGAGGAGTTTTATATGCAAGACTCTCCGTGAAGACTCTCAGTACAACTCACAGCACATATATTGTTGCCCCATTTCCTTTCAACTCTGAGAACCCGAGTGATGACAGGCGGTAGATGCAGTAAAGTTAAATAATAGCATCAGCACTGATGTTAACTGCCCTCCATCTGTCAGGTTGAATAATTCATTAAAGTCTGCCTCTATCCTCTGCCACTGTGACCAATAGAAGCAACAAGAGCAACACACAATAAGAAGAGATCTCAATGATTACTTTGCATTCAAGTTAATCCACAAAAGTCCTGGAGAAACTCAGCAGGTTCCCCAGCATCCATAGAAGAGGGGGGTGGGGGGGGGGGATGCGGGGGAGACAAAGATTAATTACCAACCTTGCATTCATTTTATTATATTCTTTAAGTCACTCCCTAACCCAGTCAAAAGACAATGTGTGATTTTGTAAAGCCATGAATTTGTGCAGAGACTTGAGTGAAAATGTAAACTTCCTGTCTACTTATATGGCTCTGCAGAGTCAGTGCCAGAATGAATGTTGGGGGGGGGGGGGGTGGACCAGTGCAGCGCTCAAACTTGCTCAACGGGGGGGGGGGGGGGGGGGTGCGTGCTGTTACCTCCGATGTAGGTGCTCGTTCAGGGGGCCATGCTTGCAGATGTCCCACCCCCTTGGCACCAACCCTGTGGCTCCGTATCGAGAAGTTGAACACTAATGTCTGCAGACACCGTGGTTGAAGTCAAAACAACGCTGGAGAAATTCAACAGGTCAAAAAGCATCCTTTGTATAACAAAGATAAAGGTACATCACTACCATTTCAAGCTTGAGCCCTTCATCAAGGTGTGGCTGATTGCTATTCATTGCTTCTGGATATCCAAATCATATTCCCACATCAACATGTTCCAAATACATTCTGAAGTATGGCCATCTCTGTGTTGAGGGAGGTATTGATTTGAAGTCAGCAAAATTCCACAAGCATTAATGGGAAAATGAGCAGATAACTTTTGTGAATCAGGAGAATGTGAACAAGACTTCATCCAGGGGTCAGCACTGGAGATGGTCAAGAACTTCAAATTCAACATCTCAGAGGATCTATCCTGGAGCCTTCATGTCAATGCAATCATGTCGAAGGCTCACCAATGACTGCACTTTGTGAGGCATTTGAGGAGATTCGGTACATCACCAAAGACTCAAAAACCTCAATAGGTGAACCGTGGAGACCATTCTGGGTGGTTACATCACTGTCTGGTATGGAGGCGCAAACTCTCAGGACAAGAATAAACTCCAAAGGGTTGTTAACTCGGCCTGTGACATCACAGGCAACAGACTTATCGAGGACATCTACATGAGGTGGTGTCTTAAGAAAGCAGCCTCTGTCCTTAAGGATCCCCATCATCCAGGCCTCTGGTTCTAATGGGGGAAAAAAGTTCTCAAGACATTTCCCAGCAACACGACAATAAATTCTTATTCTGAATTAAATATTAGCCAGGAAACTGGGGAGACTGCTGCTCTTCATCAAATGAATCCCATGGGATTTCATCCAGATGTGGGAAATTTGGAGGAGCCACACCTTGTAGTCCACCTCAGCATTCTCCAATGGGCCAGCATTAACATTGGCAATTTCAGTTTCCATCAACCACCCCCATCCTGGCCAGGTCTCTCTCTTTCCCTATCCCTCTGACTCTCTTCCTCCAGCTTCCATCTCCATTCTCATATCAAAAAGCTACCAATCTTAGCCCTCTGCCCTTTCCACTATCACTTCTCAGCTTCTACCTTCCCACGGTGTCCCCCCCCCCCCCACCCTTTCCTCCCTCCTCCTCCCACCCTTTTAATTCAGGCATCTTCCTGTTTTTCCAGATTCAAGATAAAGGGTTCAGGCCTGAAACATGGATTGTTTTTTTTCTTCAGCAGCCTCTATCCTCAAGGACTACTTCCACCTCGGCTGTGGCCTCTTCACTCTGCTACCATCGGGGGAAAAGGTGCAGGAGCATGCAGATGAGCCCTCAGCGGCATATAGGCAGCTTCTTCCCCGCTGCCATCAGATTCCTGAATAATCAATGAACCAAAAGACTTTAAGTATTTCTTGGACTATTTTTGTTTATCTATCTTGTAAGGTAGTGCTGCCACACTGGAGATGCTGCCACAAAACAAGGAATTTTGTGATAGGCGACAATAGATTCTGATTCCCCATGGATGCTGCCTGACTTGTTGACTTTCTCCAGTATGTTTAGGTGTTGTATTTGACCCCAGCATCTGCAGATTTTCTTGTTTATCGCCACACAGTCGTGCAAACAGTTTTCAAATTTCATCCAAGCGATGGGATCTCCAGTGATGCAGTCCTCCCTCAGTCCATTGACAAGGATTTTTGGTTACGTCTCTGAAGTGGAATTTGAACAGCAAGTGTGTAAACCACAAATGCACACGACTATCAGAGGGCCAACGGCCAACTGAACTGTGATGTTCCATCAGTGGATGTTGTTCAAGGCTCTGAGGTCCCCTTGAATCTCGAAGCTAATAGAGGAAACAGTGGAGCAATCCAGTGCAATACTACATGCTTGCTGTACAAAGCTTGTGATAAATGTATCGACTGCAGCTTCACCTTTTTTTTAAAAAAAGATCCACAAACTCGTCCTGATCTTTTGAGACATTCCAGGTCCATGCAGTTACCCAGATACTGGGCCAACAGGGGTTGTGGAGGGGCTGATGGACTGGGAGACTTGCAAATATATTCAATCAGAGCTTAAAAAATCACACCCAAAGAAAAGTGTTCAAGAGAGAAATTTACTGATTTCTCTTGGAGGTTTTCTTGATTCTCAACCTGCACACTGGAGAGCACAGGCAGGTGTCCCAGTAGTGACATGCTACAGAAAGCAGCCATCCATCATGACGTTGTCAGACCATTCCTTGGTCTTCAAAAGATGGTCAATGCTTGTGTTCAGCTGCAGGAACAATGGACTGCTGTTCACTTGTCTGTTCTTTATTTGAACTGCTATAATTCTCTCTCTCAAAGCAAAGAATTGAGACTTGTTTTGTACAACTTTCATCCAGTTATCAATTAAGCACATTTCTGATATTAAATAATATAATTTTCGCAGATTGGGAGATCACTGAGCACCTTTGCTCTGTTCACCTCAATGACAGGGATCTCCCAATGGTGAACCATTTCAATTCTGTGCCTCACTCCTGTGCCGACACATCTGTCCATGGTCTCACGCACTGCCAAGCCAAGACGACCTATAAGTTTAAGATGCAACACCTAATTTTCTCACTGGATCTCTAACTGGAAGGCATTCACTTTTCTGGTGTCTGCTAGCCTACTCCCCATTCTTCCTCCCTTCACTTTCCCTCTTCAGCTCTCCACCCCTCACCTTGTTTGCAGGAGTGCCCTCCCTCCCTCCCTTATCCACCTATGACCTCCTTCCTGTGGGACTAAGCTCCTCCCCAACACCATTTAGTTCAGGCACCTGCCCACATTTTGCTCATACCATGATGAAGGGCTCAAGCCTATACAACGTACACAGCCTGGCCTGCTGAGTTTCTCCAGCATTGTGTTTTTACTTTTAGCACACTATGAAAGTCTGAACAGATCGTCTGTTTCATTGAAGATGCTCGAGGCAACAATGGCCAGTACAGTCGAGAAATCCCTGCTCCTCTTTACATTAAATTGCTTAACATCCATCAAAAAGATCTGAAAGTCTCCTCTGAAAATTAGTTACTCTGACAATAATGGGACTCCATCTGTACAGCACTGGGACGTTGGTCAAAATTCTGCTCTCCACACTCTAAATTCAGAGATACAGTGCAGAAACAGGCCCTTCTGGAACACGAGCCCGAGCCACCCAATTACATCCAATTAGCTGACAACCCATCGTGAGGAAACCCACATAGGCACGGGAGAATGTACAGGCAGTGCTGGACCATCCTCAGAACATTCTGCATCAAGAGCAGAGAGGGATGTCAACTGGGAAGCAGCAAGCACTCATTCCAAGATGAATGGAATGCTCCACCAGCTCTGTGGCAAGGGAGAAGACTGAATTACTCTCAACGATCCTTTTGTACATCCTGTCTGCAAAGCTGCTTAACATCTCAAGCCCCTTCCAAAACCAGTGCCTGCCTTCTGAAGTGACTGATTTATATGATATCTGCAGAGTGCAGGAGAACCTTCCTGACAGCCCATTACCATCTGTTAAACTTTGAGAGCTCGAGGAAACTATTGCTGGTGATGACAAACCAATCTTGTGCCTTTAGGGAGCACTTGTGTTAATGGCCATCAAGATTACTCAGCTAATTAAGCTATTGAACACTTTACTCATTCTGTTGCTCTTTAGATTCATTGGCATTTCCCCGGTGCTTCTATTGAAAAGAGGGTGCCAACAGATGCGGGTGCAAAGTAACTTTCGAGCAGTGAGGCCTTGGAGAATGTGAAGGAAATGCCACATTAAAGCCATCTGCACCAATTCAGGAATTCGCTCAGCATGGGTTCAGTTTTTGGGAAGATGACTATCAGCTCAGTGAGAGAGATTTCAGATTTATTGTCAGAGTACAGACATGACATCACATACAACCCTGAGATTCTTTATCCAGCGGGCGAGGGAGAATTATCACACATTGGCAGTGGGAAAAAAACTGCACTCAACATGCATATGTAAAGAAATGTAAACAAATAAAGAAATGTAAACAAACTGAATGTGCTATACAGAGAGAGAGAAAAAAAGATCAATGAATTGCAAAAGTAGTCCCAAATTATTTTTTTAAGACTGTAATATCAGGGGGAAAAAAACACTGAAAAAAATTAAAATAACGGCTGTCTGTTTGGTGGTTCACATTGGGGGCCTTTTTACACTCCAAGTACCTGAATGCAACAGTCCCGGGGGTTGGCCGTGCAGTCGGGTAGGTGACAGACAATGAAATATTCTGGTACTATTTACACTGCAGGCTTCCTCCAAAAAGTTGCAGGATAAATTGCGGAGCAAGAATTGACTCAAAATTCCCGCAGATTCCTTTCAGATTGCCCATCTAGTGGCAAAATTCCTTGATTGAGTTTGTCTGATGGTGGAGGGGAAGCAGCTGTTCCTAAACCTGGTGGCATGAGTCTTGTGGCTCCTATACCTCTTTGCTGATTGTAGTGGGAAGTACAGACTATGTGCTGGGTGGTGTGGAGCCTTGATGATTACTGCTGCGCACTGAAGGCAGCGTGCATGCTCAACTAGATGTTCCCAGTTTGCACAGTACAGGATCCAAGCAGGCAGACTGGGGAATGCACTCAAGCAATGCTCATCCTACGCCTATGTCACATGAGACAAGATAACAACAAAGCTTTGGGAATGGCAGAAGTGACTCAGCGAGTAGAGCTGCTGCATCACAGCTGCAGAGACCTTGTCCATTGCTGTCTGTGTCGAGTTTGCATGTTCTCCCTTGGACCAATGGAACTTCTTCTGGGTGCCCTAGTTTCCTACAAGCTACCCAAAGATATGCAGGTTGGAAAGCAAATGATCTCTATGAATTGCCTTCAATATGTAGGCAATGATAGAATGTGGGTAGATTGGTACAGGGTTCTTCTGAATGGATGATGCAGATTTAACAAGATGAAGTACATATTTCTGTGCTGGATTACTCTATGGTTCCCAAAGACTGGTATATCAGTGCAAAATTGATGGTGTTCTACACCAGCCATTCTCAAGGTACAATCCACTGGGGACCACAGATTACATTTTGTTTTTAAATATATTTTCTAATTTCTGTCATTCAGGGGGAAATTCAGAAGAAACCAACCAAATTTGACCACTTCACAGAGAAAGGGGCCCATAAACTTCCAGCAGAGTCCTAACAGGGTGGCCATGACCAAAAAAAAGGCTGAGAATGGCTGTGTTGCATTATTTGAGATAAGGAGAGATACTTTCTGTTGCCTTGGTCAAAGGTTCCAATGGCAATATTATGAGAACACCAAGAGGCCACCAGATATGCATCCTTTAATCAGTACTTGGGATCAGCACATTTAGTGCAACACTGTTACAGTACCAGTGACCTGGGATTGAATCCAGTGCTGACTATCAGGAGTTTGCAAGCTCCTCCTGTGCCTGAGGGTTGTCTTCAGGTGCTTTGATTTTGTCCCACCCTTCAAAACGTAGGATTGCAGGTTAATTGGGGCATTTGGAAAGCATGGGCTCATAGGCTGGAAGGGACTGTAACAGTGCTCTATGTCTACTTTTAAATTTAAATATTAATTTAAATTTTTTAAACCGTATTTCATTACTCCCACACTTGAGATGAACTTGCTATGTGCAAAATGGGCAGCCAGGACTCTCACATAACAGTAATTTAAATTCATTGGGATATTCTGAGATGAGATAGGTGCTATAGCAATGCAGGTCTTTTTAGTTCATGCTATCAATTGCCTTCTTGAAGTGGAACCTCAGTTATTAGGCACAGTATAGCCTATGATTGTTAGAAACAGGATTAGGGGCTTCCGTAGGAAGAAGGCTGGAACGTCAGATTAAACAAAGTCGGGATAAAAGCTTTTGAGGAGGAGGCCTGGAGCAAAGTTCTGAAAGAATTATGAAAAGCGTTCCATAATCCCCTGGATGCAATTAAATTTGATTCTCTGAACACCCACCTTTGGTCAGTATTATGTGGAACACTTGAGTGCCAACTATTTGAAACCCATCCTCACTCTGATAAGGAGTTTTGCTTCTTTGATTGAAAAAAAAACCTTCATTTTAAAAAAAAATCGATTCTTTCCAGAAAAAATACACTGCAAATGTGCTAGAACAATCATGACTGGTGAGAAAAGATAATGGCAAAGGTGAAATCATTTTGATTCAAAAGGCAAGACAGCCATGCATTTATAGAGAACCCTTTTCAGGGCTGTCCAAGACACTTTGCAGCTGAGAAAAGCTCTGGAACTGCAGTTACTGCAAATCAGAATTTATTACCAAGATGATGTCACAAAATTTGTTGTTTTGTGGCAGCACCACAGTGCAAATATTCCTATCAATCACATTTCAAAATAAATAAATAGTGCTAAAATAAAATGGGAGAAAGTGAGGTAGTGTCTGTGTTCATCGCCCATTCGGGAATCTGATGGCGGAGGGGAAGAAGCTGTCCTTGTGCCGCTGAGTGCTCGTCTTCAGGCTCCTGTACCTGCTTCCTGATGGTAACAGAGTGAAGAGGGCGTGGTCTGGGTGGTGGGGGCCTTTGAGGATAGAGGCTGCTTTCTTGTGAGGTGTCCTCCATGGAGTGGTGGGCCCTTGAGCTGTGCTCTGATGGCAAGCTCAACTCTGGAATTTTCATCCCCCCGGTCCTGTGCATTGGCCCCACCACAACAACTCGTGATGCAACCAGCCAGAACGCTCTCCACGGTAATCTACAGAAATTTTGGAGTCTTTGGTGACATAACAAATCTCCTCAAACTCCTCATGATTGTACCAACACGGAGGATCCAGGATAGATCTTCAGTGATATTGACACCCAGAAATATGAAATTCTTGACTTCACGATGTGGACTTCAAGAAGACATGAACCAGTCCTCAATCAGCTCCAGAGCTTTGATAACATTGAGTGCAAGGTTGACCATACCCATCTTCCTCCTATACGCTTTCTGATTGCAGTCTGTGATTCTGTGGCATCCAATAAGGGCACATCTTCCTCCAATTAACAGCAATATGATAAAGCATGTTCTTATGACATTGTCTGAGGTATTACCTTTGGCTTAAAAATTAGAGAAATCACTTGCTTTTTTTCCCCCAAAAAGAGAATCCACCAATATTTTTACATTCATCTGAAGAGGGAGAACCGTTTCAACTGCAGGTTTACCTCTCTTATCTGGGGCTCTGTTGTTCAGCAACTCCCAAGATCCAGCACAATTATGATTGGGACCAAGCATCGAGTCCCATGCCGTCAGATTCAACCTTTACAGCGCCAGCAATCAGGACCACAAGTCCCACACTGCCTGTAAGGTGTTTGTACTTACGTGCCGATTGCTGGGACTGTAAAGGTGTTGTGCTAACCTTGATGCCCATAGTATTTTTTTCTGTTTTAATCTTTGTTTAATACAGGCTTCCCTTCGGGGTCAATTTCTGTTTTCCGGCCCTTTCTGCTGTCCAGCAATGGCCAGGTCTCAACGTCGCCAAATTAAAGAGGTACAACCTGTACTTCAAGCCACCAGCATTATCACTCTGTCATTGCCTGAGATCCTTAGGTAAGTTTTTTTAATCTCGTCTCTTTCGTGGGGTTTGAACCCACAACCTTCTGACCGATGTGGCAAGGGTGAACCTCAACAGCTTCTTTTAAAGTATGGACAACTCTCAAGAAATGGCAGTTCAGGAGATGCAAGTTTGGTTTTACAGAATTCACAAATCACAACAAAAATATTTGGGATTTGGAACAGAAAGGCAGCACAGTTAGCGCAATACTGTTACAGCGCCAGCGACCCAGGTTCAAATCTGGTGCTGTCTGTAAGGAGATTGTAGTGTTTGCATGAATTTAATCCAGGTCCTCCCACCCATCAAAATGTACTGGGGAATTGGTCAATTGGGTGGCACAGGTTCATCGGACAAAAGGGCCTGTTAATGTGATACATGCCCACATTTAATCAAAAATCAAAATTCAATAAAAACTTGCTCTTATGGAATACACGGGAGGAAAAAATATATAAAATCTGACTGCAAACCTAGTAATGTTCCTTCGCCCTGGCGTTGCAGAGTCTGGTCCACCTGGTCCACAGTCCAAACCCTGGCTCCATTTCCTGCTCACATTCTGGACTCTGCCTCATGCCCCAGACTAATGATTGAGCCATGTCGAGGGCCACCAGTTTTCTCTCCCACCCAACTAGTGGCGTTTTACCATGCACTCGTTACAGTTTTGCTGCTGGAACAGACTGAGATGGGGAAGAGAATAGCATCAACAAGGACAAACCTCATGAGCTCATTCCTAAAAGAATTATGGGAACAAAATTTCTGTCATTGGTCTGGCCGCTGCTCCGTGCATCAAGCAGAAAAGCTCCAAGGGGAATTTATTTTCAAATGGAGTGAAGACTACAAAATGTTGCCTTCCTTCAACAAGCTCGGCAACCTTCAGGGAAATATCAAAGATACCGTGACTGTAGGAAAAACAGAAATGCTGGAGGAATTCGGGTCTTGCTGTATCCACAGGAGGTAAAGATTTATAATCGACATTTTGGTCCTGAGCCCTTCAACATTTAATTTTTAAATGCTTTTTTATTTAAAATTTAGACATACAGCACAGTAACAGGCCAGTTCGCCCATGCAGCCCAGTTACACCCTATTGACCTACACCCCAGATATGATTTTGAATGATGGAAAGAAACAGGAGGAAACCAATGCAGGCACGGGGAGAACATAAGGATTAGAACCCTAGTCCAAGTCGCTGGCTGGGGAACAGTGTTGTCCTAACCACTACATTAACCGTGCCACCCCTGTACTTTGGTATAACTTGAAGAGCTCAGGCCAGAAACATCAGTTACCTATCTTTGCCTCCTATGGACGTCAACTTCTTCAAGCATTTCTGTACTTTTATTGCAACCTTATTAGTCTTTCCAGTTCCTACTGCCAGTGCACCATTGCGTACAAATAGGCTGCATTATAAGAAAGGCAACACTGCAGTAACTACATAACCACAGTTGACATAGCGATTAGTGCAATGCCTTTTCGGTGCCAGCAATTGGGACCAGGGTTCGAATCACGTGCTAACTGTAAAGAGTTTGTCAGGTCTCCCTCTGTCCACGTGGGTTTTCCCTGGATGGTCTGGTTTCCTCCTACCTTTCAAAACATATCAGGGGTGTAGGTTAATTGGGTGTAAATTGAGTGGCACAGACATGTGAGCCAAAAAGGCTTGTCACCATGCTGTATATATGTCAGTGTTTCCCCAAAGTGTTCAAGAGTATTGGATACTCATCCTTCCTTTAAATTATTTCAAGTAACAAACTGTTCAGAACTACATCAAACCTTTAGCTGACTTAATAATAACCTGGACTGAGACCTTCTCCTAGTTCCCTTAAAAATTCAATCACCAGCACAGCTTTCTTTTATTTATGGCCTCACAGACAAGGTCAGTGTTTATTGCCCAACATTAACTGCACTGCTTGAAAATGCTTAGTTCCTGCAGAGAGCTGTTAATGGGTCTGGAGTCACAAATGGGCCAGGCCATAAAGGTTGGGAGATTTCCTGCCCTAAAGGACATTTGTGAAACAGAATTTTTTTAAAAATGGTGGTTTCATGGTCACTATGAGGAATGGTAAATTTTTCTCCCCAAAATTTCAACTTTGTGTAGCTCAACTCCCATCATGGGATTTGACTTCCAGTTATGAGAATCAGGCATCTAACATGTTAGTCCATGAACACAGAGGGATCTTGTGCTATTTCCCCATTTCCAATTATTCTCTAACATTTCTTACAGAAGCAGAGTACTGCTCCCCCCACCCCCACCACCCCCACTCCCCTGGCTCCTTGAATCCAGAACCTTCACAGGTGATAGTTTGAAGCAGATTTGCTGTACCTAACTAACTCGAACTAACTAATTAACTATGACTAACTAACCCTTTCAACTCTGGCCATTTTTAACCTTTCATAATATATACTCTGGACTGGGTCCATGGGTAAACTACAGAATGAAATGTTACACCAAAGAAATTAGAATAAACCAGTTGGTGATTGGGTGTAAAAACCAGTGCTGGAAAATGAGTACATGTGCTTACTGGTAGTTGTTGAAAACAGGGATTATGGAGTCCAAAGGGTTTTTAAAAACTGATCAGAATTCAAACTGGACAAAACATCATCAAGGGTGACTCACTGGCCTTTGGAGACTTGATCAACCAAGACACTATCTAGTATCAACTCACAATGGCTATACTGAACTCTATATTCAGACACTAAGGGTGTAGGCACAGGAAACACTGAGTGCAATCCACAGATCCCTGAAAGTACCAAAGTGGCAAGAATAGCACTTAAAATATTTACATTTAATGGCTGAAACATAAACCATAGGATGCCTTCTTGTGACTGAATCAAATATGATTATGCAAGAGCTAACTGCCACACACAGGTCTGGCCACCATCGTAAGCACGGTTAACGTAGTGGTTAACACAATGTTGTTACAGTGCCAGCGACCCAGGTTCGAATCTGGTGCTGTCTATAAGGAGTTTTATCTCTCTCCATGTCTGCGTGGGTTTCCTACAGATGCTCTTGTTTTTTCCATCTTTCAAAAAAATGTACCTGGGGTTGTAGATTAATTTAGAATAATTGGGCATCACGACTCATGGATGAAGGGCCTGTTACCATGCTGTATGTCAAACAAAAGTGACAACAGTGGACAGATTGTTTGGCAGATTGCTGCCAAGATTGGAGAGTATATTTAGTTAGGATGAAGGTTCAGCTCAGCTGCAGTTATCCTCTTTGAAAAAGAGTTGGGATTTTAATTGAGAAGCATAAAATTAGGAGAGGCCCATATATAATCAAACAGAAAGAATCCAGTTTCCTTTGTAGAGCGGTCAGAGTAGAGTTAATTTTGATGGGACAACTGAAGGAGCAGTTGGGAAATTTCACTTTCACCCAAAGATGGAGGGGTTTAGAACTTGCTGTCTGAATGCGGGGTGGAGACAGAAATCTCTCCAGAAAGGGGCGAGGCCTGAAACGTTGGTTATATTTGTTTCCCCCACTATGGATGCTGCAGGACCTGCTGAGTTTCTCCGGCACTTTGTGTATTAACTGATGCTCGTGTGTGATGGTGAAGGTGCTGTCCTTTTCTAAACTACAGCCCTATCTGCCCTCTTGCTTGGATATGTAAAATCCCACAACAAAGTGGAACAGTTTGCTCCTTCCATCCTTGCCAATGTGCACTCCTCAATCAATATGTTCAAAAGTAATTACCTTCTGATATCACACTGCTGTTTTTGGGAGCTTAATGCAGGTAAATGCACAGCTGTGTTTCCTTTATCATACAGTGACCACACTTCTAAAGATTTTCGTGGCTGGACTGATCTGATGGGTATTGTGAATGGGTTTATTTTGGTGGTAGACAGGTGGCCAAGGGGATTGTATCTGATCGCTTTGGTGGTGACAGTGGAGGTATGACATTACCAGCATCCAAGCTGATGTAAACTTAACAAGCCCTCAAGTAAATGAAACACAATGCTTCTTTGCAGAATGTGTACAAAAATGTCTCCCTGATGTCTCCCTTAAACTTTCCTCCCTTGACTTCATAGATTTCTCCCCTAGTGTTTGCTATTCCTGCCCTAGGAAAAAGCCACTGGCTGACCACCTCACCTATGGCTCTCAGAATTTTGCAGACCTCTGTTAGGCCACTGCTCATTTTACTTTGGTCCAAGGAGAAAAGTCCCAGCTCTCCTTACCATGCCTCACAAGATAGTTTCCCAAGGGCTCAGGCCTGAAACATTGGTTATTTATCTTTGCCTATGGAAATTGCAGGACCTGCTAAGTTTCTCCAGCACCTCTGTGCATTAACTGAAGCTCATGTGTGGTGATGAAGTGCTGTTCTTTGCTAAACTACGGCCCTATCCGCCCTCTTGACAAGCCTTGTGCAGCCTGCAGGTCAGTGAACGAATTGTGTTTCCACCACATGTCTGGGCAGGGGAGGCAAGGTCTGACAGCAGCACGGGTGAACAATCAAGCCTCCCGCTGAGCACTTTTTAATCCCTTTCCTCTTCCAGATGCCTGTTGGATTAGAGCCAAGAACAAAATACGACAAGAGGAAACTTCTCCATGTAAAGTGGCTTTGTGGGGTCTGAAGACAAAATCGATCCCAGTCTCCAACCTGCTAAAATGGCCAGCAAATGACAAGCATTTGCTGAATGCTAGCAACACTTAAAAGGTTTCTTTTGAAATAAGAGAGCAAGAGTGAGGGCAAAATCTTAGTAAAGCGCTGAAATGTGATACGAGCCTTTTCATGCCGTGTATCTGAACAGCTAAGTTGAATGAAACCAACACCCCATGAAGATTGCATGTAGCATTACAACGACTGTAATCAGGATTTACTCACTCCACATTCCATGTGGCCCATTCACTATGAATGCTATTTCACTGTTAGTGTGAGATATTAATTAAGAAAGACTTTCATTCAGCAGCGCCTTTAACAACCTCTGGGCTTCCACAGAGTGTTAGAGCCAATAAAGTACTTCTAGAGCACAGTCGCTGTGAAACGTAGAAAATAGGTGCAGGAGTAGGCCATTTGGCCCTTCAAGCCTACACCGCCATTCAATATGATCATGGCTGATCAGTACCCGGTTCCTGCCTTCTCCCCATACCCCCTAATTGCCTTGGCCACAAGGGCCAAATCTAACCTACACTTAAATATTGACAGGGAACCGGCCTCAACTACTTCCTGTGGCAAAGAATTCCACACATTTACCACTATCTGAGAGAAGAAATTTTTCTTCATCTCAGTCCTAAAAAACTTCCCCCTTATCCTTAAATTATGGCCCCGGTTCTGGTTTTACCCAGCATTGGAAACAACCTTCCTGCGTCCAGTCTATCTAAACCCTTAAGAATTTTTAAAGTTTCGATAAGATTCCCCCTCAATCTTCTAAATTCCAGAGAATACAAGCCTAGTCTATCCAAACTTTTTTCATATGAGAGTCCCTCCATTCCCGGTATCAGCCTAGGAACCTTCTCTGCACCCCCTCCAAGGCAAGAATATCCTTCCTCAGATAAGGCGACCAAAACTGCGCGCAGTACTCCAGGTGTGGTCTCACCAAGGCCCTGTACAGCTGCAGCAGGATCTCCCTACTCCTGGTCTCAAATCCTCTTGCTATGAACGCCAACATACCATTCGCCCTCCTCACCGCCTGCTGCACCTGCATACCTACTTTCAACGACTGATGCACAGCAACACCCAAGTCTCGCTGCATCTCCCCTTTTCCTAAATGGATACCATTTAAATGATAATCCTCTTTCCTGTTCTGACCTCCAAAGTGGATAACCTTGCATTTATTCACATTAAACTGCATCTGCCACATCCTGGCCCTCTCGCCCAACTTGTCGAAATCACCCTGCACTCTCCTAGCATCCTCCACACAGCTAACCCTGCCACCCAACTTCATATCATCTGCAAATTTTGAGATACTGCTATCTATTCCCACATCTAAGTCATTGATATATATCGTAAACAACTGCGGCCCCAGCACTGAGCCTTGCGGTACCCCACTAGTCACTGGGGTACCCCAATAGTCACATGAACTCATGCAGAACTTGCTGTTTGGCTAACAACATGCACCAGGTTCCTTTCACAGATCCCTCTGCCAATTTCACTGCGTACCAATTACAACTGGATAATGAAGATTTTGCTTTCTGAACACTTTGGAATTTTTTAATGGATTTTGGGCTGTTGATCACAAAAATCACCTTACCATTTTCCAATCATGTACCTTTTTTAACTGGTTGACCGTTTTGAGTTTTGTGTGCCCGATGGAGATGTGGGGGGGCTGGTAGTCATGGTGGGGAGCTGGCTGATGGAGGACCTCAGTTTTCTTCAGGCTGACTTCCAGGCCAAACATTTTGGCAGTTTCCGCAAAGCAGGACGTCAAGCGCTGAAGAGCTGGCTCTGAATGGGCAACTAAAGCGGCATCATCTGCAAAGAGTAGTTCACGGACAAGTTTCTCTTGTGTCTTGGTGTGAGCTTGCAGGCGCCTCAGATTGAAGAGACTGCCATCCGTGCGGTACCGGATGTAAACAGCGTCTTCATTGTTGGGGTCTTTCATGGCTTGGTTCAGCATCATGCTGAAGAAGATTGAAAAGAGGGTTGGTGCGAGAACACAGCCTTGCTTCACGCCATTGTTAATGGAGAAGGGTTCAGAGAGCTCATTGCTGTATCTGACCCGACCTTGTTGGTTTTCGTGCAGTTGGATAATCATGTTGAGGAACTTTGGGGGACATCCGATGCGCTCTAGTATTTGCCAAAGCCCTTTCCTGCTCACGGTGTCGAAGGCTTTGGTGAGGTCAACAAAGGTGATGTAGAGTCCTTTGTTTTGTTCTCTACACTTTTCTTGGAGCTGTCTGAGGGCAAAGACCATGTCAGTGGTTCCTCTGTTAGCGCGAAAGCCGCACTGTGATTCTGGGAGAATATTCTCAGCGACACTAGGTATTATTCTATTTAGTAGAATCCTAGCGAAGATTTTGCCTGCAATGGAGAGCAACGTGATTCCCCTGTAGTTTGAGCAGTCTGATTTCTCGCCTTTGTTTTTGTACAGGGTGATGATGGTGGCATCACGAAGATCCTGAGGCAGTTTACCTTGGTCCCAACAAAGCTTGAAAAACTCATGCAAAACTCAAAACGGTCAACCAGTTTACCTATCTCGGCTGCACCATTTCATCAGATGCAAGGATCGACAATGAGATAGACAACAGACTCGCCAAGGCAAATAGCGCCTTTGGAAGACTACACAAAAGAGTCTGGAAAAACAACCAACTGAAAAACCTCACAAAGATAAGCGTATACAGAGCCGTTGTCATACCCACACTCCTGTTCGGCTCCGAATCATGGGTCCTCTACCGGCACCACCTACGGCTCCTAGAACGCTTCCACCAGCGTTGTCTCCGCTCCATCCTCAACATCCATTGGAGCGCTCACACCCCTAACGTCGAGGTACTCGAGATGGCAGAGGTCGACAGCATCGAGTCCACGCTGCTGAAGATCCAGCTGCGCTGGATGGGTCACGTCTCCAGAATGGAGGACCATCGCCTTCCCAAGATCGTATTATATGGCGAGCTCTCCACTGGCCACCGTGACAGAGGTGCACCAAAGAAAAGGTACAAGGACTGCCTAAAGAAATCTCTTGGTGCCTGCCACATTGACCACCGCCAGTGGGCTGATAACGCCTCAAACCGTGCATCTTGGCGCCTCACAGTTTGGCGGGCAGCAGCCTCCTTTGAAGAAGACCGCAGAGCCCACCTCACTGACAAAAGGCAAAGGAGGAAAAACCCAACACCCAACCCCAACCAACCAATTTTCCCTTGCAACCGCTGCAATCGTGTCTGCCTGTCCCGCATCGGACTGGTCAGCCACAAACGAGCCTGCAGCTGACGTGGACTTTTTACCCCCTCCATAAATCTTCGTCCGCGAAGCCAAGCAAAAGAAGAAGACCTTTTTTAAGATATGACAGGAAATCACAAAAACAGGTTATATTTTAAGTCTACTATCAAGCTGTTTTGGTTTGTCCAAGCATGGCACTAACTTTGCCAGTGCTATATGCAAATATTGTCTTAGGCCTGGGCATGTTTAGTCAAGATAGATGCAGACAGGCTACAAAAGCAGTTCACATATACATAAAACAAGTTGATGCCCATGTTCTTCAGGCAACAGCATAATGAGTGTACTTAACAATAGCATTTATTGTCGTCAGAAGATTCAATAAAACAAAAATCTCATTTTCTTCCTTAAGACTAATAAGCAAAGGTGGTGGTGGGGTGTCAACGACAGATTCTATCATGATCAAATCGGAGAAGTATAAAATATCTTGTGTAAGGGAACTTAAGTGCATTATTTGTATAATTTTTGTATTCAATACTGATTTTGGACATACAAGTTATTATTTAATGGTTTAATTATTAAAGTATAGAATTTTGATGTCCTGAATGAAATGTTGTCATGCTTATGGTGATGCTTCCAATTTGCAATTGATATGTGACATATATATGATGGATTTGATTTATGTAAACATTAATATACCTTGTGTAAAGGGGTTTTCTTAATAAAAATAGATTAAAAAGAAAAATATCTCTATGTTGCAACAGATGCGATATATTCTGTTATACCTGTGGTGAGTATACGTTTAAGGCTCAAAGATGCAGCATAACTGCATTCACTAAGCCTATGAACTCTACTTCGGTTGTAAAAATCGCTGGCGAAGACAAACCTTGGGCTCCTCACAGTTGTTGTGCAGCATATGCAGTGAACCGGAGAGCTTGGCTCAGAGGTACTCTGAAGGCAATGCCATTTGCAATTCCAATGATACGGCAAGAACAGAAGGATTACATGACGGACTATTGCTAGTCTGACAAAAGTATCTGCTAAAAATATTAAAATCTATTGAATACCCCAACCTGCCTTCAGCCATGAGACTAGTGCCACACGACAACAGCCTGCTAGGTCCGAACACACCACAGACATGGAGTCCAGATGAGGCAGATGAAGATGCCACAATGCACAAACCAGATGTGGAAACTGACACTGATCCAGATGTTGAACCATTTACACCTGATTATCCTCATCTGATAACACAATCAGAACTGGACAGAAACTGAGGTTTGTCACAAGCTAATGCAGAACTACTTGACTCGTGGGGTTGGCTGTCACCAGGTACAAAAATTTCTGTCTTTCAGCGCCATCAAGAAATTTTGACAAACTTCTTTTAAGCTTCAAGCATACAAAACCATGTTGTGGCACAAGTCGTTGAAAATCCATTTTCTGCATTCATACTCTAATTTCTTCCCTGCTGATCTTGATGCAGTCAGTGATGAACATGGTGAAAGGTTTCACCAGAACATTGCGACCAAGTGACATCAGGGCAAATGGAACCAATCAACACTGGCCGACTATCGTTAGACACTGACATGAGAGGCATCAGATGCTGAGTACAAACAAAAATCAGCGGCAATACATTTTTAGGTCAGTTATTAATGGGTCAGCGTCATGTAAATGAGCATGCTGAATTCAATAAAAGTTAATTTAACATTTCTCTGTGTGCTGGAATACCAACAGGTTTCAGTTGGACCCCAGGGAGTCTTTCACCGATAGTTTCTTTCTTGCCATGATCAGACTCCAGCACGTGCTTCACAGAAGTAAAATTATGCAGCCTCATCACCAACATCTCCCTCTCTGCAACTCTCCTAAAGATTATGAGAAGAGTTAGAAGTTTGGGGTGGGGTGGGGGGAAGAGGATGGTGGCCACTGTGGAGGAGGCATAGGTACATGTGTCTGACAATAAAGATTATCATTAAAATAAGATGCAATTCTCCACTACTTTCCCAACTATCCTGCCCAGCATTCACTGAATGTAAATTGGCAGACTACAGTGCATGGGATCTTGCTATGCACAAACCTCCAGTACAACAATCAACACCCTTCAAAAGTACTTGATTGGCTAAAAAGTGCTCGGTGCATCCTGAAAGGTTCTGGATAAAAACATGCCGGTCTGTTTCTGTGGGCCTGCACTTTAATGCCAGCATCTTGACACGCCTACATTGAGCACCCTCTAATAATTTCCCACCCAAAGTTCTCAAATGGAATTCCCAGAAAGTGATTAACATGACAGGGTACAAAACTCCCCTGGGAATTCCTCCCCTGCTATTTTCAACTTTTTTTCAGTTTGTACTAATCACCAAACTTCTTACTTTTTAACGAGTCAGAGCTTCCAAGAAGCAAGCTCTTTATGGTTCTGGCCCAAACAAGACTGCATCACGTAAGACTTTAAAAAAAAAATCTTATTGTGATTCGTTCCTTTGAATTTTTCTCAACTATTTTGTTGGCTTTACACTCACAAAAAAACCCACACAATTATGCTATTTTGCAAACTCTACTTGCCAACAAATTAAATAATATTAAAGCGCACAGGGTTTGAAGTGCAGCTTTTAACGTGTTCATTTTCTGAGAAGGGCAGTCTGTTGCAGTTCCTCTCAGGCCATTAGATCAATTATCCATTCCCCCACATCCAATGACCCCTCCCCAGCAATTATCAGAGCGTCCCAATGATAAACCTCGCCCGCTCTCACAATGGGCTCAAAGAGCACAAAGCAATCACTGTTTGTTCAAAAGAGGGATGACAGAAGGAATGCAAAGGGGAGGGAGGGCAGACTGCACAAGGAGCGCGGAGGACAAAAAGTAATCTTGGGTGCTTGAGAAAACCAAACCATCCCTGACCAGAAAGAAGCAAACTACTTTAGATGAAGGGTGTGCATGAAAATTGAGAGGAAAGTGGGAGAACATGAATTTGTACAACTTGTTAACAATGTTGGAATGAAAGGGGACTCCCTATTTAAAATGCGTTCAGTGATCACCTAAATTCCCTTCTTTATGTGCGCTGATCTGTCAATGAATCTGAAATAAAAGGAAGCTTGCATACTTATGGCACCACTCTTGCCTGCTCCAACAGCGCACCCCTTCCCATGCCATCACAATGCACTGTTTAAGGCTCATTAATTCTGCAAGACATAGGCACAGAAATAGGCCATTCAGCCCATTGAGTCTGCCCCACCATTTTATCATGAGCTGATCCATCTCCCCACTCAGCCCCACTGCCCAGCCTTCTCTTCATAACTTTTGATGCCCTAGTTAATCAAGAACATATCAATCTCTGCCTTAAATAAACCCAATAATTACTCCACAGCCACCTGTGGCAACAAGTTCCACAGTTCACCACCCTCCGGCTGAAGAAATTCCTGTGCATTTCTGCTCGAAGTAATGCCCTTCCGTCCTGAAGTTGTGGCCTCTTGTCTTAGACTCTCCCACCATGGGGAATACAACTTTTCTACATGTACTCTAATTCTGATACATCTCTAATTGCAAATCAACATCGACTGCTGTAAGAAGCAGTACTACAACTGCAAATCACTATCAGGTCATCTGTGTAGGTTGGAGGTTAATTGTTGGTCAGAACAATTGTCAAAATTCACATTCTCTACTTTAATGTAATGCCATTGTGATCCTTTCGGTCCAGTCGAGAGTGAATGGAGCTACTGAATTCCCCATCCAAAAGGTGGTGCCTTTGAGAGTGCCATCAGTGCCCAGCTTACGACAGCCAATGCCTATTCTGCCCTGTGAGAACTCTTACTGCAAACCACCCCGCTCGTGCTTTCAAAACCCACCACTTCCCCCCCCCCCGCACCCCCTCCCACGTCAACTGAGCCTATTCTCATGCCACACTGTCTCATCATTCCCCCAAACTCCCGCTGCCTTGGAAAAGTAGCCAAGGACTTAGTCAACTCCAGAGACACTCACTCCACCTTCCTCCTGTCAAGAAGGTTTACGATACCTCACCATTAGATTCAAGGACAATTTCTTTCCCACTGTTATCAGGCTCCTGAATGAACCCTGGAATAGTATATTTATCCTGCCTTTACTCTGATCCCTCCCTGTGATCACCTGATCCTTCCCTGTGATTCTGCAGTTCTGTACTGTCTTACCTGTTGTCCTATGTAAGAGATGTCTAGTTGGTCAGCTCACATAACGAACTCTCTCACATCATTTTGGTACAAGTCAATAAAACTTGAACTTGAAAGCTTGTCATACCACTTCAGCCACAAAATGCAAAGATATTCCAACTAAGCCTCAGGCATTGCTATTGGAAGAGGTAGCCCATGAGGGGCTATTTACATGTAGTTAACATATTCCCAGAAAGCCCTCAGGTACCAACCTTTCCTCAGTTCTGCAGAAGAGTTTGCACCACGTCTCCCTTTGGAATCAGACATTCTGGGATCTGCAGTTTGGCACTGGATATTTTAGCGCATGCAGTTTGGCAAAAAAGAACGCCAAGAATTTTGTAGCCCTTCAAGCATTTTTCGCCAGAGATTTTGGCGCCCACATTTTGCAACAGACATGGCATTTCATTTGTTAAATATAACGAATATAAAATTATTATTATAATTTTAATTAAATATAATGGAATAACATTTCCACACTCCCCTCACCTGCGATGTCATCGCCGCACTACCGTCTCCCCTCAGTACGCAAGACTGTAGGTCTTGATGGACAATGTAGGTCTTGACAGCAACACTGCAAATGTACTCCCCCTCCCGCAGTGACATTGCCACATTCCCGCCTCCCCACAGTGACATCTCCTAACTGTTTGTGTCAAAATGCCCAACACCAAACTGTGGGCAGCAAAGGGTTCAGTGCAAAATTGTGGAGGCCAAAATGTCCGAGACCCGTCTCCATTTGGCCCTTTCTGTGAGCAGAAGTGTTTCCCTTGCTTGCTTGCTCAGTTTTCCCTTCAATAAATTCTCAAGAATTCTCCTTTGAACGCATTACTGTTGATTATATACCTAGCCCCAAGATTTCACTTCTTTTAGCAAATGAAGCATCATCTCCCTGACAAGCAAATAATTCCAACATATTAAAAGGCATTTAATCAATCAACGTTAGTCTGCTTTTTAAAAAAAAAGCTTGTGAAGAAAGTCCTGGCTGCTTTACAGTTTCCTGGTGGTTACAACCTCTCAGTTCTGGAGTCATCATTATAAATCTCCCTCTCATTTTCTCCAGTACATCGATATCATTTTTACATTGAAACATTGAACCACTTATCCTGGAAGGTCTTTATAGATCTTGTAGTTCAGGTCAGAGAGATGCTTTGAGGGTTTGCCCTGGTCTGCCAACAACCTTGAAGCACTCACACACTCAAAGTCACAAAAACAGCCTTTCTCGTACACATGCCTCACAGATGCTCATTTCTATTCATTTCAGTTGGATAAGAGCTGTTACCTGTTGCTCATTGCACCTGCAGTCTTCATTCTCAATATTGTTCAGATTGGACAGTGGCTAAACGAAGAGAATTTTGGGGAGCCCATTTCAGTCAGTTGAGTCACAGAAGGTTATTACAGAACTTGAATATTGAACCATGTGACCCTCTGCTCACTGATGCAACCAATTGGCTTCCTATGTCCAATTCGAAGGGGTATGAATTAGTTGTTAGGCAATTAGACTGAATAAGACTATCCATTGATATTAACTATTCATTCTCCAAAGCTATGGGCTTTCTCACCTGGTTTGCATTTCTGGATTCACCTTCAATTTCCTTCATATGCACCTTGTCCAACCTGTTCTGGTTGGTATTCATAATGCAGTTCCCTGTACAGCTGTGAGCTTGAGCACTGACAAGGAAGGCACCTCTCCTCTGTCTGCAGTGGTTAGCTTCAGCCCCCAGTTGTATGTCATTTCAACTCCCCTTTCCATTCTCACACCAACAAGTCTGTCCAGTGCCACAGCGAGGCCAAAGGCAAATGAGAACAACATCTCATATTCCGCTGGGGTAGTTACAACAGAACGGTATGACAGACAACCCACACACCATGTTATCCTTTCCCACCCCACCAGATTCTCTGGGTCCTTTAATCCTATTTTCCTCACCACCCCCCATTCTCAAGCTTCGTTACCCTCCCTCACCATCCCTCTCCACTTGGATTACTTTTTATCTCCTCCCTTTCCAGGTTCATTTAGCCAACATCCCTCCCTCACCTGGTTCCACCCCTCACTTACCAACCTCTCCCCCTCCCCCCCCCCTCACCTGGTTCCATCTGCCTAATCCTCCTCCATGGACAGATAAGGGGCGGAAGAGTCAGAGAAAGATGGGGAGAGACAGAGAGATCAGGTGGAAGAAGAAGACCCCCTAGAGACAGCTGCATGGAAAGTGCCATGGAAGGAAAGGAGCCATGTTCGACAATCTGATCAGGTTATAATGGTGACAGAATGGAAACTTGAGGAGGGGTGAAGAACTGATTGGACCAGGAGGGGAAGGGGATTCTGTTGGTGAAATTTAGGCAGAAGGGGATGAGAATGGATGATGCTGGGTGGGGGTATGTTAGAAAAGCATCAAAGGTTTGGTGGGGGAGGGGTGGTAGGGAAGCTCACTTGCGATTGACACCTTTCATTTATCGAACGCAGACCACCAATCAGAACACAAACAAAAGTCAAAATACCCATCTCCATCCAAGTGTGTCTGGTGGACAGTTTTACACCCAGAAAACACATTTGTGGGTCATAAATAGTATTAAATGGCCCTAGAAATGGGTATTTTTCACATGAAATAGAGGCTTGTTGATTTTCCTTTAGATTTATGATCATTCCTTTAATGTTGTTCTGCTCCACATCCTTTTGTTGCTTTCTCATGCTATTAGCATGCCCACTCGTCTCAAAAAAGGCCAGATTGCAAGAAACCATGGGTGATACCACCGATAATGCTATTTTGTTGACTCCTGGCGTTAAGGACAGCACAACTAAGGCAGTTCCACACTGAAACACTTCAGCCACTTTAATAGAGCCTGAGACACCCAGACGCATGGGTCAAAGATTCCCTGTATCACAGAATATCTCCAAGTGAGTCACTCCTTGGCCCCCAAAAGACTCCCGGTACCAATTTAAAAATACTCTTTCTGGTAATGTAATTGTACAAGGGAAAATGGGTGTGTGCGTTACCCAGCCCAAAAGAACACAAGTGATAGGAGCAGGAATAGGCCTTCTCGAGGAGGGGGTGTGGGGGGGTGGGAGATGGAAGTCAAAACTCTCACACATGCACACAAGAGGAGTAGCCAGGTTCTGAAGTTCGGAGGAGCGAGCACATAAAAAAGGTGTCACGACACATACCAGATGGTGAGTTAGTGGTTGAATGACGGACCGCACTGATTTTTCGGTGGCGTCGGACCAATGGGTGGGGGTGGGGTGGGTGAAGGCTCCCCCTGCACTCTCTCTAACTATGCCACTGACGCACGCACGCATGCACGCACAGTAAAATCCCTGGTATCTGGCACCTTGGGATTGGTAGATGCCGGATAAGTGATCCTCCCGGTTGATTGAGACTGCGTGTGACGTGAATGGAGAACTAACGGTGAGGTGCACCAATTTTAAACTTCCATTTTCATACCCATTTATTTTCCTCATTTTTTATTTTGCTTGAGGCAGTCACTTGCTTGAATTCCGGATAACAGTGTTTTACTATAATAGGGACTATTGCGGGAGAAGGGAACGGCAGCTGGAATTAGATGGAGGAGAGGACCTGCTGGGTAAGAGGCGAATGCAACAAAGAAGGGAAAGGGGATGGAAATAGATGATGAGAGGCAGGAGGAGGACCAGAGGTGGATTGGAAAGAGGAGCTGAGGGTTACCTGAGAATTAGTGAAGTGGGGCTATACTCCTGAGCAGGGAAGCCAGGGGGAATTTGGGACAGGCCTGTTCAAAATCATTTTGATATATTACAGATTGATCACCACGAGGTCACAATGAGCTATGAAACAAGAGAAACAAATGCTGAGCAGGCAATGAAATGCTGGAGGGAGTCAATGGGTCAGGCAGAATCTTTGGAGAGAAAAGGCCAGTCAACATTTCAGATCAGGACCCTTTATTGAGGTCAAAGTAGGAAGGGGTGATATCAAGTATATTGGGAGTGTGGTGATTGGACATGAAGTAGGAATGGGGGAGAGCCAGCTGGAGAGACCACCTTGGAAGTAAGAAGGTTAGAGAGAAAAGAAAAGATGGAAACAGAGGAAGCAGATCGCAGAGGAGGGAGGTAAGACATTTCAAAACTAACATCTGTTCAGTTGTGGGTGGCGCAGTTATAGCGCCAACGATCATGTCCAGGGTTCAAATCCCACACTATCTGTAAGGAGCTTATATGTTCCTCCTGTGCCTACATGGGTTTTCCCCGGGAGCTCCGGTTTCCTCCCACCATTCAAAATGTACTGGGGGTTGTAGGTCAATTAGGTGTGTTTGGGCGGCACGGGCTGAAAGGGCCTGTTATCATACTCTACGTCTAAATTTTAAAAATTAAGTTTGCAAACGAGAATTATGTTTCAATGTAATAATTTACTGCATGGTACAAAGGAGGAATAATTCAATACTAATCACTGCAGTGGGATACACGGTCAGTTTTAGGGCAAGATCAAAAAAGGGGTTCATGCTTTTGGTGGAACACACCCAGATGCATTGAAAAACACTCCAAGTCCACAAGGAGACTTAACTCTGTACTCAAAGTACAACCTATAGGTTCAAAGGCAACTCACCCTTGCCCACCTCAGGATCAAGTTCCTCTCTCAATACTCAACAGCACGGCTAATTGACATGGAGACTAACTCAAGGGCCAAAAGTATTAGATATTCACTAATTAATCCAATTGGGAATTTGGGAGAAAACTTTCCACAGAATGCGTTGAGAACATGAAATGTACAGTCACCCTTAGATGGAACATTTGAGATAATTGGCTGGATCAAGGCACAAGGGACTGAAAGAGAAGCAAAAATGGGTTAAACGAAGACAGATTATATGAATGCCAGAATCTACCAATTTTGGACTGAATGGACCGATTTTGTACATGCTTGAAGCGACCCCTCTAGCTTTTGGAATGAACATTACAGAATTGTTTGTTTCTTTCGTAAAGAAGTCATTGCTTTAAAAGAGAACATATATTCACACAAACTCGGAATAGTTGTGGCTTTAGGGCAATTTAAATGCTGCCACACATTAACACAAAGGCATTGACAATTATGATATTAGAAAGACATGAATATGTTTATTGACAAATGTAAATCTTTTCCCCTTAGATCCTCTCTCGATATTAGTCTCAAATGCCACTAAAGTCATTTGATGTACTGTTTGCCTCCTGCACAACTCTGAGGTTTGATAACATCAGCTCAGAAAAGTTCACTCTATTAAGATAAAGGCAGCAAGGAGAATAGTTTTGCAACTCTGCAACAGCTTCCAAAAAAAGCAAGCAGGCTCTTACAATGCAGTTCCGCATGACCAAGCCAATTCATTTTATCTACTGAGTTATAATCCTCTTCAAATTGTCAGGGTCACTTTTCCTCAGCTCCTACCCTCCTTGCTAATTGCTCTTTAGGGTTCTGAGTTCTGGTGCTGCTTGAAAGGAGTTTGTATTCCCAGTGTCTGCGTGGGTTTTCTCCGGGGGCTCCAGTTTCCTCCCACCTGGGAGTTGTAGGTCAATTCGGTGCAACTGGGCACACAGGCCGGAAGGGCCTGTTACCATGCTGTATGTCTAAAAAAAAATTATTTTCAAGTCCCACTGGAGAGACACTGAGCAAACAAACAATGGGCTGCTGGGGGAACTCAGCGAGGGAGGCAGCATCCACAGGCAGAAATGGACAGTCAAGGTTTTGAGTCAAGTCTCTACAATGTTTCCCCTCTTTGGATGGAAATCAAAAATCCCATGATAATATTTGAATAGAGAGCACAGGAGGTTAACGTGCTAACCAGCCATTTCTCTTTGTGGAGCTTGCTGATATCAAACTGGCTCTTGTTGTTCAGATAACAGTGATGACTCATTGGTGGATGACTGTTTTTCTTATGTTCTGAGAGATCTTCTTTGGCTTGGCTTCGCGGACGAAGATTTATGGAGGGGGTAAAAAAGTCCACGTCAGCTGCAGGCTCGTTTGTGGCTGACCAGTCCGATGCGGGACAGGCAGACACGATTGCAGCGGTTGCAAGGGAAAATTGGTTGGTTGGGGTTGGGTGTTGGGTTTTTCCTCCTTTGCCTTTTGTCAGTGAGGTGGGCTCTGCGGTCTTCTTCAAAGGAGGCTGCTGCCCGCCAAACTGTGAGGCGCCAAGATGCACGGTTTGAGGCGTTATCAGCCCACTGGCGGTGGTCAATGTGGCAGGCACCAAGAGATTTCTTTAGGCAGTCCTTGTACCTTTTCTTTGGTGCACCTCTGTCACGGTGGCCAGTGGAGAGCTCGCCATATAATACGATCTTGGGAAGGCGATGGTCCTCCATTCTGGAGACGTGACCCATCCAGCACAGCTGGATCTTCAGCAGCGTGGACTCGATGCTGTCGACCTCTGCCATCTCGAGTACCTCGACGTTAGGGGTGTGAGCGCTCCAATGGATGTTGAGGATGGAGCGGAGACAACGCTGGTGGAAGCGTTCTAGGAGCCGTAGGTGGTGCCGGTAGAGGACCCATGATTCGGAGCCGAACAGGAGTGTGGGTATGACAACGGCTCTGTATACGCTTATCTTTGTGAGGTTTTTCAGTTGGTTGTTTTTCCAGACTCTTTTGTGTAGTCTTCCAAAGGCGCTATTTGCCTTGGCGAGTCTGTTGTCTATCTCATTGTCGATCCTTGCATCTGATGAAATGGTGCAGCCGAGATAGGTAAACTGGTTGACCATTTTCCATTTCTGAGAGATATTTGAAAGATAAAAATGTAGGTGTTTGTTTTCCACTGACTTGCTATCACAAAGGCTGTATTTCTTTCCATCAGGGAAGGTAAATTTCAAAGCCTCTAGATGTCACTATGACACACCATAGAGGCCAGTCCACAGGAAGCCATGAAATGCCATCTAGTGGTAGACTCTTGGGAGCCTTTGATTTCTTGAGGGAATTAACATTAAAGAATCTGTTACCTTCTGAACTAAGTTGACAGTAATTTCAAAGTGCATTAAAGCACCAATTACAACCAGGTGCGCCTCATTTCACAAATGCTGAAACTGCCCAACTATCTACAGATATCCCCAGTCAACTCATTGCAGTGTCTCTCAAGACTCCAGTTTACATGTTTATAGCCTCCACTAATAATGCTTTACGATGAGCTAATCACAGATCAGACCCTCCTGTTTATGTTGCAGTGAAGTGGTACATTATTACACAGTCCAGTGGAGTGAGGACAGTGTCATTAGTTCGCCCTATAAACCATTCTGCAAGACCTTGAATACCCACACGGAAACTTTCGTAGGTGTGACTGAAGAACACAAAGAAATTTCAACCAACAGAAAGATCACTGATGCATCTCCACAAACAGTATTAAACAAACATCCATTTTATAAAAAGCAGTGATTCTGACCATGTTTTATCAACAAGTCAACAATTATCCAAAGAAAGTTTTTTTAATATTAAATTTGCTGAGTCACCATTCCCCTCAATGGGATTTAAAAGAGAGAGTTGGTTGTCCATCACAGAATTTACAGGCTGCCAATCCACGACATGAAAGCTCCACATATCACTCCCAACTTCTCTTCAGCTCATTCCCCCACCCATCACTTTATCAAGTATTTCTTCAGATGTGTCAGGATGCTGCAACTTTCTGCTACTTTGTCTTTGAGAACATTGAACATAAACCTGGCAGGGTACAAAGATGGGGCCAATGGGTGAGGGGATGGACTCAGAGTCGGATTCAAAGTTGAGGCTAAATGTGGATTTACTGGTTTAAAAAAACACCCTGATTTTGAAGCCCTTTCCCACAAATGTTTCATGTCTAGTTATACAGGAAGATGAGCTAACAGTGCACTGTGCGATCAAGGGACCAGCAGGATATACAATGCACATTAAGAATTGACAGGTCTAGCTCATTCCAGTCTGTTGCTGTCTCCAGGACACAGGCTGGTCACCAAGTGAAGATTTCAAGTTGAGCAGCTGCAAAACCGAAGGCTTGTAGAGAATGAACAGGCTTACTTTGGTGGGGTGGGGAGGGGGAGGGAGGAAGGGGTGTGAGAGAGGGAGAGGGGTATGAGAGGAGGAGAAAGGGAGGTGAGGGAGTCAGGGTGAGAGAGGAAGGGGTTGAGAGAGGGAGGGAGGGTATGGGGAAAGAGGAAAAGAGAGTGTGACAAGAAGGGTATATGGCAATGGTTCTCAACGTTTTTCTTTCCACTCACATTCCACTTTAAGTATTCCCTATGCCACTAGGGCTTTGTGATTAGTAAGGTGGTATGTGGGTGGAAAGAAAGAGTTCGAAAACCACTGTTTTAATCATCCCTAATTGACTCGTTATGTGTACGGTTTCATAACTCCAAAGGAAATGGGCCAATGACAATTTTTCTCTAGCAAAATATTTCAGTCACAATTGAGTCTAGACCAGAAATTCTCAACTTTCCCTTCCCACTCACATACCACTTTAAGCAATCCCTTACTAACCACAGACTACGAAAAGCATAGGGATTACTTAAAGTGGTATGTGAGTGGAAAGAAAATGGTTGAGAACCACTGGTATGTGGGGAGTGAAGAAAGAGTGAAATAGGGGCGAAATAATTTGAGTGGGACAAGATGATGAGAGTTTATTGTCATATACACAAGAACAACATCCAATGCACTGGAATTCTTATTTGCTGCAGCCACAGATAACCAACAGCAACAATATAAATTACCACTACATGTCAAGTCTGATCAAGAGACAATGATTATAAAAAGATAAACACATATTCACAGTGCAAGAAAAAAAAATTGGCATTAGGTGATGGAATGGGAACAAAGCTACAGATATAAAACCTGCAGAGTTGAGGAACCAGAAGAATGAAAATACCACCTGAATTTACATAAGGTACGGGTATCGTTCACAATCAACAGTGAATGGAATTTTACAAGCATTTTCAAATATCAAAGCATGTCAGACACATTAAACTAGACTCACAAAACTGTTAACTGTGTAGATAGATAATCAGCATCTAAACAAGCCCACTGAGAGAATCCTGATCCCTCCAACAGGATTTTACAACATAATTTATGTCACAACAATTGTTACAAATTCTGCTCCAGAATTGCCCTCCAGTTCCAGAACAGTTTCAGTTCACGAGTGAAGACCAACCAATGTTTAAGCCTGGAGTTGGTTCTTGTTGATGGAAATTTACCAGATACTGTAAATTTGCCTCTATTAGATCTTTGGATGTCATGGACCATCATTCCTTGCAGGGCAGAAGACTACATCCTATCCCTGGCAGGAAATTGCCAAGCCTGATTTGGGCAAAACCTACAACTTATCAGTAACTTCAGAAAAATGCTACAGTATCAAGCAATCTGCCTGGCAATATTTGTATTGGAAATAGAAAAAAACACAGAAATGCTGGAGGAACTCAGCCAATCTCACAGCATCCATAGGAGGTAAATATATATCACACTGATGTTTTGGGCATGAAAAAGGATACATTTTATATACATTCCAGACCATCAGGGAACTTGCTGAGCGAAAAACTGAGGATTGGTGCACCAATGCAAAGATTTGTGGGGAAGGACCAGAGGCTAGGGTCTTCTTTGCTAACGGACATTGAGGGGTTGAGACTGGTGGGGAAGGTCATCAAACAACGGAGGAAGTAATAACCCATGTGTCCCCATTAGAGGCAGGGGTAGTAATATAAATAGTTAACCCTACAATTCAGGCACCTGCTTGCTTTGAACTCACACCCTTAAGAAGGGCTCAGGCCCAAAATATTGGTACAGGTATACTTTACGAAACGAGAGTGTTCCTACGGAACCTTTCATAAGCCAAAATGCCGTAAAGCAAAGAAGCGATTACCATTGATTTCTCTGGGAAAATTTTTTGAGTATTCCTAGACCCCAAATATATCCTTACCAAATAACACATCAAACCTAAAATAACATTTAATAAAAGCAGGAACATGATAAATACACAGTCTATATTAAGTAGAAACAATGTATGTATAGTTAGGCTGAGTCTTCGGAGATTGGGGTGGTGGGAGGTACAGGAGACTGGGATGTAGGAGAGAGAGGAAGAGCTGCTCAGGGTGCACTTGCAGAATCTATAATGCCTCACTGCTTTCGTAAAAGCAAAAATCCTTTTGTAAAAATAAACCCAGGTTTATTCATAAAAGCAAATTTGCGTAAAGCGAGAATTTGTAAAGCAGGTATACCTGTAAGATAGCTTTACCTCCTCTGGACAATGCGAGACCAGCTGAGTTCCTCCAGCATTTCTGTGCTTTTACTACAATCACAGCATTTGCATCCTTGCATATTTCATTGGAAAGATAACTAATTGCTGAAAATAAACTTAATATGCAGGAATTTTTCAAAAACCAGGTCAGGCACTATCTGTGGGGAGAGAGAAATAGTTTCTCTTCCTATAGACACTGAGTGCTTCCAGCAGCTTTTGCTTTTCTTCCCAATTTCTTGTGTTTCTGCATCAATACCAAACTAAAATTGTGTGCGGTGGGGAAGGAGTGCAGATTTGGGTGTGAATATGCATGAGGGAGGGGTGTGAGAGTGCCGAATGTATGAGAGGTTAGTGAGGATAAAACTGAATCAAGAGATCAACCTAAATCAAAGTATTGAATATAGGAGCTGGGATGTGATGGTTGTACAAGACATTGGTGAGGCAAAATTTGGAGTATTGTGTACAGTTTGTTCACTTAGCTACAGGAAATATATCAGTAATAATGAAAGGGTGTGGAGAAGATTGATTGGGATGTTGCTCAGACTTCAGGAACTGAGTGAAATGGGAAGGTTAAACAGGTTAGCACTTTACTCCCTGAAGTGGAGAAGAATGAGGGGAGATACGATACAAAATTATGAGGGGTCTCGACAGAATAAATGTAATTAGGTTTTTCCACTGAGGTAGGTGAGATACAAACCAGAGGAAAGAGGTTCAGGGTGAAAAGGGAAGATTCTAGGCAGGAGAACATTAGAGGGAACTTCTTCACAGAGAGAGTGGTGGGAGAGTGGAACAGCTTCCAGCTGAAGTGGTGGATGCAGGCTCAATTTTAACATTTAAGAAAAATTTGGACAGGTACATGGATGGGAGGGGTATGTTGGTCAATGGACTGGGTGCAGGTCAATGGGACAGGCAGAATAATAGTTTGGTACAGACTCAAAGGGCTGAAGGGTCTGTTTTCTGTGCATGCTTGTAAGTGATCTGCCCTGAGACTTGAAGTTCCACATTTTCAATGCTTGGAGTTGATCAGATTAAATTCTTGGTATGCAAACCAGTCGGCACATGGCAAGACCTCTGAGAGGAACCGCTTTGTACATCTCATCCGAGGCATCCAGCCTTTAACCTGGGAACGTTATCATCCCCATGAACTTCGGGATATGTTAACCATCTTGTGCTCTGTTCAGCCACCTCTGTGTTTGTTTGGTTTGGGCAGAGAGAGCTGCGCTCCTTTTCAGTGGATGGTGTCAGCCGAGGAACCCCTCAGCTGCCCTATGTCTTACACCAGATCTGTGGTGACCAGGGTGAAATGGCAGGGTCACCTTAACCACATCTTTCAAGACGAGTTTTACCAAACTAATAAGTCACCTTCTCCCCCAAGGGGACACCTGCCCACCGCAGCTCACCAAACAACCCCAGTCATGTTCACACAGTTGCATTTCTCACCCCAACCCCAAACTTTCCCAAAATAAAACCCAAACGTTATTTCTCCCTGCAGGGTGATGCTCCACACTATTCAGAACATTGCAAGGACCGGATCTACTGGGAAACGGAACCCACTCCCATACACATCAGCCAGAAAGCCAGGCCAGAGTGCGGGGTCCTGTGACTGGCCATTGTGTGCGATTGTGGGACGCCCGTTCCCAACAGCCACCCCCCCAAAAAAAACTACCCACTTTCCCACTACCAACTCCCACAGGACCGCCTGTGGTTTTCCATGAATAAGCGGCATGAAAGCTTCACCATTTCCATTCAAAACTGGGACCTGGTGAGAGAGAGATAGAGAGCGTATGCGTGAGAGAGAGAGAGAGAGAGAGAGAGAGAGAGAGAGGGAGAGAGAGAGGGAGAGAGAGAGGGAGAGAGAGAGGGAGAGAGAGAGGGAGAGAGAGAGAGCATGGGCGAGAGAGGGAGAGGGGGCGAGAGAGAGAGCATGGGCGAGAGAGAGAGAGGGGGCGAGAGAGAGAAAAGGGGCGAGAGGGAGAGAGGGCGAGAGAGAGAGAGAGAGAGAGGGGGGGTGGGAGGGAGGGAGGGAGGGGGCGGGAGGGAGGGAGGGAGGGAGGGGGGGGGCGGGAGGGAGGGAGGGAGGGGGCGGGAGGGAGGGAGGGAGGGAGGGAGGGGGAGGGAGGGAGGGAGGGGGCGGGGGGGAGGGAGGGGGCGGGGGGAGGGAGGGGGCGGGTGGCAGCGGGGGCGGGTGGCAGCGGGGGCGGGTGGCAGCGGGGGCGGGTGGCAGCGGGGGCGCGTGGCAGCGGGGGCGCGTGGCAGCGGGGGGCGCGTGGCAGCGGGGGCGCGTGGCAGCGGGGGCGCGTGGCAGCGGGGGCGCGTGGCAGCGGGGGCGCGTGGCAGCGGGGGCGCGTGGCAGCGGGGGAGCGGCAGGGAGGGAGCGGCAGCGGGGGAGCGGCAGGGGGGGAGCGGCAGGGGGGGAGCGGCAGCCGGGGAGCGGCAGGGGGGGAGCGGCAGCCGGGGAGCGGCAGGGGGGGAGCGGCAGGGGGGGAGCGGCAGGGGGGGAGCGGCAGGGGGGGAGAGGGCGCGCGGGAGAGGGCGCGCGGGAGAGGGCGCGCGGGAGAGGGCGCGCGGGAGAGGGCGCGCGGGAGAGGGCGCGCGGGAGAGGGCGCGCGGGAGAGGGCGCGCGGGAGAGGGCGCGCGGGAGAGGGCGCGCGGGAGAGGGCGCGCGGGAGAGAGAGGGCGCGCGAGCGAGAGAGGGCGCGCGAGCGAGAGAGGGCGCGCGAGCGAGAGAGGGCGCGCGAGCGAGAGAGGGCGCGCGAGCGAGAGTGGAAGCGAGCGAGAGTGCAAGCGAGCGAGAGTGCAAGCGAGCGAGAGTGCAAGCGAGCGAGAGTGCAAGCGAGCGAGAGTGCAAGCGAGCGAGAGTGCAAGCGAGCGAGAGTGCAAGCGAGCGAGAGTGCAAGCGAGCGAGAGAGCAAGCGAGCGAGAGAGCAAGCGAGCGAGAGAGCAAGCGAGCGAGAGAGCAAGCGAGCGAGAGAGCAAGCGAGCGAGAGAGCAAGCGAGCGAGAGAGCAAGCGAGCGAGAGAGCAAGCGAGCGAGAGAGCAAGCGAGCGAGAGTGGAAGCGAGCGAGTGAGCGGAAGCGAGCGAGAGTGGAAGCGAGCGAGAGTGGAAGCGAGCGAGAGTGGAAGCGAGCGAGAGTGGAAGCGAGCGAGAGTGGAAGCGAGCGAGAGTGGAAGCGAGCGAGAGTGTAAGCGAGCGAGAGTGGAAGCGAGCGAGAGTGTAAGCGAGCGAGAGTGTAAGCGAGCGAGAGTGTAAGCGAGAGAGAGTGTAAGCGAGAGAGAGTGTAAGCGAGAGAGAGTGTAAGCGAGAGAGAGTGTAAGCGAGAGAGAGTGTAAGCGAGAGAGAGTGTAAGCGAGAGAGAGTGTAAGCGAGAGAGAGTGTAAGCGAGAGAGAGTGTAAACGAGAAAGAGAGTGTAAGCGAGAAAGAGAGTGTAAGCGAGAAAGAGAGTGTAAGCGAGAAAGAGAGTGTAAGCGAGCGAGAGTGTAAGCGAGCGAGAGTGTAAGCGAGCGAGAGTGTAAGCGAGCGAGAGTGTAAGCGAGCGAGAGTGTAAGCGAGCGAGAGTGTAAGCGAGAGTGTAAGCGAGAGTGTAAGCGAGAGAGAGTGTAAGCGAGAGAGAGTGTAAGCGAGAGAGAGTGTAAGCGAGCGAGAGTGTAAGCGAGCGAGAGTGTAAGCGAGCGAGAGTGTAAGCGAGCGAGAGTGTAAGCGAGCGAGAGTGTAAGCGAGCGAGAGTGTAAGCGAGCGAGAGTGTAAGCGAGCGAGAGTGTAAGCGAGCGAGAGTGTAAGCGAGCGAGAGTGTAAGCGAGCGAGAGTGTAAGCGAGCGAGAGTGTAAGCGAGCGAGAGTGTAAGCGAGCGAGAGTGTAAGCGAGCGAGAGTGTAAGCGAGCGAGAGTGTAAGCGAGCGAGAGTGTAAGCGAGCGAGAGTGTAAGCGAGCGAGAGTGTAAGCGAGCGAGAGTGTAAGCGAGCGAGAGTGTAAGCGAGCGAGAGTGTAAGCGAGCGAGAGTGTAAGCGAGCGAGAGTGTAAGCGAGCGAGAGTGTAAGCGAGAGTGTAAGCGAGAGTGTAAGCGAGAGTGTAAGCGAGAGAGAGTGTAAGCGAGAGAGAGTGTAAGCGAGAGAGAGTGTAAGCGAGCGAGAGTGTAAGCGAGCGAGAGTGTAAGCGAGCGAGAGTGTAAGCGAGCGAGAGTGTAAGCGAGCGAGAGTGTAAGCGAGCGAGAGTGTAAGCGAGCGAGAGTGTAAGCGAGCGAGAGTGTAAGCGAGCGAGAGTGTAAGCGAGAGTGTAAGCGAGAGTGTAAGCGAGAGAGAGTGTAAGCGAGAGAGAGTGTAAGCGAGAGAGAGTGTAAGCGAGCGAGAGTGTAAGCGAGCGAGAGTGTAAGCGAGCGAGAGTGTAAGCGAGCGAGAGTGTAAGCGAGCGAGAGTGTAAGCGAGCGAGAGTGTAAGCGAGCGAGAGTGTAAGCGAGCGAGAGTGTAAGCGAGCGAGAGTGTAAGCGAGCGAGAGTGTAAGCGAGCGAGAGTGTAAGCGAGCGAGAGTGTAAGCGAGCGAGAGTGTAAGCGAGCGAGAGTGTAAGCGAGCGAGAGTGTAAGCGAGCGAGAGTGTAAGCGAGCGAGAGTGTAAGCGAGCGAGAGTGTAAGCGAGAGAGAGTGTAAGCGAGAGAGAGTGTAAGCGAGAGAGAGTGTAAGCGAGAGAGAGTGTAAGCGAGAGAGAGTGTAAGCGAGAAAGAGAGTGTAAGCGAGAAAGAGAGTGTAAGCGAGAAAGAGAGTGTAAGCGAGAAAGAGAGTGTAAGCGAGAAAGAGAGTGAAAGTGAGAAAGAGAGAGATGCCAAACATAAAGCATCTTCCTGGGTGTTCAGGATGGGCCAGTGAAGGGGAGAAGGACAAGGGTGGAGGGAAAGAATATGGAAAGGGCAAATGGAGAGTGAGGTGGGGGGAGGAGAAGGCATGGGGTGAGAGGAATTGTTAGAGAGAGAGAGAAAATGAGGGAGGGAATGAGAGAAAGAGGGGTGAGAGAGGGAGGGGGGGTTGAGAGTAAAACAATAAAGAGGTAGCCTGGTGGGAGATGGGGGGAGAGAGAACCGAGGGAGTGCTAGAAGAGGATCTGTGCAGGGGCAGTAGGGAAATTTGACGCAAGGAGGGAAGGAAAAGAGATGGGAAGGAGGGGCGTGGGCTGCTGTGGAGGGAAGGTAGAATGGAATATGAGGTAGAAGAGAAAAGAGGACTGAAGGTCAGGAGTGGAGTGTGAGGTTGTGAGGGTCAGGAGGGGGTTTGGGAGGGTGTGGGTGGGTGAGGGTCAGGAGGGGGTTTGGGAGGGTGTGGGTGGGTGAGGGTCGAGGGTGTGGGTGTGTGAAGGTTAGGATGGAGTGGTGGAAGGTGTGTGAGGGTGAGGAGAGGGGTGGAAGGTGGGTGAGGGTCAGGAGAGGGGTGGAAGGTGGGTGAGGGTCAGGAGAGGGGTGGAAGGTGGGTGAGCAGTGGAGTTGATGGGCCAAGAGTTCTTGTTCGCTCGGGAAGGACAGGGAGGGTGGGGCAAACTTCACCCCTCCGTATCCCGGCACAACGTTCCCCGCAGCTCCCCGTGTCCGCTCAGCACGCCGGAGCCCGGAGACATCGCTCGCTACTCATGGGAGGGAATGTGGCCCCTTCTACCCCCGAGTATGAGAAGGACAAGAGGGGAAGGGGTGTCATCTAACGGCCCAGTGGGCAGCAGAGACGAGGCGGGGTTTGGCAGCTCAATGTCGGGAGGAGGGGGTGAAAAAATAACTTTTTCCTCCTTGAGCCACAGGTCTGGGGGGGGGGGGGGGGGGGTGAAGGAGGAAGAATTAGGAACCTCAAACATCTCCGGAGCGGCCCCAGCCCGGCTACTTCAACCTGGACCAGCGCGGACCAGTCTGCCTGCTTCCACCTGGACCAGCCCGCCTGCTTCACCCGACCGCCTCGGAACTGAGCGAATGCGAAGGCTGATCAGCCCACACTTCTTACCTGCCCGACAGAGGCCGAAGATGCAGAGAAGCAGACTGCCAGCCGCCAGCCTGAGTGACCGCGACTTGAACATAACGAGGATTCTGCTCTCTCCTCTCCCGGCCAAGGCGGAACGAGTTGGGGGACAGACACACTTGCTTTCTCGCTCTCCTCTCCTTGCGATAACCCACTCCCGGAATATATGGTGGAGGGAGGGGGGGGGGGGTACTTATTACAGTAAATGTTTACAGCAATGCTAAAAAAAAAACCTTGATTCCCCCCCCCAGGCGAATAAACTGGTCGCAGAGTCGTCAAGGTTCAGGTTTCTTCCAATCACTTTGAAATCCCAAGTTGTGGCTGCTGGTCATTTCAGCTCCGTGCAGTCACTCTCCTTGTCTGTACATCTCGCAGCCAGACACACAGTAGTGCCCCGACCGACCACTTTCCCTCAAGGTGTAATGAAACAGCCCAGAGAGTTCCGCCTCCAAAAAAAATAGAAATCCTTCGGCAGGCAGCCCTCGGGAACAGTCGCAAAACCCGGCAGCTTCCAGCACTCCCAATCCCTCCCAACCCTCTCCCAGGAACAGGCGATCCGATCCTCCTCCAATCCGGGAGGCAGCGTTCCTGAGCAACTCAACCTCTAACACACGGAGCAGTTTCCTCGCCCAGCGGCAGGATGCATCTGCGAGGAAGCTCCCCCCAGTTGTCGCTCTTCCTCAACCTGACTGATGGAAATCAAGTCGACTGATAGCATAGATTGTAAATTCTTTATTATTAATATGTTCTGGAAGCCTGACCTCGATTTCCCCTCCAATTAATTTAAAGTAACGACCACATGGGCGATAACGGGGCTTCATACATTATCCATTGTGTATCCAAATTTAAGTTAGAACGGAGCCTTCGTTTTCAAGCGAATTATTGTTGACCTGGTCAAATTGTGAATAAATATAGCCTCGAATTAATTTAAAGCATTTTTTTTATATCGGAGAGGAAAACATACACTCTCTAAATTAAAACACGAAAGTCTGCAGGCAGGCACCGAGAATGAAGTCAAAACGCAAAGCTGGAGAAACTCAGCTGGTATGTAGCAAAGATAAAGATACATAACCAACAGTGTCCTTTATGTAGCAAAGATAAAGATACATCACCAACAGTGTCCTTTATGTAGCAAAGATAAAGATACATCACCAACAGTGTCCTTTATGTAGCAAAGATTAGTGTTTCAGGCTTCAGCCTTGATGAAGGGCTCAAGCCCGAAACGTTGGTTGTGATCTTTGTCACATAAAGTACCCTGACCTGCTGAGTTTCTCCGGCAATGCGTTTAGACATTCTCTCTCTCAACTTCCATCGTCGTTCAAACTCAGCTCTTGATTTATTGGGGCCTCCCGTTCTTTTTTAATGGAACAAAAAAAACCCCATCCTGGAGTGCTGCGTGATTTTAAACCCAGTTCCTGCGGGGAATTTGACAGAAAGTAAGGTAATATTAGAGCTGATAAACACTGGTCCATGGTTATTCTCTGCGTATAAGTCATGGCGAAAATAAACTTGCTTCAAATTTAGAGCATCAAAAGGTGAAATTCAACGCTGCGCAATCCCCATTTTCCCTCTCACTAGACAAAATATTAATGTTTAAAGTCTGAACAGCAAATAAACAGCAATGAACAGCCGACCGTGTAATCCCGAATGATTCTGTTAGAAAAACAAATTAATGAATAGACTATTTTTTTTAGCATGTGCCAGGCTGTGTATTAAGCGCTCGAGTGCACACACTTGGATGCATAATACTCTGTTAAATACAAGGGAGGCTGAATTAATCAAGTGTATTGGAATTAAACGAACAATAGTGACAGCAAAAATATGGTTCATCTAAAATTATCACAGTCTGCAATTGCCATTGATCACCGTGACCGGTGTTATACAGGTTTTGGCTCTATTCAATCTTGAGTTAATTCAGTCTTGAGTTCATTCAGTCTGCACAGAGTGAAATACACACACAGAATCAACGTGTGTACAATCACATTCATTCCCTGATGCCTTTTAGTTCAATTTATGGCTAACTGGGCTTTAACTGTGATCTTTACAAGCTAAAATGTGAAGGGCCTTTGATGTGACTCGCTGTACATTAACACTGCATCCAAATGTATCTCGATCATTCCCTTTCAAACGCGCTCCTTAACTTCAGAAAAGTTTTGGACAGGAGCTGAGATAACAGGGCGGAGACCGATATTACCTGGCATCTGTACTAACTCGATGGTTTTACAAGTACTTTGAGCCGCGACCTTGAAGTGGAGATCTGGTACCGTTTATTGTCGAACTAGATGATAAGACTGGCGCCACGCACGGTCTGACTGGAGATCCTGTCCGGTGAACGGGTGGGGGTGGGGGGGTGGAATCAGTTGGGAAAGCCCTGGACAGAGAGGGAAATGGATACATTTTCACCCGTAAAACAAATGTTAAATAACGAGATTTCACAGACTTAAAAACTCAATGCTTCAACTTTTGCTCAGATCCTCGATTTATTGGAACAGCAAAAAAAACACCCCAGCTCATTCCAATATTCTGCCAAATTTCTGTTTCTAAACTGTTTTAAGTGTACTTTAGTTTTAAAAAAAATGCACTGCCCAACAAAGCAACAAAAAGCAAATTAAATCTCTCGAGTCATGGCCTGCAAGTGACATTTGGGCATAAAGTACCCTACTTTTTGAAGGAAACGGGTTGAAAGCTGCGAGGGGTGTCTGTTCAGAATCTTTCCGCAATCGGTGTCACAGGGTGGCTGTTTGCTATTTCTCCTTCAATTCCAGCCAAGAGACGGTCAGTGCTCGGGACCAGCCGAGATGAACTGAAGCAGCAGCGCTTCCACGCGACACGAGGGGGCGCACGGAGCCGGGCATCGCACGCGAAACAACTGGATCGCCCCGGAGTCCCAAGTTAGACCAGGATTTATTAATAAGTGCATGTGTTTGAGGAGGAGGACTCGGGGGTTGGAATTAAAATAGGTCTCCCACAAGGGGTTCTCTTGCACGTTTGGGCCCCCAGAAGAGCTTTGCATGAAAATGTAATTCGAGATGCAGATAACAGTTATTATAAAATAAAACTAGGAAATGTTGGAAACATTCACCAGGACAGGCAGCATCTGGGGAAGGAAATCCATTGATGTTTCAAGGCTAGGAACCGCAGAGAGCTGTGAACACAGCTCAGGCCACCAGGCAAACCAGCTTATCGCTCTATTGAGAGCATCCTGGCCGGCTGCAGAGAAATGGATCAGAGAAAAATCCACAGGATTATCAGGGCAGCAGAGAGGATTACGGGAGTCTCCCTCCAGCCATCCCTCATCCGCATGATCTATCGCGATTGCTGTCTGAAGAGGGCAACAAAATCATTGAGGACTCCTTCCAACCTCGCACACAGCATCTTTCTCGGCTGCTCCGGTGGTGGAAAGAGATGCAGGAGGATCAGAGCCAGCTCCACCAGGCTGAGGAACAGCTTCTTCCCATGGGCAGTGAGAAGGCTGAATGACCCAAGGAACTGCTCGCACTGACCCTCCGAGACTCTCGTATTCATGAAGCAATATTTATTTGTATAGATGAATACTTGTCCTGTATTGTTTGTTTGAATGCGTGTTATGTCTGCGTGTTTTGTACCGAACACCAGAGATGCTGTTTCATCGGGTTGTTCTTGTGTAATTAAGTGACAAAAAACTTTACTTGACTTGCCCTCCATCCACTCTCCTACCGGCTCAGGTAAAGTTGTCAATCTATTAAAGGACCCTTCCCAGCTCAGTCCCACCCTCTTTATATCCGGGACAGCTCTGTTGGTCTCTCTTTATACCCCTCCCAGCTCAGTCCCACTCTCTTTTAACTCCTCCCACCCTTCAGTCACACAGAAGGTATGTGAGCTTGTGATGTGAACAAGATTCAAGGACAAAATACTGGAGGAACTCAGTGGGTCAGACAGCACCTATAGGAGGCAATGGACAGTCCACATTTATCAAACTCTTAAATGGACCCCTCGTTGGTAAAAGATGGTACCTTGGCACAGGGCCTAGGAATTGCGTGGCCCATTTTGATAGCAGGGCCTCTACAAAAGTTGAAATTGATGTTTTATATTTCGTGTAGTATGCCAGTCTTAGCCAAAAAGCATTAAATGCTTGATTTTCTAAATATTGAAAGACAATATGAAAGTTTTCATTTTTTAAATTCAAGTTAAGACAATTACAGACCTATGCAGGTCTTTTAGAAACAGAATTTTATGGCTTTTTTATTTGCAAAATCTTTCAAAATAACTTCAAAGTCAATGGTTTTAGTAATGTCATTTTCTGCAGATAGCATCGTCAAAATGTTTAGTCTCTCTTGTGAAATTGTTAAGTGTAATTATGTTTTAATCAGTTTTAGTTTTGAAAAACTTCTTTCGCATGATGCGACTGTTACGGGCATTGTTAAGTAAATTCTCAAAGCAATGAAAACATTAGGAAATGCTGTGAATCCATTGTTCACAACCAGGTATTCAAACAGAGCTTGAGGCTTAACGACACTGAAGGGAAGAAAAGTTTTCAGAGCTTCCAGTTCTTCAGCCAACAGATAACCATCCATGTCTTTAGTTGTTTCAGTAACTACCCCTCCATCAATGCTCTGTTTTAGTATGGTGTCAGTTAAAGCTGCGTGTTTCCTTATTTCTGCCTTTTGTAAGCTCTGAAAGTTATTGAAAAATCCAAATAATTTTACATGGCTTTTAAGCTGCTTAAATCTAGACTCTAAAGATTGAATAGATTTGTCTAGCACTAAGCTGAAGCACTGAACTCTGTATGCTTCTTTTGGATCATCTAAAGCTTGATCTTTTACCTCATATGAAAACATTCTCTTCTATGTAGTTTTTTTCTCTTGAAATTGTCTAAACTCCAATGGTAATTCAACAGCTTCAGCCAATTCATTTGCGCCTATTAGGACATCATTAAAACCGCCCTCTCTATAAATTCTTAGCCATGATAATAGTTTTTCAATTGACTCCATGCCTTCATCATTGTCCTTTGTTTCACCTTGTAATTCCTTGCTTACCTAGTTAACTTTAAAAAGTACTTCATGCCGAAATATCAAAGAAACTAAAAATTTGTAGTCTTTTAGCTGGTTTGCTGAAGATTCAGCTTCTGCTTTTACCTTGGGCTCATCTGTTATCTCTGATATTTCTACAAGTGCATCATATACTTCTCCAACCTGATAACGAATAGCTTTAACACTATTAATCCGACACTCCCACCTTGTGTTGCTCAAAGCTTTCACTGATAACCCGGGTACATGTTTGTTAAAAACTGCCCACCTCTTAGTTGATGCTGAGAACAATATGTAGATCCTTTGCAAGATCCCAAAAAGTGGTATAGGATCTTCAACAGTCGTGCTTGTACTCCAGATGTGTGACCTTTCATGTTGCTACCGTTGTCATAGCCTTGGCCTCGAATGTCCTTCACCTCTAAATGTAATTTCTTCAGTGTGTTTAATAATGTTTTATATAAATCTTCTCCTGTGCTACTTTCAACCTGCATAAACTTTATGAAATGTTCATAAACATCTGAAGGAGCCAAGTTACCATCAGACACATACCTGATCGTGAGAGACATTGGCTCTTGGTGACTCATATCAGGTGTGCAGTCTAAAATTATGGTGTAGTACTTAGCTGCTTTTACGCGTTTCAGTATCTCATTCAAAACAGCTGTAGCCATAATGTCTAGTAGTTCATTCTGAGTGTCTTTTCCGAAATAGTGATTATGAATTTTGTGGGTTTGACTTTTCACAAATGTTCTTCAAGAACAGGGTCAAACTTCCAAACAGCTCCACAAGACCTAAAAAGTTTCCATTGTGTACACTCTCATTGCCAACTTTTTTCTCTGTTCCTCTATATGCTAGATTTCTCTCAGCAAGAAAGTGTGCTATTGCTACTTGCCTTTTGAATACTTGCTGCCAGTGTTTTGCCTGTTCATTGACGATTATTTCAAGTTCTTTGTCAATTGTCTGTCCACTACAAAGTCTTTGGTGTAACTCCATGTGGCTTCCAAATGGTTTTTAGAATTTTCATGCTCACACAACCTTGTGTGAAGATTAGACCAGTTGTTGAATCCACTTGTTGATAATGCATTGGTTGTGTTCTTACCAAAAAGTTTACAATAAAAGCAATAAATTCTATCAGCAGACTGAGAGTATATAATCCAAGGTCTTTCAACACACTCCCCATTTGGAAGTTTCGTCTTACAGTGAAACTTTGAAAAACACAATCCCTTTTCATTTCGTGGAAAGTTGTTTACTGGAATAGGAGGACCTTTCATTGTTAAATATCTCTTACATTTTAATTTATATATGCTGGCCAGTTAGCTGGGTCATCATAAATGTTAATTACAACTGTGCTCATGGATGATCCATCATTGCGTGATGTTTGGGCTTGGTCTTTTTCGGCTATAAGTGGACTTTCCTCTTTGGGACTGTCTTCTGGTGTATTGCGATCGTCTTCAATTTGATTCACAGCTGCGTCATCCTTTTCTAATTTGTTATCAATTTCATCATTGTATTCATCAACTGTAATTGGACTCAAGGCTGTATTGTCATTTTCTGAATTGTTTTTGTTTTCTTCATCCTCAATACATGGGCGCTTCAAAGATGGAGTGACAAGGAATTTTGTGATAGCACCTCTATGTTTTTCATTTTCAGCTACCTTAGCCTTGGCCAGTGCTCGCTTCTGGTTGCCGCTTAAATACTTACGCCCTTTGTCTCTATCTCTGCTTGTGCTTGCCATGTAAAACGACATACAAACTTTAAGCTGCTAATTCTCTGGGCTATATTTTAAGGTAAAAAAAGGTAAAAGAAGTATATTTTAAAATGTTTAGACTTAAAATTACACAAAAAGCTTGACATTAGCAATTTGTTATAAAATTGGACTCGCCATCCCTGATAACATGTCTACGTTGTTCCAACAGTGGAACAATGTTGTCATCGTCATTGGTACAACGTACGAAACCAACGTCAATCCCACATCATTTTGCTTGTTAGCTTTATGTTGTTCCATCGTCAGCTGCTGACCTTGGAACAACGCACCCAACTCTCAACTTGTGAACGCCACCGAACAGCAACACAAGCGACCGATTCTGGATTTGTTGAATGACGACAACTTCGAATAAGGTAAGAATTGCCTATTTTTAGTAATGGTTAGGTTAGTTAGGTTGGGTTAGGTTATTTAAGGTTACATTCCAGGGGGGTTGGCGCACTTTAATTTTGCTGTTTTTTTAGCTGATTTTCTAGTCAAATGTCTAGCGCGAGTTTGTCGTGATGCATGTAATGGATGAAATTCGCCCCCGAAGAAAACAATTTCCGCATGGTCAAGCTAAACTGCACCTGTTCCAAATTACCAAAAACATGAAACAGGCGAGATTAAGCCCTGGCAGTGCATAGCATAGTTAGTAACAGTAGCCTGGTACTATTTTGATACTAAATCAAACCACTGCAAAATTATGAAACAAGGACAGAGGCAGCCTTGCTAAGAATATCCGGATCTTGTAAAGATGAATAACCCCGAGATGTACAGTACATAGCCTTGTGAACCAGCTCGTAAAGGTGTAGACTATAACCCACACAGCGACCTAGCCAGGTAAAGATCAACTTAAACTAACCTAACTTCAGGGTTATTCATCTTTACAAGACCCGAATATCCTAACCAATTCCATCTACGATTGGTAACATTGCCAAAAATTCTACATTTAGGCCTAGGCTATTTAAGTTCAGGCTAACTGCCTAAGCCTAGGCTACAGGCTAGGCCCTAGGCTAGCATGACGCTATCTCAATCTCATATTAAAGTACGTTCTCTTATTGATTAGCCTATATCCTGTTTTGATCTTGATAATAATAAGAGAAGCTTCATCAGCTCCGGAATACATCTATCTTACTGGGTCAAATGAATACGAAACATGAAATTTTAGTCTAGGGAGACAAAGGAGGCTTATAGCCAGTAGTTTATTCGAAGACATATTTCCTAAAAATATTTCACTTAGATAATACAATCAATTAAGGGCAATAACTTCACGAGTTCACTGACAAATCCCTCAGTTTATAAGGCCTATTGTATTATTATTTTCTTACCAGTTTAAACAAAGTCTGTCACAGTATTCTCTGCTCAAGGCCTGGGCTCAAACATGTGTGTGGGGCCCAATTTGATCAAATCTGTCAAATAGGCTTAAAACTGGCACTGCCTTGGCATATGCATTAAAAACAATATTATGAGTTGGAGTTTAGAGGTGAAAAGTCGATGTTTTGAGTTTTTTACTTGTGGTTCCACATTCAGTTTATTTGTTTTTTCTCTTCCTAACTGGAACAATTTCCTGTGCAGATTTAAGCCTAGCAATGGATTCTAAAAATTCTCTTCCCTGCCCACTCCCACTACACATTTGAATAAATGAAGCCAGTGGCAGATTAGCTACCACCCGGGCCCTAGCATGAGGTTTAGTAAAGCTCCCCATGACCTGCCCCACCCTTCGTTGAATAAAGTGACATTAAGTTTAATTAAATAACATATGGGGGGTGGGTATCCAAATGCTCCTGCCGGGAGCCCGTGGTCCCCACTCTTGCTGGGAGCCTGAGGTCCCCATTCCTGTTAGGCCCCTCTCCCTTCCAGGCCCTTAGGCTTAAGCCTACTCAGTCTAATGGTTAATCCGCCACTGACTGAAGCCAGTAACAATGCAGCCAGAAGGAATCAATCATTCCAGAGGCACGGGAAAGAGGTGCCTTTATCCTTATAAAGAAGGGAATAAAGCAACCAATACTTTAATCTCGATGTTGGAAACAGGACCTTTGGGAAAACATTGAAAGGAGTTATTTTACATCTCACCTTGGTCTCCGCTGCATTAAGGAGAGTGCAAACCAGGGTTGCGGGTGCTTGTACGCCACTCACCTTTTCCCCTCTACTGGTTTGCAAGGGTTCAGGTTCCGTGGGCAGCCAAAGCTCCCTCCCTCCCTTTGCCGTAGGTCCCTGAGCTCCCAAGGTGTCCCTGTGGAAGATTTCCAGACTCTACAACAGACCCTTCCCAATACAGCCACAAAGCAGCAGTTCCCCTCAATGCAGAATCAATAATTAATCTGCCAGAGGTGTACAAACAATAAATAAAGCAGGTCCAATCATGTTATACCAGTTGGTGTCTGCCAGGGCAATTGCTTTCTTCAGAACACTCTGAAGATTCCAAAATTTCCAGCAGATAGAGTTTCTGATAGGAATACTTGTCCTGCATATGTATTGTTATGTCTGGTTGTGCACCAAGGACTGGAGAACGCTGTTTTGTCAGGTTTTACTTGTGCAATCACATGACTTGTTCTCTCTAATCATCGGAGAACTCATAGAACCTGAATGGTGGTGGTCCTCCATCATCCCTGACTGAATATCCACCTCATTGGCTCAGCACTCATCCTGCAGGGGCTTGCCGTGTGCAGTTGGCTGCTGAGCTTGGTATTTTTAAAACCACAGATACATTACATAATAAATATGCTGGCTGTGAAACACTTTGTTTCACCCCCATGGCTGTGAAAGATGCTGTATAAATACAAGACCTTCATTGTCCACTTTCCGACATCTCTGGTATAGCTTGGTGCCAACCCATGTCGGTTAATACCCCCTGTGAAGACATTCCCATGATGTAAGTCTGCAAAATAAATGCAGTTAGTTGCTGTTCTCTTTGCTGTTCATATCCTTTCCCTTCATGAAGATCTTGGAGTCAGTGAAGGCTCCAGGTCAGTGGGGCTGTTTGTGTTGGCGACGTTATACAGCAAGATAAAAAAAAATCAGACATTGCTCATTGGGGAAGTCTGGACTGTTACAAAGTTAGAATGTGTTGCAGCGATGAAAACAACAGGCAGTCTGCCGCTGTAAGACCTTGTCGTGCAGATCCAAGATATTTCAAGAGAGAGGTGCCCACACTGCCATGGACTGAAAAAATATCAACCCATGGACTGACACACACGGACTCAAGAATGACTCGGAGCAAACAGGAGTGTTGGGATTGGTAGTGGGTTACCAAGGAAAACTGATGATTAAATGGGAAACACATTGACCTCAAAACACAGACATGCTGGACGAACTCAGCTGGTCTCACAGCGTCCATAGGAAGCCAAGTTATTTGACCAACGTGTTGGGCCTGAGCCCTTCCTCAAGGTATGAGTGAAAAAAAAAAACAGGTGTCTCAACACACTGTCCTCCCCAATAATTGGGAAACTGTGGGCACCAAAAGTTGGCACTGAGTTTTTAATCAGAGAGAAGTCTGTGAAATCTTGTTGGAACTTTTATTAAATTTTAACATGATTTTGTTTTAGTCATAGTGGCAGGTGGAAAGGTATTCCTCTCCAGAGTAGTATTCATTGACAGGACGGCTTGGAAGCAAGATGAAATCTGGACCTTTGGATTGAATTAAAGTGTGTTAAATCCAAAAAAGAGACAGTAATATCAATAGTTTCAATACATGCACTGACATACGTTGATTCATGAGCACTGGCGTGTGCACACATGCATGGTGCTCAAAGACGCATGGTATACTACAGTCAGATGGATGCATGTCCATGCACATATGCAAGACACAATAATACTCAAAACAGACACAGAGCACAAGTTCAAAGGCAACAACATGTACAAATTCCCATGGATATGTAGTTATACACTCTCACATTCTCTCCTATATAAACACACACTCTATCTCTCACACACACTCCCCCATCCTCATCTGCACGCCACAAGGTAGCCATTCCCCTCGATGATCCCAGGTCAAAGTTTCCCATCAGCTGCAGGAACTACGAGGTCCAGGCACTCTGGGAGCATTTCGCATCACTGAGGGGACAAGCTACCGGAATGAAGAAGTGTTTCATTTTGCATGAACTGGAAAGGTAAAGCAAGTGCTTTCATTCAGAAAAGTCATTAGCTATAATAAATCAGAAGGGTAATGTTGAAAGGGCTGCACAGAAAGAGCAGGGACATCTTTACCTAAGAGACGGCCACAGGCACAACAGGCCAGACAGGTTTAAGCTTGATCATTATATGATTTGAGCAAAAGAGTGTAATGTTTCGGGAAGAAGCAGACCGTTTGTGTCCTTTGGTTTGCTCTGCCATTTGCTGATGCATTATTTTCACAGCATATTACAAATTCCCAACCTCTCACACCACTCCACTCAACTACTGACCATTAATAGTTCTCTGGACCAGAGCAGTCTAAAGATTAATGACCCTCTGAACTGGGGATATCCAGGAAGAATAGGTCACAGTGATGTCAGTAGGGTGGGTTCCACCCTTGTGGTAACTCATGGTGTCACCCCCCCACCATAGACTTCCTCTCGTACCAGGTCGTACAGAATCCTTGGTAATGGTTTTTGAACTGATGTTACTTGTAAATCGTAATTCCCAAAAGGGAATAGTGAGAGATAAACAACTAGCAAAATTAAAATTACACCTTTAAATTACAATGTATTCACAAATACTAATTAGTATAGTGCAGCTAAGACACCAGAAAATTTGACAAAAGCAGCGACTATAACAACACCAGCGGCAACGAAAATGACAGCGCGTGGTTGTACCGCGTGCAGACAAAACCACGCGGTTTGAAGCTTCATTATAATTGGGAAACAATCACAGCTCTGACCAGAGCACATTAGAAGATTCAAAAGTTAAATTAGCATCGAGTTTTAGCTTTGTAGGTATATTGCTGCTGAAGACCCAACTGCGCTGAGTGGGTCACGTCTCCAGAATGGAGGACCATCGCCTTCCCAAGATCGTGTTCTATGGCGAGCTCTCCACTGGCCACTGAGACAGAGGTGCACCAAAGAAGAGGTACAAGGACTGCTTAAAGAAATCTCTTGGTGCCTGCCCCATTGACCACCGCCAGTGGGCTGATCTCGCCTCCAACCGTGCATCTTGGCGCCTCACAGTTCGGCGGGCAGCAACCTCCTTTGAAGAAGACCGCAGAGCCCACCTCGCTGACAAAAGACAAAGGAGGAAAAACCCAACACCCAACCCCAACCAACCAATTTTCCTTTGCAACCGTGCCTGCCTGTCCTGCATCGGACTTGCCAGTCACCAACGAGCCTGCAGCAGACATAGACATACCCCTCCGTAAATCTTCATCCGCGAAGCCAAGCAAAAGAAAGAAAAGAAGAATATTGACACATGTAAACCTATTTTCAGATCCACAAGTCAAATTGCGTCAGAATATTACTCTGTAATACATCAAAGAATATCCTTTCACAGAAAGGATTACGAAAATTTTTTTTGTAAAACCAGATTACAGGACTTTTTATTAAAAAAATTAATCAAATTTGCACTGAAACACTGCACAAAAAATCTTATAGACAGTCATTTTGGTATCACCCCCTCTGATGGTTTCACCCATTCTGGTCCGCACCCCTCACCCCTCCCCTCCCCCACGACCTAGTGACGCCTCAGAGAGGAAGGGAGTGCAGGTGGTGATTGGGGGTTGTTTGAGTCTGTGGGGTTGAAGTGCATGCATCTAAATGTGTGCAAGTAGGTGAAGAAATGCCTCCCTACATCAGTCTGAAATAATAGACTCCATCACCTGAGACTAAATGCCTGATTCTGGACACTCAGACCACGACAAGCAGACTCATCGGATTATCTCTCTTGAAATCTTCTATTTTCCTCATCTCTTCATCACAGAAGAGTGCATGTATTCACACCATCTCAGTTTGAAAACCTTTCATAACCAAGCTCTATCAGGCATCATAATTGGACAATAATAATTCCTTTCTCTTTTCCCTTTCTGTGAAAGGATATTCTTTGATGTATTACAGAGTAATATTCTGACGCAATTTGACTTGTGGATCTGAAAATAGGTTCAACATCAAACAAAAACCCCACGATTATAAAATGTATTTAATCCTTCACCTCTGATTAACCCAATGTGAAATCATTGAATGTCAAAGTGAGCAACAATGAACAACTTATTAGTCTTGGTGCTGTGTGTTCGTTGGTTTCAAAGGAGTATGTTTTGATATTTTTAAAAAAACCTTTTGATGTGCCTGCTGGGAGGAAAGGAGATTCCACTTTGCAATGTCTGGCAGGGTTGTCAGATTTGGGGCAAAATTATTTTTTTCAATTCTGCAAGAATCCTGTGAACTATTAAATTAATTGCTTGTGGGCCTAACATTCTCCTGCATTAACTTCGATAAACTTGGTGCTGGTCAGGGAGATTCTGCTTGCACTGTGTTTACTGACCAATTGGCCAGTAAGGAAGCTCATTCTTTTTCAGAATAAGAATCGGAATTTCTTGTCACAAACATGACCCAAAATCTGGTGCTTTGGAGCAGTATCACAGTGCAAACATGAATCTAAGCCACCTTACAAAATAAATAAAAATAGTTTCTCTCTGCTGTTTGTATTCCCATGAACTGCAGTGATTAGACTTCCTGAATGCCCTCTTTGGAGCTGCCAAATCTATCTGTTCCACTTTGAACAAAACCTGGACCACACTACATCAGCAGTTTGAAGATGAGAAGTTGCCACCACAAGGACCATGGTGGTAACACCACCTCATTTTGCCATGGACAGATGCACCTGGAACTTGGAACAGATCAAATAGATACACCCATCTTACAATATATTCAGTAAAATCCTTGTTTACCTGCAATTCAAGCAATCGGCAACCTCAAGCAACCAGCAAAAAAAAATCATGGAAAATAAATGGGTGCAAAAAATAACAAAGTGTAAAATTGGTTCAGCTCACCATTAATTCTCCAACACGCAGTTTCAAGCAACTGAAAGATTCACTTATCCGGCATCTAACAATCCCCAGAGGTGCGGATACCAGGGGTTTGACTGCATACAATCATGGAAATATTCAGCAGGTCAGGATGCATCTGTGCGAAGAGAAACACGGTTAATGTTACATGTTGGAGACCCTATCACTCCTGTTAGTTCACTCATCACCTGTGGCAGACTCATTCTGCCAGCAATGTCCTTCAGGATTCATCAGGTGAGTCAATGGGGATGCTAACAACTTACTTGTGGGGATTGAAACTCCACCACTCTGAGTGTGTTCTATGCCCTTGTTACTTGCAGAGTTTCTGCCGAGTGCTGTCCAATATAGAAGACTGCTGTTCCATCAGCTAAGGGAGGATGGTAGGTGGTAATTGGTAGGTGCTTTCCTTGGCTCTCTTTGATCAATGATCCTTCAAGGTGTCTGGAGTCAAGGCTGATGACTCTAAAGCTTGTCCTGTGGGAGATGCTTGTCAAGACAGACATTTGGCCTGTTTTCAAGTTTGTGGGGGTACTTTGGAGATCAGTGTGCAGAACATGCAAAAGAGAAGTCATGAGATGGCTAAACAACTCTGACCCGTTCCCTTCCACCATCACCGCCCCTCCTCCATCAGAAGCCATTTGAGACTTGACCTGAATCCAAAGGTCCCAAACTACTGTTCCCTAATCAATTCCCCAGCACCCCAAGCCCCTCTTTCTCCATTGTGACTCTTCCCCAGAACCCACACCTCCCTGACATCTCCTAAACCGTCTGCAGAGCAAAAGGCCCACTGTAGTGTGCCTGATGCCTTGTGCTATTCGTACCATGAGTTTGAAGTATGCCACACAATAACCTGCAATTGTCACTCACAGAGGAATAGGCCCTTCGGTCCATCATCTGTGCTGACTGTCACATATTTTCACATCAAGTACCCATTTTCACATCCCATTTTATCACAAAAGATTCTGATAAGTCCCCTCCGACCCCCCCCCCCCAATTCTGCCACTACCACTAAACTATGCACAAGGGCCAATTTAAAGTGGGCAATTAACACTCCTCATCGCAACGACTTTGAGATGTGGGAAGAAACCGGAGTATCTAGAGGACACCCTCATCGTCACAGAGAGAAAGTGCAAATACACACAGCACCAGAAGTCAGGACTGAACTCAGGTCTCGGGAGATGAGAGGCAACGGCTCCTCTCGCTGCACCACTACCGGTAAATCTTCCCCGGCGCAAAGCATCCACAGCCAGAGCTCTAATTTCAGGGTGAAATGAGCAGCTAATGGCACAGATATTATGTCCCCTTCAAAATCTAATTTAATCCATTATTTAATAAGATTGCAGTGTGGAGAAAGGTCATTTGTAACGGGAAGGTTGATCAGCAGAGTGATGGAGAAATAAAGCTTTTTAAATCCCTAGTCCTTGCAGAAACAGACCAACTCATTACCAAATATCTTCCCAAGAGTTTTGTTCAATCTATCACTCTCCTTTTGTTTAGTCAAGTACAAACTAACAGAAGCACAAAAAATACTATAATTTAAGAGGGTATTTATTAAGCTACACATGGAGCAAAATGGCGTTTCTTCAAGCAGATGAAATTAGGGGGAGTTCAAAGTTCAAATTTATTGCCAGAGTAAATACATGGCATCACGTACAATTCTGAGATTCTTTTTCCTTGCAGGCCAAGCAGAATTTATACTTATCGGTAGGCTAAACTCTACTCAAGAAAAATATAAAGAGATCAATGTAAACAGAGAAAGAAATGTAAACAAACTGATTGTGCAAATCCAGAAAAAAACATCAGCAATAAATAATATGGGAAGTAAGAGATCTTAAAGGAGTCCCTGGTTGAGTTTGTTGTTTCGGAGTCTGATGGTTGAGGGGTGGCAACTGTTCTTCAACCTGGTGGGGTGAGTCCTCTGGCACCTATACCTCCTTCCTGATGGCAGTAGTGAGATCGGAGCAGGTCCGGGGTGGAGTGGATCCTTGACGATTGGTGCCGCTCGTTGACGTCAGCCTTCCATGTAGATTATCTCAATGACAGGGAGAGTTTTGCCTGTGATATCCTGGATGGTGTGGATCCTTGATGAGATCTAAAAATTAGGAGCCATCTGGACCATGTAAATAAGAGCAACTCTTCACTGGCTGTGGTGTAATTCACCAGGCAGCACCAGTTTTGGATCTCTGACAACTCCCTGCTGCTTACTATCAAGTGAACATTGGATCCAATTTGCCAGATTTTTCTTGCTCACACGGTGTTTAAATTTTGGACAGTCTTTCACATGAAGGTTTTCAAAGACCTTACTAAATTCCATATAGATGACATCAATTGCTCTACCCTCAGTGATATACCTTGTTATTTCCTTGCAATATCCAATCGAATTGGGAAAAAGTCTGCTCTGACAACCACAGTGAATATCTCTGATTAATCCATACTTTTCTAAGTGTAGATTAATCCTTCCCCTCAGAGATTTCTCCCATAATTTCCCTACCCGTGGCCTGTAATTGTTTGGCCATTCACTGCTCCTCTTGCATAAAGATACCACATTTTCTTTCTTCCAATTACTTGGCACCTTGCCTGTGCCAGTGAAGATTCAAAACTGTCTCTCTGAACTACATCTGTAATTGCCTGGGATAAACCTCATCAGACCCTGGGGATTTATCCACCTTTAAATCCACTAAGGTAGCTAATACCTCCTGTAGATGTATAGATATACTTCCAAGCTTCTAATATTTCCCAATCTCATAACATGTCATTTTCCAAGAAATGTAAGCCTCGATATTCTGAATTGTATCTTATTCATCCACTTAAATCAAATTTCATAATTGGAGCTGTAAATAGCTTTAATTTTCCATTGATAAAAGCGAATAAACATTTTCATAGCTTTGCACTTCATAACAATGAGTAAATGAACAAAGCATATTGGAAATTATAACAATACTTAACTTCAAATGAATATAAATGAATTAAAATTATAATAATGAATAATAATGAAGAATTCAAAGAAAAGTTTCTCGAGAGCTCACGTCTCTCTTCCATGGTCATTCCAAGAATGAGAACGTCTGCTCGGGTATTACGACATATGATGTCATAGAAACTACAAAAACAACCATCTCTCTTAAAGGGTAAGTCATAAAACAACCACAAATCACAAACACAAGGTTTTAACCTCTATACCTCCTTCACTTCGATGAAAGAGCTGTGAGCGAAAGACTGATGCCGTGGAGCTCACGGGACTGTTTTTCCAAAGTTAGTATAGGTTCAATGGGCAGAATGGCCACCCTCAGAATCTTTCTGAATTTCACTAGATGATACTGCAGAGGCAGTTATGGTTTGTGGTGCTCATAAAACATGGATTTAGGATGGAAGTTCCCTGGCATTTATCAAAAATCGACCACAAGATATTCATTTAGACCCCCATCAAAGGCCATCAATGAGAAAGTTAAATACCAAGAAAAATTGGCTGATACAGCAGCCTTGAAGAAGGGGTTAGGCTGATACAGGCTATGAATCTTTATGTCCTATGGATGCTGCAGGACCGCATTTCAATGTTGTTTTACTGCAATCACAGCAGCAGCAGGTTTTCATGTTTCACTCAACCTCCTCCTACTCTTCCTTTGAGATAGTCTTCCACTTAATACATTGCTGGATTCAAGTTGAAGTGACATGAGAGAGTTGGTCATGTGACCCATTATCTGTTCTACCTCCTTGAGAAATAGACCAATTTTGAACTGTGAAACCAATGACATCAGTTCTAGTTCCCTGACACACTAATCCTTTCCACTATTCACAGGGCACATCGAGAGTGTAATTAGACACCCTCCACTTGCCTGTACAAGTGCAGCTATGACAGTTCTCAAAGAAATGACACCATTAAAAGGTGGTAAATATCCTTAGGACATGGTGGTTGACAAGGCTAAACAAAAGGCCTTGTCTTGTGCTATAGGCCTCCATAACAATCCAGGAAAAGGCCATTCCTTTCATTCACCACCATTGTAACCACCTATTCCTTTCACCAGCAAGACACCATGACTGCAGGTATGTACTAAACAGACTGCGGTTGCACACTCAAACGCTTCAACCTGTCCAGGACGCACGGGAACAGCACCTGTTGCGGATTCCCCTCCAAGTTGTGCATCATCCTAATGTGGAAATATGTTGCCTTTGCTTTATCATTGTTCTACCATGGCCAGGACTGCCAACGTTCATGAATGTGAGTCACTGCCAGCTTCTACTTCGTCAAGTCGAGCCAACTTTATTGAGTACCTGATGAAACAGCATCCTCTGGTTCTGGGTGCAAAACACACAGACAGACACACAAGCAGACATAACACACATACTGACAAACAATGCATATGCAGGACAAGAATTCAAACAGACAAATAAATCAATAAATATTGTTTCATGAATATGAGAGTCTTGGATGTTCAGTGTGAGCAGTTCCTTTGGTTATCCATGAGAAGTTGTTCCTCAACCAGGTGGTGCTGGCTCTGATCCTCTTGTATCTCTTTCCCGATGGGAACAGTTGAAAGATGCAGTGTGCAGGGTGGAAGGGGTCCTCAATGATTTTGCTCATGCTCTTCACACAACAATCCCCAGAGATCCTGTTGTGGGGGGGGGCGGTGGGTGGGAGGGAGATTCCAGTCATCCTCTCTGCTGCTACTCTTATGGCCCTGTGGATTGACCTCTGAACCATAATGGTGGCCGGTAGCCTTGCCTGCTTCAGTCTTCTCAGAAAGTCCAGTCGCTGTATGCTTTCCTGACAAGTGAGGAGATGTTCGGTGTCCACAATCAGTCACGAGTTAAGGGGACTCAAAGGAACTTGATGCTCTCCGCTATCTCCACTGAAGAATTGTTGAAGTGTAGTGTTGGCTGGTTGTTCCTGGTCCTCCTGAAGTCCACAATCCTGTCCACGTTGAGACTCAGGTTGTTACTCTCATACCATATCACGAGATTTTCCACCTTTTCTCTGCAGTGTCGCTCATTGTTATGGCTTCCATTGTATCTATTTTTTGAGCTAGTAGTTCTTGTGTCTCTTTAGTTTTTTTATTAGATTTCTCCAATTTCTTTTTTAAGTCTTCTACCTCCATTTCTGCTGCTACTGCCCGCTCTTCCATCTTGTCCATTTTCTTTCCCATTTCTGTTAAGGTCATCTCCATTTTATTTATTTTCTCTTCTGTGTTGTTTATTCTTTTTCTTAAATCCTTAAATTCCTGTGTTTGCCATTCTTTAAATGACTCCATGTATCCTTTAATAAGAGCCAGTATATCCTTTACCTTGCCTTTCTTTTCTTCTTCTATTTCACTGTACTCTTCCTCTTCCTCTTCCTCTTCCTCTGGGTTGACCATCTGTTGTTTCTTTGGTGCCCTTTCCTCCTCTTCTTTCTTGTTTCTATTGTCTTCTGTGGTCTCTTCTTGTTGCAGGTGTTCTGCAGCTGTCGTTGCCGGCTGTGGAGATCGACTCCCCAGCTGGTCCCCCCTCCCGTCGGTGTGTTTTTTTTCATTCGCATGTGCGGTTGCGCACTTTTACTCGGCTCTGCGAGCCATTTTTGTAGTCCATTATTTACCGACCTGAGGGAGCGGGTTTCTCTCTCCGCAGCGGGCCTCTTCGGACAGGTAAGGCCTTCACCTTTTTCCTCCTTTGTCTTCTCTTCCTCTCTTCTTACCGTTGCTTTCGATTTTTCTTTTTTTGTCGCCATCTTCTTTCCACCTTTATACTCACTTTTCTGTAACTTTTATTTCTGTGCCTTTGTGTTTTATTTTGTTTTTCCCGACTTTTCTGGAGAGGGCTGGAGTTCACCGTCCGGCCACTACTCCATCACGTGACTCCTCGCTCATTGTTATGGCTGATGAGCCCAATCACTGTTGGAGCTGGATGTGGTGATGCAGTTGTGGGTGAGTAGTGTGAACAGGATGAGCAGTCTTCAAGATGGGCAGTTAAAATGTCCATTTAACACACTCATCCTGGCAAAAAAAGAGCAAATAAACCATTTGCTGTTTTTCAATAACTGCAAATAATGCAGTTAGTTGACTCCCATCACCCCGTAGACATTTACTGCATCTCATGGCTTGATCTGAATTTGATTCACCCATCATTACACAAACATTTGTTCTTGTCTCCTATGGGTCTTTAAAAAATCCAGAATATGACCATTTCATACAGTATCTCTGGCAATGGAATGCCATTCACTGGGCGCATGCCAGCCCTTTGTAAACAATCTGCTCCTTACTCTGCTATTGTGTTCAGTTGGATCAGCCTTCCCTTGATCCATTCCAAAGGGTAGACAGTCCGGTGCAGTGGCTTAAGTTGGGTGAACTTAATTTATTCCACACAGCTTGAGATGGGCTAAATAGGTACCAGAATGCGAGATGGTGCTGGAGACTTCCTGATTGTGTCAGAGGTTTACATCTGGTGCTCGAGTTGCCACCGGTTTGGACTGAAGGCTGTGTGGCTGCAGAGGCTGCGGGAGTGCTGGAGGTAAATCCGTAGACACTCAGTGACTCGGGGTGGGGAATTCTTCTCTTTCCCTAGCCCTTTTTCCACTGGCACCCTGTCCCAGGAAGTGACGGCCAATTCATTGGCTAAGAGTCCAGTGGAAAAGCGAATCAATCTGCACACTGGTGTCAAATGACGTCAAATCATGCTGGAGACTGATGGCCTCGACCCTTACTCAAATCCCTGGTGTCCATCGACATTGGTGTGCTGATTAAATCAGTGAAAACAGGACAAGTCGCATCCCTGGACTACAGGGGGTGCCTGACCTTTTATCTGGGATTGTCGGGACTGGACACCTGCCATTGTTTGAAACCTTCCGGATTTCAGATTCATTTTGATTTTGGTCTCTTTAAGCAAATGCCTTGCTCCTTGCCCCCAATGTCCATTCCTCCCGGCCATCCATCGCCCACCCCCTCCTCCACCTGAGCTGGTGCCAGACTATTTAGCGCCCTAGGCTGGGCTGAGCGTGCGCTCTTGACCAGCGTTTTGATCAGGTGGAGGTCGGAGGCAACGGGGTGGCCCGGGAGCTCGTCCTAAAAGGCTGTCAGCAGGATACATGATATAGAAAAACTGAAGTTATCTTTGTATTCAGCTTGAAGTTCTCTACCATAATCCCCAATACTTTTTTTCAGGAAGCAAACTATTTGTCCAGTGTAATCTGTCAATTGGAACGATATAAGACTTTGGTTAGGCCACATTTGAGAGGATTATGTGCAGTTCTGTTCATCCCATTACAAGGAGGATGCGGAGGCTTTGGTCAGGGTACAGAGGAGATTTCTCAATTTGCCACCTGGACTGGAGGATATGAGCTTTTAGAGATGTTGGACAACTGTAATATTACAAAGTTATTCTTAATTGCTAATGAGCATGCAGTTCCTATTGAGTTGTTCCTGGCCGCCGCCACTCCTCTTTAGGAACTTAGAATGCACCTTTCTTTTAAATTCTAACTGTAAACTATACAATTAAGTTGAGCAAAGCTTGGAAACCAGCCACCAAGTGTTTTAATTCTCTCAACAATCCTCCTAAAAAAACCCACTAGCAGTATCAAGCAACACCTTACGGGATGACTCCCACCCATATTGATCAGGAGGTTTTGGTACATGACCGGTTCTCCTTAGTTCTTGTGGAGCTCCTGTTTCACACCATCTTCCTCCTCCTCCATATTGGAAGCACCAGATTTCTTTTATCTTGTTCCACAATAGGAGATGTGGGGATTGCCTGGGCTTCTGGACAAGGTGCCAAGTCACGAACAGACACAATAGACTCCCATCCATTTGGGTACCTGATGTTTGCATGTGGACTACTGTCAAGGAGTTCAACTTGGTTTACAAGTGGTTCATTCTTGTTGCTCCTCACAAACCTTCTTAATAGTAGGGGTTATTAGCCAGGAGGACAGTGAATTTCCATGGGATAGGGCAATGTTGGGATGCAAAAAAACATTCATGGGGTGTAGTATTTGTTGCTGTCCACGACAGCGATCCTTGGAAGTCCAGAACCTCAGGAAGCACCAGTTCCCAATGCTTCTTGGTCAGGTTATGTGATCTCAGAGCTAAATTAACTGCCTTCCATATAATGCCTTCCTCTCTACCTGTCCATTCCCGACTAGGTGGTATGGTGTAATATGACTTGTGGCAACCCCCTTCTGGGAGAGATAATTTTACATATCCTTAGACACAAAGTTGTTGCCTCAATCAGAATGTATGTAATTTGGCATTCCGAATAGGCTAAATAGCAGATCCAGGCATCTGACCACTGTTGTTGTATGCTTACTGGGATATGGAAAGGCAAAGTGGAAACACAAGTATTCATCAACTATTGTAAGTAATATGGATTATATGAGGCTGTAGGCAAGGGGTCCTTGAAATCATTACTAAACCATTCCAAAGGTTTTGTTGCTTTGATAAGAGTCCCTGCTGGTGGGTGGGTGGTAGAACAGACCCTGCATGAAGCACAAATCTTATTGACATCTTCTGTAAAAAAAGGGAAATTCTTTGCTCTAACAAAATGCAGCAGCCGAGTTATTCCTGGACGAAAAAGTCCATTGTGAATGTCAGTGAGCGTAGATGTAGTAAAATCTGAACAAGTGTACGCCCAACTAAATGCGTCAGGGCCCACATTCTCTTTCCCAGGATGGTACTTTATTGTGTAACTAGATGCTGCAAGTTCCAGCCTCCATTCTTGAATCTTTGGGTTCTTTATCTTTGTACATCTTTTACCCTCAAACATAAAGGCCACTGACCTCTGATCAGTAACCAAGCTAAAGTGGCGCCATGCCAAGTAGTGGCTCCATTTGTGCCTTGCCTCAATGATGGTAGTTGCTTCTTTCTCTCCAATGTGGTGGAGCAATTCACTTCCTTGTAACGTCTTTGACATGAATGCAACAGGCTGCCATCCTTGGTTAAGGACAGCAGAAATTGCCACATCAGATGCGTCGCACTCTACCTCAAAGGGTAGGTTTTCATTCACCGAGTGCAGGTTGGCTTCCTCCAACTCTCTCTTTAGAAAGTTAATGGTGTTCAGGACCTTTTCCTCATTTGGAAATGTCTTCATGTTTACCATGGTTGAACCTTGTTCGAAAACCCATGAATCCATTTGGCATAATAAGCAAACATCCCAAGTAGCGATTTTAAGGATTGTAAATTTTCTGGTGGAGAAAGCTCTTGTAGTGGGCCAAGTCTCTCAGGATCTGGCTTAATGATGCCCTTCCCCACACTGTATCAAGGGACATTAATGGAATTCAGAGTCATTGAATCATTAAGAGTTAGGTGCTCCAGATTGATGGCCTTTAGGTATTTCTTTACATTTTGAGCATGTCCCTCTTGTGTATGTCCAGCAGTAGTGATATTATCAAGTTAGCGGAAGGCACCTTGCAGTTTTTCTTCTCGAACTAATCTTTCTGGAAGGTGGTTACCCCATTTGCGACTCCAAATGGAATCATACAAAATTGGTACAAACGTCCATTAGCTTCAAAAGCCATATACTTCTTATTTGATTCCTTCAGAGACACTTGGTGGCAGCCACTTTTCAGGTCAAAGGTAAAGAACACATGATAATTTGCAAGTTCATTCACCATTTCGTCAATTCTTGGCAAGGGGTATGTATCCACTTCCATGTATTGATTGATTGTGAATAACCCACACACATTGGCTTCTTGTGTCGGTGGGTAGGATCCTTCACCACTACCACTTCGCCATGGTAATGTGCTCGTCTCAATTATGCCTTCTGAAAGTAGATGGTGATTTTCCTCTGCAATGAAGTCCTGATCACCTTTGCTAAAGGGTCTTGATTTGGCAGCAATTGGTTTACAGCTTGGTGATAAGTTTGGGAAAAGGGATGGCTCTTCTATTTGCTGCTGTCAGTGGACAGTCATGATCAGCACCATTCACAGTTAGATCAGACAGATGCTAGGACTGGAAATCCTGGCCGAGTATTAAGTCAGAACATCGGTCCTTTAATACACCAAGTCGTGTGGCAGTGTACGAGTTAGGTCAACAACAACATACCCTTGGGAACCAATGTTTAAAGTTTCCTGAGCCATAGTAATGTCTTTAGTTTTAGTTTCCACGTGGCTTTCTCGCTAATGTAACTGTCAGTGCTGCATGAATCCAACAGAGCATTTAACCTTTTACCATTCACAGTTACAAAAGTTTCAGCTTGAGCAAGCCCTTGTGGCATATTAGTAAGTGAGGCCAGCACCTAAGAATTGACCACTGTTGCCACTGAGCTTGGTGAGACCTTGAATTTGCACAACCGGGCATAATATTCCTTCTTGGCATATTTATTACAAGTAGCCTCACGTGCTGGACAGTTAACCCATGAATGGTAAGAGAAACCACAGAAGAAAGATTTCCATTTTGTATTATAAGTGGCGGCCACAGCTGGTTCCTCAAGAGCAGCTGAAAAATTATCAGGCAGCCCTGCTAAAGAATCCTTCTCACATACCTGGGGTACCTGTGATGGTTCAGGGTTCACTTCTGCAGCTGTATGGGCTGCTGGGGTAGCGTATACATCATTATTGCTTTAAGCCTGTAAGTCCAGTGTCTTGTTTTCTAAGGGACACTGGTGTATTGCAGGTGAGGCAGTACCAGTGATGAACATGTCACACATTGCCTCATTTCTACACTGCTATGATCTTGAAAGTTAACTTTAACTTTTCCAACCCCCTGAAGAAATTGTCTAATAATTCTCCTGGCTTCTGCTGCCTGGTAGCCAGGAAATGTCTGGTAAACACCTCATTGGGAGTCTTCACATATAAACTGTTTAACTTAGAGATAGCCAAATCAAAATTTTCATATCCTTCTACATATACGAAAATGTTGCGACTCACACAGCCTAACAGTGTTCTGAACTTCTTCGGTATCTTGTCCCCATAGTCGTCAGCATAGTTCATGAAAATCGTACACCAGTGTCGCCACTCCTTGACAGCTGTTGATGAGCTGGGGTTGAGTACTTGGGCCTCCACACCGTTGAGTAAATTGTTGTGAGAATGAAAAACTTGGTGGCTGCTTTCCAAGCTTTACTCAACTTAATTGTACGGTTACCATTAGAATCTAAAATAAAGGCATGTTCTAAATTTGAAATTCCGAAAGAGGAGTGGCAGCAATCAGGATCAACTCAATATGAAACACAAGAATAACTGTAATATTACAACAACCTTGGTTTATTTTCTCTGGAGGTCAGAGGCTGAGGGAAGACCTCTTATAAGTTTATAAAATATGAGAGGCAAACTTAGGGTAGACAGAGAATATTTGTCCCAGAGCAGACAATGTCAAACAGATGAGGATATGTTTTCAAAGTAAGTGGTGGAGAGCTACGTTTAAAAGAGATGCATGCGCTAAGTTCTTTACACAGAGAATGGGAGGTTCCTGGACTGCCAGGGGTAAAGGTGGTAACAGACATGATAGCAGCATTTGAGATGCTTCTTGATCGACACATGAATTTGCGGGAAATGGGGGATGATGGATGACGTAGATGGATGAAAGATTCAGTTTAATCTGGCATTGTAGTTGGAGCAGACATCATGGGTAGAGGGGTCTGTGGTTCCTCTGCTGTACTGCTCAATGTTTGGATTGAGAAAGTTAGCACTTTGTTAACTCTTGGGATGCAGTGCTGCGGACCTCACCGCAGCATCACTCCAGCACTTCATGGGACTGCTCGGCACCTCCTTGTTGACATTTCTGGAGGTCCAGCATCTAAAAAATTAGCCCTGCGCCCCTGGTTAACTCTTGTAAGGGTTTAACCCAATATGCCATTTGTAAAGGCAACCAAATCGAGGATTTCAGCTGACTACCAATGAGAAAAGCAAATTCAATTTCAGTGCCACAAATGTTTAAATAAGTAGATTTGAATACAATAGAAATTGGTGTAAATTCAGAAAAGATTGCTGAACCAGTACACAATTACTGAACCGGTTGCAATGATTATTGATTTGTTTCCTGAGTTACAGACTTCTTTGATTACAAAAGGATTAAGCCATCTTTTAAAATTTGGTGAAAGAGATATCATGTAAATATTTTCAGTCAAACACTATCTGTACTGATTGAAACTAAAGTTGGAAGGAGCATTAAATCCTGGTCGTGAAACAATTTAACAATTCAGAGTTGTTGCACTGTGTAATTATCTTAGAATTTAAAAGGGATTTCAGATTTAAGATATATTGCTTGGAAGTACATTCCAACCTTTCTGGGCTCATGTTGGCCCATTGCTTGCTTTCTGAATGGGAGAGAAGTCGGGGGGGGAGGGGGGGTGTGGGTGGTCCAAGTTAAGGGTCATTCACAACTGAGAAAATCAAGTGGCAGTAAAATAAAACAATGTTGAAAGATGACAGTGGGTCAAGCAGCATCTGTGGAGGATAAAGATGTAAATCCACATTTTGCATTTTGGTTAATGGTTTTACATCAGGACTGAGAGGGAAAAGGAAAGATTGCCAGTATGAAGCAATATAATGGGAGAGGAGGGGTGATGGGAGAGAAATAAGCCAATTGGACCAAATGTTCTTTGTTAATCTATATTTGTGGTTTTCAAATGTTTTCTTTCCACTCACATACCACTTTAAGTATTCCCTACACCATAGGTGCTCTATGATTAGTAAGGGATTGCTAAAAGTACAATGTGAGTGGAAAGAAAACATTGGAAAACCACTGTTTTAATTGTACCTAATTGACTCATTATGTGCATGGTTTCATAACTCCAAAGGAAATGGGCCAATGACAATTTTTCTCAAGCAAAATATTTCAGCAACAATTGGGTCTAGAGCAGTGATTCTCAACCATTTTCACCCCAATCACACAACATCTTAAGAAATCCCTTACTAATCACAGAGCATCTACGGCCTAGGGATTACTTAAAGTGGCATGTGAGTGGAAAGAAAATCTTTGAAAACCACTGATCGATATGGTTTCCTTACCCTCCATCAAACTCCTTCCCCATGGATAGAGAAGGATACTGAAGTATTTCGCACCCAACCCATCTGGTTGGTTGAATGTAAAGTGACACAAAACTCAGAAAATTTTATCTGAGAACACAGATGGTATTCACGCCATCCTTCTGAAGACTGGGGGAATAAACAGTTAGGACTGCATTCTGTTACTGTTGTATTTGTGAATGCCAACGAAACATATCATCACACCTCCCCCAGCAGGATCTGGGGTGAGTATTCTCTAATTCCCAGTCACAGCCGCCACACATCACAGTCCCCTTTGTTTACATTGTCATCTCCAGAGGCTGCACTCTGAGCAACATCTTTCCTGCTAGGAGCAGGTGAACCCATGTGTGATAGAGATGTGACATTCTGCTGCTTCAGGGTAAGCACCAGATGCACACATCAGTGGCCAGGCCTCCCGACACCACAGCCTTTGTCACTGCCAGTGCATCCGTTCACTGATAGTGTCATAGAGCTTCACAGCATGGAAACAGGTCAAACTCACTACTGATTAAGTTGCCTATCTGAGCTAGTCCCTCTTGCCCATCCTTGGCTCATGTCCCTCTAACCATTTCTAAGGGGCAGCACAGTTAGTATAATGGTTAGTGTGACGCTATTACAGCGCCAGCAACCACGGTTCGTATCCAATGCTGTCCGTAAGGAGTTTGTACGTACTGTAGCAACTACTTCGGTAGAGCTTCTCAATCAATACATATGCACAGGGTTAGTTTGGCATGCTTCTTTTATATCCCTCCCATCCCAGGCTCCACGGGATGGGGATGGTGATGTCACTATGTGTTTGCCGCCATTTCGCGGGGCTGGCGGGTTTAAAGTACACATGGTGGGAGCCCTGCACCCTCTAAAAGGAGGCATATCAATCCAGCGTGCTGTTGCTTGGCTCGCAGTACCATGCGTATGCGGTCCATTAGCAATAGCAATGGTTCACGATAGTGTGCTGTGCGCTCGCTTGGTCCACTTCACAGCTGCTACAATGCTCCCCTTGTCTGTGTGGGTTATCTCTGGGTGTTCATTTCCTCCCCCCCCCCAACAGACCCTCCCCACCATTGAGAACATCCTCAGGGAATGCTGCCGTTGGAAAGCAGCAGCAATCATCAAAGACCCACACCACCCAACGTATACTCTATTCTCACTGCTGCCATGAGGGAAGAGGTATAGGTACCACAAAACAGCTGCTCCCCCTCCACCATCAGACTCCTCAACAACAAACTCAATCAAGGACTCATTTCAGGACCCTTACTTTGTCACTTTATTGATTTTCTTTTTGTTCTCTCTGTCTGTTGTTTACATGTTTACGCTGTGTACAGTTTATTTTTTGTACGACCAATAAGTGGTAATTCAGCAGTGCCCATGGGAAAAAGGAATCTCAGGGTTGTATGTGATGTCATGCATGTACTCTTGACAATCTGCATCTGAATCTGAAATTGTACAGGTTAGCACAACATCATGGGCCAAAAGGCCTGCATGGTGCTGTAACATTCAGTGCTCCTTATGATTTTATATCCTTGCATAAGATCACACCTCAGCCGACTTCGATCCAGAGAAAAATGTCCCATTTTGTCCAATCTCTCCATTCTCAGTAACCAATGACATGCACAGATTTACCACCCTCTGGCTGAAGGAATTCCTATTCATCTTTGTTCTCTCGTGGATACCCTTCAATCTGAAGTTGTGCCCTCTTGTCCTAGACTCTCCCACCATGGGAAACAATCTTTCTCCATCTACTTTGTCCATGCCTTTCAACATTCAAAATGCTTCAATGAGATCCCCCACCCTCCATAAATTCCACAGATGTCCTCGTGCTCGTCTTCAGGCTCCTGTGCCTTTTTCCTCAATGGTAGCAGAGTGAAGAGGACTTGGCCTGTGTGGTGGGGGTCCTTAATGTAAGCATTTAAAGGGCAACAATCAACTGAGTTGAGTGAAATATGGATATTTGCAAATGTGAAATTGTAGTAAAAACACAGAAATGCCGGAGGAAATCAGCCGGTCTCTCAGCGCCCATGGGAGGTAGAGATTCTCCAACTCTTGTTTCGGGCCTGAGCCCTTTGTCAAGATATGAGCAAAAAGCAGGTAGGCGTTTGAATGAAAAGGCTGGAGAGGAGAGGGCAGGGGAAGGAGCACAGAGCAACAGACAAAAGGCGATTTGGATATGGATCACACTGGAGAGGATAAGTGAGAATTGTTTGTAGGAGGGAGAGTGGCTCCATGAATGGAGAGCTGGAGGAGAGAGGGAAAAAGAAAGTGACAGAGCAAGAGGAAAGGAGAAATAGGGATAGATGAGCAGGGCTAAGATGAGTAGGCGCAGGGAAACCAGAGAAATTGATTTTCATGGCATCCATTTGAAGGGTGCCCAGAGGGAATAGGAATATGGAATTCAGTCTTTTAACTCATACCTTGCAAAAGGGCTCAGGTTTGTGCATCATTGGGATTTCTTCTGGGGAAAGGAGGGGTTGAACCTGAACTGGAATGGGACCAGTGTTTCTTTGCGCAGGTTTGGTCGGTCGGGTAGGGTTTTAAACTCCCCAGTCTGTATGGGTTTCCTCTGGGTGCTCTGGTTACTTCCCACTGTTCAAAACGTACAGGTAGGTCAATTTAGTTTAATTGGGTAGCATAGACTCCTGGGCCAAAAATAGCCTGTGCTGTATGTCTAAATTAAACCACCTGGTAAATATCTTTACCTCCTTGAGACACTGCAAGACCCATTGAATTCCTCCACCATTTCTGTGATTTTAATTAAATCAACCAAGTTGAGCTAAGTTGAGAAAGAATTTAATATGCTTGCTTTGCACATTGAACACATTTCTTCCCCAATGTATTTCGAGTTTTTATTTGCTGAATAGGATTATTTTCTTTTTTTGTTTTACTTGCAATCCAATAATTATCTCTTTGAAAGAGTGAGTTTGGATGTTGTCCAACGAGTGATACAGACTAACCTTCAAGCTGGGTTCTCTTCACTTCCACTCATTGGTTTGTAATTAACAGGTGCTCGTCTCTACTGCTTCATCAGATGATGTGGAGACACAGATTTAATTTCCACAGTCGACAAGGAATGTGAGCTTTTCTACTTTTCTAAAGGGTACTGAGCCTTTGAACAATGAGCATTAAACACTGAAGGAGTTGAACTGATTCCTGATTTGGAGAGTGATTTGTTTTAGAAAAGGAAAGTGCTTTCAAAGTGAACACAGGGTCTGAGGGGAGTGGGGATTAATTTTCAGGATATTATTCCATTCCCTCATTAGGCAGCACGGTTAACATAGCGGTTAGCACAACACTACTATAGCGCCAGAGGGATGACCAGCGCTGACTGTTTCTATGTTCTGCCTGTGTCTCAAGTCAAGTTTATGGTCATCGTACAATCTGCTGAAAGAGTATTCTCTGATCCTCGGTGCAAAACATGCAGGCACACAACCAGACATAACACACATACATTCAAACAATACACATGCAGGACAAGTATTCATCCATACAAATAAAAAAATAAATAAATGTTGCTTCAATGGTTAGTGTGAGCAGATCCTTTGGTTGTTAGAGCATTCTCACTGTCCATGGCGAGAAGCTGTTCCTCCCCCTGGCAGCACTGGTTCTGATACTCTTGTATCTCCTTCCTGACAAGAGCAGCTGAAAGATGCTGTGTGTGAAGTGGAAGCGGTCCTCAACTATCTCAGTAGATCATCTTGATGGTGGGGTGGGGGGAGGGGGGGGGAAGGAGACTCCAGTGATCCTCTCTGCTGCTCTTATAGTCCTGTGGCTTGACCTCCAGTCCATTTCTCTGCAGCAACTGTACCACAGAGTGATGCAGCCGGCCAGGTTGCTCTCAATAGTTGGCATGATGGGTTTCCATGGGTGTGTTTCCACTGGGTGCTTTGGTTTTCTCCCACCTTTCAAAAATATTCAGGTGTTGTTGGTCAATTGGGGTATATGGCTGGCCCACTCTTGTGGGAAGGGGCTATTACTAGACATCTAAATTAAAAATGTTAATTTAATCCATGGTTTTTCCTTTTCCTGGGAGGAGATAAATGGGCAGCAGGGAGCTGGGGAAGAGGAATTGTCTAATTATGGTCATTGGGCTTAATAACTACCCAACAGTTTGGTGAGAACATCAGAATCAGAATTTATTGTCACAAACGTGTCACGAAACTAATTGTTTTGAGGGAGCATCACAGTAAAAGTACAGCAGGTCCAAAAATCTAGATGCCAGAAATCTGAACCACGTGAGAATTTGGGCTTTTCAAAGTTTAGTGGGCTTTTGTGTGAACGTGAGTAAGAACCACAGATGCGCAATGGCATTATTGATGGGGGGGGGGAGTATAATGGGAAGAGGCTGGATAAGTATTGGAAGGACATGGTGACAGGGAGAGGAGTAGGAGAAGGCTGCACGGATGATATACACCAGCACTGATCAATAGGCTGTTCCCGGGTGTAAACGGAATGCAAATCCACATGATCAATATGCTACGGAGATTTCTATTCCTCGTCCCCTCACTTTATTTAACCATGTCTCTTGGCAAACATTGTCAAGTATTTCCTTTCGTGCAGAACCCAGGCTGGGAAGGATTGTGTTTGAGCTAAACCCACATTCCAAGGCCCAGCAAACACTCAGGCAGTGTGTCGGCCTGCAGAAATGAAGTGTCTGTAAGGTGAATTTTTTTTCGTCAAAGCTGGGACATTCCTCACAACTCTCATTGAATTCTCGAAATAGCTCCAATCAGGAGCCCCACACAACTGCTCATTCACTCGAAACTTGCAGAGAAAAAGGAATCTGGCAGAAAAGGGAGCTGGTTTGGCCTTTCGAGGCAGATTGAATTACAGCGATTAAACCTTTGGATTTTGTTGTCTCACATCATTCCAACTAATGTGCTTGTTTTGAAAGCCAGACTCGAGCTGATCCAGTTACACTGCTCGCTGTGAGTTACGTTAATGCAAGGAAGTGAGCTTTTAAGGAGTGAGCGGAAGTGGAACTAGATTCTGGCTCAATAGGGATCGTAAGGAATAAAGAATGAGAGATTTGCCTTTCGACAGCACCTTTCAGCAGTTGGTGCCATGCCATCTCGGCACCAATGACCCAGGTTTGAATCTGGTTGCTGTCTGCAAGGAGTTTGTTCGTCCTCCCTGTGACTTAAGTGGGGCTTCCCAGATGCTCCAATTTCCTCCCACCCTCTAAAAAACCATCTGGGATCGGTAGGTTTTATGGGCTGGAAGGCTCTTTCATTGCTGGGAGTGAAACATGAAAATTTGCAGATTTAACGTGAATCCGAATGACGGGATCAGCTTTTTTTTTGCTCTTTCCGATATTGAATTTTTTTTTCAAAATGGAACGCACCATTACGAAACGACAATCTTTTTCTGTGAAAGATAGGCTTCACGCACTTGACGCGATCAAGAATAAAAGTAAGACACAAATTGCATGAGACCTCGCCATACCTGAATCAACATTTCGTGGCTGGAAATCTTAGGAAGGTGAGTTGCGCGCGTCACTTTGGAAAGTTGAGGAAGAGGTGGGACTAAAGGCAAAACACATGAAGACAGCCAAAGATGTCAGCCTTGATGACTCCCTGTACGAGTGATTCACTCAAGTGGGCTCAGAAGGCCTTCCAATTTCCAGGCCTGATCACAGTTCAAAGCGAACAATAGATGGATAGACCAGTTTAAATGCTGTCATGGGATTTCTCAAGTGTTAGTGTCTGGATAAATTCACTCAGCTGACAGTGCCGCCGTCAGTGAATACCCGGCAGAACTACAAATGCTCTTAGAAGAAGGTGGCTACATCAAAGAACAAGTGTGCAACTGTGACCAAACAAGCCTCTGCTACAGGATGATCCCAGACCGCACACTGCCTCTCAAAGATGATGCTCACGCCCAGTGATAGGCTTTTTTAAGAAATAGTATGATAATTGGAAGAAATAAAAAATGATTGAAAATACAGGTATTGTACATGTATTCTTGATTTTTTTTTGAAACCATTGTTTTTTGTTATGAACCCCAATTTAGTGTGACCCCACTTTTTTTGCGATGCAATTATTTTTGGACCCAAACTATCGCGTTATGGTGGGGTTCCTCTGTAGTCAAAACAGAGAAAAGCTGGATGAACCCAGCCAGTCTCGCAGCGACCACAGGAGATAAAAATATGTGACCAATTTTTGGGCCTGAGTCTCTGTTTTGGGTCTTCTACTCTATTGCAAACATAATTAAACATTTCAAAAATGATAAATTTTAAATTCCCAAAGGGCTTTGCACTAATTTTTTTTTAAAAGCTCAATATTGTTTTAAAAACATGACAACTAACCTGTGCATAACAAAGGATTAGTAAAGGACACTGGTCACAGCAAGGATATGGTGGGCTGAAGCAATACATCCTAAGCTGCATAAATCGATTACACCACGACCCACAATTAATTAAAAAAAAATTAGACATGCAACACTGTAACAGGCCAATTCGGCCCTACGAGTCAGTGCTGCCCAAATTACACCTCATTAATCTGTACCTCTGGTACGTTTTGAAGGGTGGGAGAAACCAGAGCCCCCAGAGAAAACCCACACAGACACAGGGAGAACATACAAACTTCTTACAGACAGCGTGGGATTCAAACCCCAGTCCAGTCCCGATCGCTGGTGCTGAAAAGGTGTTGCATTAACTGCTATACCAACCGTGCTGCCCTAAGAATATTCAAAATCCCATATGAATGAATAATAAGTATTGGTCAGGATATTGGAAATATCATGTTTGCTTTGCAGAGGGGGCTCTTTTTAACATAATTTTTTTTATGCTCTATGCTCCGTCAGATTTTTAGGAAGGTGTTATATCCCTTCCTGAGATTGGGATTTTCATGTGGGATGCAGCTATTCATCTCCGAAGACCACCTCACAGTAGATGGGAATCAGACTTCCATGTTACTGCTATTTAAGGATTTTTACTCACTGATATTTTCTCTCTTTATTGCACAGTTTGTTTACATTTATTTATTTGTTTACATGTATACGTTGAGTACAGTTTTTTTTTGCACTATCAAATAAGTAGTAATTCTGCCTCGCTCGCAGGAAAAAGAATCTCAGGGTTGTATGTGATGTCATGCATGTACTCTGACAATAAATCTGAGAGCAGGTGTGTGGGAAATGGAGGCAACACCTTCTACACTCTTTATGTTGCTACAGGGTCCCAACCGGAACGTTGGCTAACTTTTTGCCTCCACAGATACTGCCTGACCTGCAGTTTGCTTTTCGCTGATTGGACCTATATAGGTGTGCGGCTGTGACAAGGTTATGTTGGGGAATGGACTATCCTCCTTTATTTTAAATGTTAAATGAGGTGTAATCATCTTTTGAAGGGAATAAACATGACAGCCAATTTGTACATTGTTCCTTCAGGTGCCTTGCTGTGTGGCATGAGCGATTATGTCTCTCCATCCATCACAATCTCTAACCCTCCGAATAATAGTTGTTGCCTCCGTTTTCCTTCGGTGAAGGCTCCAACTTTGATCCGAGACCGTAGTTGATGTTGTGTTCATGAGTATACAAGGGAAAAATGCAGAAGTGGTTTCCCGTTGCCACCTTCAGTTGCAGTGTCCACACTACCCATTGATCTGCAGGTTCATCTGCCCAGCATTTTTAGCTTTACAACCAGAATTCCAATTTGTAGAATATGCTTGTACAAACCATCCACCCTCTGCAATCCATGGCTTCATGTGACCCTGATTGGGAGGCTAAACAGGTATCACACCTTGCCCAAGGGTGACCTGTAGGCAATTGTATGGAAGGATTGCCCTACACCTCCTTTTGCTGAGCAATTGTGCAGAATCGACATGAGTAATTCATACAGAATAATTTCTTAATGACTGCAATGAAATAATGAACAGAATCTATTTTAATAATATTCATTGAAGAAGAAGAATTATTGGGATATCAATGGAAAAATGTACATACATGCAATAGGAGTTTATTGTCATACATATGTTCAATGTGTAGATGCACAGAAATACTACTGTCTGAAGCCTCATATGGACACAAGCCACACCAACAACAGCATAATGTGCCTTGAGACAAAGATAAATATAAAAGAATGGGTAAATTAATATTCACGGTTACAGATTCTGCAACCAAAAAAAAATTAAGATTGCAGACAGATCTTTCTGTGGTCCCAGTGCAGTTTATAGTTTAGGATCATTTTGGGGAGGTTCATCAGCCTGTCAGCTGTTTAAAAACAAAAATGTTCTTGAATCTAGAGCTGCCTTCTGCAATGGGGGTCCTTTATGATGATGGTTGCCTTCTTGAGCGAGAAGTCCCATATATTACCTTGTGATAATTCAGCATCCAACTTGCTCACAGAAGTTCAGTTCCAGGACTTTGAGCATGGATAACACATTGGAAGTTACTTTATTGATAACTATTCTACCAGAATTGTGGTGGGAACCTTAAGCCCAACAAAAGGTTAAAATAAAAATAAATCACCACTGAGAGGGTTAAACAAGAAAGTCTGCAGATGATGGGGTTGAGTGCAATGCACAAAGGTGCTGGAAAAATTCAGCTGGTCACACTGCATCCATTAGAAGTACAGGTAACCAATGTTTTCGGCCTGAGCCTTTCGCCAGGAACAGGAGTGGTAAGTCACCACTGGCGTGCTGAGATTTGACAAATGCCAACTGTTGCCCCTCTTCCACAATAGAACCTGCTCCTGGGCTGGTCACTGTTTGAAATCGTGGGCCTCTCTGTGTGGAAAGGATAACTGAAAGGATGTTACAACATTTCTGCTGGCTGCAATTTCCTGTAAATGGCCAGAAAAAAAAAAGGTGTAGAGACCTGCGTTTCAGTAGATCAGTAAAAGGTTGAGCGGGTCGCTTGCTGTGCCTTTAGAACTGAGTGCAGCAGGGGACCAAGAATTTCACTGCTTGTTTGTCTTCAGCCTCTGCTGAGCAAAAGAATGAGAAACTGCAGATAGGCAGAAGGAAGGGAAGATTTTAATGAGTTCTGACACTGCCTAAAATGTCAAGAGGCCATTTAGAAAAGTAGAAATCACATAATGCATTGCCAAAGTAACAGTAATACAACACAGTTCGTCACCTCGTCAACCGCATGCTTTTAGGTAAATCTCTTATCTGTCTTTTTTTTTCCTGAGACACCTTCAGTTCTTTAATTCTGATCTCCTTTGAATTTAAGGGCAGCAACACCAGCTTCCACGATGCTTTCCCCTCAAGTAATGAAATCACTGCCACGTGCTGATTGCCGCAGTGCAGCAGATGACCACCTCCAGACGGTCATTTGCGCTCAATGCCCCCTGCTCTTTCCTCGCAGGTGCAAAAATCACCTCCGTTGGATGTGATGCCGGTTGAAACCGGAAGGCACTTTAGAAACTGGCAGCAAGAGGAGATAGTTCGAGGGCTGCGAGGCTGTCAAAGGACGGGGCACATTTACACAGCAACTCTCGTGAGCTCAGGATGTTCACAACCAAAGATTTGCCTTCAAAGTGCAGCAAATGTTATAGTGCAGGAAATGCAGCGGGCAGCAAACATCACCAGAATTCTGAGCAGATAATCTATTTTTTGGGATGTTAATTGGATGATGAATTTTTCCAAGGCGGTAGACTTATTTCCACTCTTATTCCAAACAATCACATGGTTGCACACATCCTTCGGCACACTGAGTCTGTGCTGATTATCAAATCACTAAATCTGACACAAATCTCTTTGTTGTCCCACCACATTCCCATCAGTTCCCCCATAATCTACCACTCAGCAACAGAGCAGGGGAACTTTAAAGTGGCCCACCCGAGTGGCTTGGTGATGTGGTAGGAAACTCGAGTGTCTGCAAGAAATCATGGGAGAACGTGCAAACTCTGCACAGACAGCAGTGGAAGTAAAGATTGCACTTGGGTTGTTTGAACTGGGAAGCATCTGCTCTAGTAGTTGTGCCACTCTATCACCCTGAGATAACATTTTGAAATCATTTAATGTGAAGCACATCACTTCCAACAATGTTCCCCTATTACTGCTCTGGAATATCAGCATAGATATCCATGTGCAGGATTTAAAGTATTGTCCTCAGATTCAGAGGCAGGCAAGTGTGCTTGACGCAAGCTGCAATAACTTTGATCCCTCTTCTTTTCTCTGTGGCTGATCATAGAGCTACCATAAGTTCGACCCTCGGAACTCTTCCTGCATGAGAACCTCCATCCCTGGACTAAGTCCTTGGGTTGAGGCCCCAGGCACCAAGTTTGTCGCAGCAGATGGGTGTGGGCTGGGGGGAGCAGTGACCGCTGGAACAAAAAGCATTGGCCATTTACTTACGTCAAGTATTCGGAGATGGGAGGTGGGGATAGGGAGGAGAGGGTGAAAAGATTGGAAAGGAAGGCAGGTGATTGGAGGATAGAGAGTGCAGGGAAGAGCAGTTGGAATTGAAGAAGCAGATGGAGATAACAAGAGGTACAGCCTGGAGATGGGGTGGCAGATCAGACTGGAAAATAAGAGATTGTATTAGGGAAGAGAACACTTGTTAAAATCTGAGAGCACCTCAGCATTAAAAATTCATCATTTAAATCATTGATAAACATAAGGACTAAGAAACATAGAACAAGATCAGTTTGTGCATCTTTGCTATAATATTAGGGCAAAGACAATGATCAATATTTTTATGAGTTTGGGAAAAACAATGTCCACCTGAAGAAAACCTTTGAGGCAACACATTTGCAAGTAACCAGATGTCCAAGATTGCACAGAAGCCTTCTGAAAAAAAGCTGATGAACCCAAAGGATCAAGAAAATGATCTGGAGAATTTCACTGCTGGAGACCAGTGGTTTTCAAACCTTTTCTTTCCACTCACATTCCACCTTAAGTATTCCCGATGCCTTCGGGGCTCTGTGATTAGTAAAGAATTGCTTAAGGTGATATGTGAGTGGGAATGGAAGGTTGAGAACCACAGGTTTAGATCTAATTGTAACTGAAATATCTCGCTTGAGACAAATTGTCATTGGCCCATTTTCTTTGGAGTTATGAAACCGTGGACACAAGTTACGAATAAAACAGTGGTTTTCAAACTTTTTCTTTCCATTCACATACCACCTTTAGCAATCCCTGCAGAGCATCTATGGCATGGGGATTGCTTAAGATGGAATGTGAGTGGAAAGAAAAAGTTTGAATACCACTGCTGTAGACCAACAGGTTGTCATTCGGATATTTGGAATGGGGAAAAAGGAGGACGGAGGGACAGAGAGCATGGACAGATACTGGAAAACTGGTGAAACCCGAAAAAATATGGACGGGGTTGGTGCGAGGGAGATGCAGATGAATGCTAATAGATTTAGGGACACATAAGATACACAAGGACACAAGAAACAGGAGCAGAAGTCGGCCATCCTGCCCATCAAGCCTGCTCGACCATTCAATGAGATCATTGCTGATCTGATGATGGGCTCATCTCCACTTACCTGCCTTTTCCCCATATCCCTTTATTCACTTACTATGTAAAAATCTATCCAACCTTGTTTTAAATCTATTTACTGAGGTCGCCTCCACTCCTTCAATGGGCAGCGAATTCCACAGATTCACCACCCTCTGGGAAAAGCAGTTCTCATCTTGAGGCTATGTCCTGTAGTTCTCGCATCACTTATCAGCGGAAACAACTTAGCTACTTCTATCTTACCATAATTTTATACGTTTATATTAGATCCCCTTTTATTCTTCTAAATTCCAGCCAGTACAGTCCTAGACAACTCAATCACTCCTCATTGGCTAACTTCTCATCTCTGAAATCAAACTGGTGAACTGCCTCTGCACCGCTTCCAAAGCCAATACGTCCTTTCTCAAGCAAGGAGACCAGAACTGCATGCAGTTCTCCAGATGTGGCCTCTGCACTACCTTGTACAGTTGCAGCATAACCTCCCTGCTCCTAAATTCAATCCCTCCAGCAATGAAGGCCAACATTCCATTTGCCTTCTTGATAGCCTGCTGCACCTGCAGACCAACCTTTTGAGATTCATGCACAAGCACTCCCACGTCCTTCTGCACGGCAGCAGAAGGGCTTGGCAGAGGTTGGAACTTGGAGCAAAATGTAACCTCCTAGTGGAACAGTGGGTCAAGCAGCATCAGTGGAAGAAGCCTACTCCTCCTTCCTTGCCAGACCTCATTATCCCAGCTATCTTCCCTCTGCACCCTTAGCCAATACATGCATGCTCAGCACACATCGTGTCTGTCACTATAAAATGGCATTAGAACTTGCGCTGACATTGCTACTTGCTTTGTATTTGTACTGTAGGTGAGTAATCATCAAAAGTGAGACGGTTCAGAGGGGTTGCCTTGCTTTGCTGGGTACACCTTCTAATAATTGTGATACTCTTTCCCTATGGATGAATCCCCTGGACAATGAGCATTGCTCACATCAGTTTCAGGCTGAGAATTTAAAGGTCTTTGAAGATCATCGACAATCATGTTTCAGCCACAACTTCCATTGATATAACTTCCCTTTCATGAAGCTGGCCCCTTTAAGATGTTAAATGTATTATCAATATTTTGCAATGTGTTGCTAGAAGAATCTTTATTTGCCTTGACTGGTTTCTCCATCAATTACACCTTTAAATCCAAGTCCTGAAGGATCAAATTATTGATGTATCTCGATCACGACAAGTCCTAAATAAGCTTGCAACAGTATCACTTCCCCTCTTTATTCATCCCTGACCTTCAATTTCTTGCTCTCTGGGTTATTCAGATTTATTGTCAGAGTACAACCCTGAGATTCCTTTTTACCTGCGGGCAAGGCTGAATTCCACTTATTGGTAACAACAAAAAACCCACATATAAGCAAATAAAGAACTGTAAACAGACAATTGAAATATAAACAAGCTGGAATAATGTGGTTTGTGTATACTAATTGGCTCGGGCTGGCCCGCCCCCTGATGACACTCTTACCTGGACTCCTCCCCTGGGACCCAGGCCATAAAGATCGGGCCACCTCTCCCTTCCCTGCACTTTCCGAGTTTGGATCCAGGCCAGCTCAAGTCTCCTGTGCAATAAAGCCCATCGTTCCCCTCAGTCTTTGTCCTTGTAATTATTTGGGCAACTGTTAGTGCCCAACACAAGCTGACTGCAATATAGAGAAAATTTTAAAAATCAATAAAGCGCAAAAGTAAGAGTCCTTAAATGAGTCTCTGAGTTTCTTGTTGGAAGGGTAGCAACTGTTTCTGAACCTGGTGATGTGAGTCCTGTGGCACCGATACCTGATGGTAGCAGTGAGAACAGAGCGTGTGCTGCTCTTTGTAGATACTTGATAAGAGATTCAGATTACTGTTTTAACCATGTCATCTTAGTTTGGCATTTTGATGACCAGACCTCTGTCTGTACCCTATCAGTTACGGTGGATTATCCAGGCAATAATTAAATGTGTGGACAATTTCCACTTCCATCTCCCTTTCTGGTCCCCGAGTTCCAGACCCCACCACTACTGGGCTGAACTTCTTTCCAATCCTTCTGCCAAGCTAAAACATGGATGATCACTTATTGACCCATTTGCCAAGGTAAACTACCTTCCTAGCCCCTCTCAAGGCAATACTCTCATTTAAATTATGATATCCCTGTTCTCCCTGTCAATAAAGTATCCAATATGCCAACGAGCTCAAGGTTCATGCATTGTGCAAAACCAAAAGGACAATGAGAGTTTTGGAAAATCCACTGTTAATGAGCCATTAAGCAATGGATTCAAGTGTTTCCTCTCAGGTAGATTCCACAGTAACATAATATCTCAGATGTTCTGATCAGATTAAAATTTCAGATTTATTGTCAGAGTAAATACATGGCATCACATACAACCCTGAGATTATTTTTCCTGCGGACAAGGCAGAATTATTTGTAGTACAAAAAAACCTGTATTCAATGAACACATGTAAACAAGAAATGTCAACAAACTGACTGTACAAGACAGATTTTAAAAAATCAATAGTGAAAAATTAAAAGCCCTTTCAGTGAGTCCCTGATTGAGTTTGTTGTTGAGGAGTCTGATGGTGGAGGGGGAGCAGCTGTTCCTGAACCTGGTGGTGCGAGTCTTGTGGCACCTATACCTCTTTCTTGATGGGAGCAGCGAGAAAAGAGCATGTGCTGGGTGGTGTGGATCCTTGATGATTGTTGCTGCTCTCCGACTGCAGCATTCCCTGTAGATGTTCTCAATGGTGGGGAGGGTTTTGCCTCTTAGGTTCTGGGCTGTGTCCACTACCTTTTGCAGGGCACCAGTACCTCACCAACCATAGATTGATCATGAATCCTTTAGCCACAAAGCCACGGTGGTGTGGTGTAGCATTGTGAGACCTACAAATAGAGGGATTGTAGAGATGCCCAGGATTACAAGAACGGGCAGAGGGTGAAGCTAAGGGTGGAAAAGATAACGCAGCTGTGAAAACAAGAGATAGAAAAACTCTGTAAAGATTAATCATCGCTTCTTAAATAGAGACCGTCAAATTGGCATTTCTGCAATTACAAAACAATGATTAACCTTGCAGTGTGGACAAGCTCACATTAACCACATCGAACAATGACAGGACGTTTGCTGGCAAAGGCAAAGCAAAACCCCAAAGGATATTTGTCTCTCCGTTAATGAAAAAAGATTATTTCTGCTGGGTGTCTGTCAATCAGACTTCAGATGTCACACTTGCACAGATTGGTGTCACACTTTGGAAAATTATTTTTAAAAAATGCCAGTCTAACCTCTAATTGACCTAGTCAGTTGCTAAGACTAATCAGCATCTAACTGACCTGAACAAGGCACGTTGAATACAATTTGTGCTCTTAAAGGGATACCCAACCCCAGCACAGCAGCAAAGGATTGAGCACAGATTTCTGTTGATACAAGCTGTACTATAGCAAACAAGATGGACCCAAGTTTTTTCCCCCCCACATCTCTTGGGATCAAGGATAACTTGTTTCCTTTCTAGTTATGAGATGACTTGTTGACTTTTGCACAGGTTGGGCAGGATGTTCCCCACAGTTCTCAGGACCACTTTGCGAATTTTGTGTGGTGCTGGAGCAGTGATTCCCAGGACTTAGTTGGGATGGCGCATTTTCTCATGAAGGCTTTGAGAATATCCTTGAATCATTTTCTTCTATACACATTATGGATATGGTTTCACTACCGGAAATTTTTTTTGATTTAAAACATTTTACTTTATCTGGCTTTATTTTATCTAACTATTTTTTCAACCCTCTGTGAATGACCGAGCTTTTTCTTCTTGGAAGGTTAAGGATATCATATGTTTTTGGGATCTGTTCATGGAAGGTTATCTTATGTCCTATGAACAACTTTCAAACAAATATGGTCAGCCTAATTTGCATTTGTTTAGATATTTTCAAATGAGACATTTTTTGAATGCTGTATTACCTACTTTTTCCCTGATGTATCAGTCAGATATGGTTGATACCCTTTTGTTTGAACCTCTCTCAGAAGGGTTTAATAGCAATCATGTATGATATGTTATTAAAATTGCAACCAGTCTCAGCTGATAAATTTAAACGGCTGTGGGAGCAGGAGCTCCAAAAGTCTTTTTCTGCAGAGATGTGGGAAAACTAGTTAATACCTCATCAATGTGTGCTCAACACTCCTTTATTCAATTAAAGGTAGTACATAGGGTGCATATATCCTTGGTCCTGTCCGGTTTTGGAAAGATATCTTTGGACCTCTTCCTGTCTGGTTCTGGAAAGATATCTCTGGACCTCTTCCTGTCCGGTTCTGGAAAGATATCTTTGGGCCTCTTTCAGCAATTCTTCCAATTGATTGACAACCAAATCACCTTAACTGTTCTTTCTGGAGTTTTAGGAACAGATGTAGGTCGTTGTCCGGCTTCTGCTCATCGGACGATCGCTTTTATCACACTGAAGGCTGGGAGAGCAATTCTTCTGAAAATGGACGACCTCCCCCACCCCGCCTACTATAGTTCAGTGGTTTTCTCAAAGCATGGCCTTCTAAATTTAGAGAAAATTAGAAGTGCCACATTTGATCCCTCTGTTAAATTTGAAGAAACTTTGCGCCTATCCATACAATATTTATGGATGATATAATTTCTAATATATTTTCTCTGATTTATTATCCCTTCCTGATACCGTTAAGTTTCTCTTTTGGGTGAGGACCAGGCTTCTTATGTTTGATGAATGGTGATCCAGGCTTTCCAGTTTTTTTTCCCCCCTTTTAGATATGTACAGAGGGTTTTACAATAAAGTGATTTTTTTTTCTTTGATTATGGGGAGATGAGGACACTATTTACTTATCGTTATATATTGAAATCTTTTCACTCATGTTTCCTCATTCTCTCCGTGCATTGTCTATTGTAGGTTTTACATTACTATCAATAAAAAGATTGAAAAAGAAGAAACATTTTTCTGCTGCATGGTTCACGTCGCGGCGGTTAGTGCAACATTATTACAGTGCCTGTGACTCAGGTTCAAAGCTAGCGTTGTCTGTAAGGAGCTTGAATGTTCCTTCAGTAACTATGTGGGCTTCTTTCAGGTGCTTTGGTTTCTTCCCACCCTTCCAGGCTTGTGGCCTGGAAGGGCTTGGTTTCGGGCTGCATGTTTAACTAGTAATATCTAACTGTCTAACTAGTAATATCTAATGCAGAAGAACAACAGTGATTAAAAAAAACTCCGAACAGTATATTTGCACAGTATATTCTCCCTGAACTGCTTTACTCGTCATCAACTTCTGACTGTGCCATCTGAAGGAGGCATCACAAGTAAAACTCTCCCCAGCATCGAGATAATCCACAGAGAACACTGCCATCAGAGAGCAGCAGCAATCTTCAAAGACCCACGCCACCCAGCACACACTCTGTTCTCGCTGCTACCATGAGGAAAGAGGTATCGGTACCACAAGACTCGCGCCACCAAGCTCAGGAACAGCTGCCACCACTCCATCGTCAGACTCCTAACCGACACTCAGAGATTCTTACTTTGCACATTATTTAATACTAAATATTTATTTTCTGTTGCGCACAGGTTTTTTTACATTTCTCTCTTGTGTATTCATCTTTTCTTGAGCGCAGTTTTTTTTGCCCGAGAGATAAGTGGCCCACAGGAAAAAGAATCTTAGGGTCGTATGTGATTTCCTGCATGTCTTCTTCTTTGGCTTGGCTTCGCGGACGAAGATTTATGTACTCTTGTACATGTACTCTGACAATAAGTATGAACTTTGAGGTGTTATCCTAAGGCACTCATTCAGGAGAAATTGCAATGCTGACAAATTATGCTTTGTTACGTTGGTGTCTGAGGGAGCTCACCACCCATGAATCAGAAAAAGTCAGTTTCCAGGTGCAGCAGCAAAAGGGCCATTGGCTTTCATTATTCGAGGGTTTGAATTTAAGGTTCTGCTGAGACTGTACAGGGTATTGGTGAGGCAACATTTGGAGGTCTGGGTACAGTTCTGGTCTTACTTGAGAAAGGATATTTCGACTTTGGATGCAGTACCCAGATTCACAAGGTTGATTTTGGAAATTAAATGAACAGGAATTTGTGTAGCCCGGGATTACATTCATTGCAGTTTAGATCGAGACATAAAGTAACAAAAGGAAGAGATAAGATAGAAGTGGAGAGGTTGTTTCCAGTCACAGATGAGACCAGAGGAAAGCGACATAGCTTTAAGATTTGGGGCGAGTATTTTAAAAATCAAGATAAAGCATAGATGCTCACAGACACAGTTCAAAGCTATGGCAGCTTGATGCTGAATGCAGTTCCCGGGGAAGGAGCTTGGCGGCTCACTCTCGCCGCTCAGGGTGCGCACTACCTCTATAACGGTTGGCGGCAAAACAAACACTGAACACTATATTAGCTTTTTGCCTTCTTTCCTGAAAGCAAAAAAACCTCTTCGGATTTCTTACGGTTAGCGAAAGCAGGTAATGATGTAGGTCTTTCGTGAAAGTGAAGCGAAGTAAAGAGAACTTTCAAAAAGCGGGGGGGATACCTGTACAGTAGGGTTGCGATGTTCATGCACAGTGAATTCTAACACCCTGGAACTCGCTGCCTAAAAGGGTGGTGGGGGTGGGGACAGCCTATGATTTCAAAAGGAAATTGAATCAGCATTTGAGGCAAATAAATCTGCAGGGCTTCAGAGATAGAGCAATAAAACTTCACCGATGCAATGCTCGGCAGGGAATAAGCATGGATTTAATGGGCCTCTTCTTGTGCTGCAATGTATTTGACACTAGGGATGCAATTGGCAGCAAGAAACTTTGGGTAGAACGCTCGGTCTTAGAAAGGCACATTGATGTCAGAAAAATCAACGGTTATGGGTGTGAGGTGGGAAAATAAAACTAGATTGTTATATGGTTTAGCACATCATGGGCCGAATGGCCTATATTGCACTATACTGTACCACGTTCTAGGTTCTTGTGAAGAACGGATCCCGTCACTGGGGCCAAGCCAGAATTTGTGTCCTGCATTAACCCTTATTCAAATGACTCCATCACCAACCCTCTATCCATTTCTCCCTCATGACCTTTTCCAGCTGTGTCTATGACAATGGCCTCAACCACTCCCAATGGGTGGAAGTCCCACATTCTCATCCATCTCCAAGGGAATGCTCCACTGAAGTAACTCTAAGTAACATTGACATTTGTAGAGTCTCGTCGTTCCTTTCTGTTTGCTTTTCAATCACCGAGCTCACAGACCAACACTGCCCCCCAGTCTTGAGAAGTGCTTATACTGAAGGATAGATTTCCTCTAAACATTTGAGGAGAACAGAACGACATAACAAGCAATGGAGGAAGACCATTCATCATTCTTGGCTCCTGGGTGATAAAGGCTTCAATATTAAGTTTCATGCTGTCATTTTCACGCAACTCAAGGGATGAACCCTGCTCTAGCGCTGTTACCTTTTGTAGGCAAACCCTGACATTCTCCACTCCTCTAATCCGCCCTCTCATGCACCCTGACTTTTTTCCATTGCTCCGCAGGTCCACTGCCTGGTCTCCACTTTCCACTGCCTGGCCTCCGGAATTCCTCATTCAATCTTTTCTCCTCCATCTCCTGAGAATCTTCTGCTTTGAACACACGACATGTCATAATGCTTCCTTCAGCAGCTTACCTTTAAATCGGTCTGATAGCAATCTGGCAAAGCACAACCATAATGAGACGACCCTTCCAGCCTTTGCTGCATGCAATACCACAACAGATCTTTTATCTTATTCACCTTTCCATTCTTGGTTCCCTGAGCTTGTAAAATATTATTGATCTCATTCTTGAGACCTGAGCGAGGAAACCCCAAATGTTTATCTCCTTCCAAGAGCACCTTTTTCTCCTCAAGACTGTAATATATTTCTAGGTTCCCCAGCAAATGGAAGCAGCCACTCCCAACTGGTCAGACCCTGTCCGAGTGTTATTTGCTCCAATCACCTCCCACTCTTCTACACTCCGGTGAGAACAAGCCTGCTGTACTCAAGTTGTGAAGGATGAAAGAAGAGTTCCCTCTCCAGCAATTGATGGCCTGTAGTTGGAAAAAGCTGCAAGATTCATTCTGAAAGGATGTTGCTGTTTTAATGATACTCTTTTGTGTCCAGACGGATGGCGGTCAAATTTTTGACCAGGAATTGTAGAATCACACAGGTTTAGACATTGGTCTCTCAACTTGCCTGCACTCCTCCCTCTGCACCAAATAACAAGTATTAATTTGTGTTTATTTATCACAGGGATTCTTCTGTGAGCAGACCATTAAGTTTTCTCTTGCATTACAGCTGTGCCTACAGCAGAGAATAGGACTGCATTGAAAAGGAAGATCTATTAACACCAAGCAAGGGTAGCATAAGAGCACAGTTATAGGGGTCATTCAGGAGCCAGATGGCTGGAGGATAGAAACTGTCTTTAAGCTTGTTGGTTAGTGGTTTCCCACTTTGGGTTCCCCCCCCCCAATGGGAGGAGGGAAAAGAGAGCGTTCGCAGGATGTGATGAGCCTTTTGGCTGCCTTCCCATGTAGTGGGAGATGTAGACAGTGACTATGGAGGGGAGGCATCTTTGTGGTTTCTTCTGAGCTAAGCAGTGCCCACCCCATACTGCACTGCACTGTGATGCATCCAGTCAGTGTGCTTTTGATCTGCAAAAAAAGTTGTTGAGTGATGGTGGTTGGGGGTGGGGGGGGGGAAACACATCCCTACATCCTTTGTGTTCTCAGAAAGTAGAGATGATGCATCAGGAGATATGTTATCCTATGAACTCGACTCTTCCATTAATGCGGACAAGGATGTGGACTCCGCCTCATCTCCTGGTCAATGATCATCTCCCTTGTATATACACTGAGGAAGAGGTGGCTGTCTTGGCACCATGCTACTAGACTTTCAATCTCTTTCTTGTCTTTATTAGATGCCCAGCCCACTACTCTGGTCTCATTAGCAAATTTAAAGATGGAGTTGGAGCAATACAATTGTGAGCATCACTCAAGGCCCCCAAAAATAGTTTTGTTCCATTGCTTGCTATATTGCAGACACGCACAACCCCTCTCCAAAATCGCAGAGCCCTCTCCTAAATCTCAAGAGGAAATCTTTTTGTGCAAGCATTTGGACTTTTCCAAGATGGTCAAAATCCATTTAAATTGCAGTGTGCACCTTACTGGAATGGCAGGTGACTGACACACAAGAATTTACAAAGCAAACAAAGCAATAACCTTAATCACTCATCTCTTCGAGATTCCAACAGTTTAAAAAATGGCCAAAATTTCAGTCACATGATTATTAGAAAGGAGGTTCATGAACCTGAAGGCCAACACCTCTGCTATCAGATTACTCTGGACAATGAGCCACAGTCACTTCCTCTTCTTTTGCACTGATTTATTTATTTTTTAAAAAATGTAATTTATAGCAATGTAATGCTGACACATTGCCTGTCCCGCATCGGACTTGTCAGCCACAATCGAGCCTGCAGCTGACGTGGACTTTTACCCCCTCCATAAATCTTCGTCCACGAAGCCAAGCCAAAGAAAAAGAAGAAGAATGCTGACACAAATCAACAAATTTCATGACATGCTCGTGACAATAAATTCAGATTCAGATTCAAGGAATTGGGGAACAGCCAGTTGAAAATTATACAATAATGTTCATTCTTATTTAACCTAAGCTGATTAAAAATTCAATTTTAGTGAATTGAGACACTGGATTTTATATGGAGCATCATTTGAGGCAGCACTGTTGGGGGTTTCAGGAACTGAGGTGACCATTATATGAATGACTTATTCCATCTACGTCCTGCTGAAGATGTGCTGCTGTATGTAGAATGTCACCTTGAAATGTTTACTGTGGCCAAGTCGGTACGTACAATCAAGAAACAAAACATTGTGGGAGCTTGCCGCACACAAATTGATTCCCAATGAAAAGAAACTCCATTGGCCGTGCCACCTGGATCTGAATATGGAATTTTTTGACTGATTGAAATTTATTGAAATGGAAATGAACAGTGTGATCCAAAGGGGTGGGAATATCCCCTTGTTGGATCATCATTGAGCAGGTGAAGAGGATACATGTCTGCATACAAATAAATAACAACAGGAGAAGGCCTTTCATTCCTTTCCCTCCACTCCCAATAACAAATGATAAATTTAGACATAGCATGGTAACGGGCCCTTTTAGGCCACGAGTCCATGCCGCCCAAATGACCCTCAATCCAGGTATGTTTTAAAGAGTGGGAGGAAAATGGTGCACCGGGAGGAAACCGATGCAGACGTGGGGACAATGTACAAAATCCTGACAGACAGCGCCAGATTCGAACCCCGGTCACTGGTGCTGATTTGCGCTAACCATGCCGACAAATCTTAACCTCAGCGCGATTTGCCAGCACAAACCCAATATTTACAAATTCCCTTTGTATAAAAAAAATTAAGCTCGAGTCTGCTCAGTGACCGAGTTTCTACAACTCTCCTGGGTTGCAGATTCAAAAGATTCACTACTCCCTAAATAAAGAAATTTCTTGCTCGCTCCAACCTGAATGGCTGACCCCATATGGAAAGGCTGTCTCCCCTGGTTCAAGACACCCCACTCTCTGGACTGGTTTGATGAGAACAACCAGGAGATCCAGGAACCAAAGCAAGGTGCTTGTGGATGGGAAATGGCCTTGAAGAGAAAAGAAACAGCTCAACAGGCTGAGGTCCATTAGAAGGCTCAAAATGAGAGGGGAAAGATACAGAACTCACAAATAACTAAGATGTCCAGATTCCTCAGCACCCTCAAACAGCAAGGAACAGAGTTGACAGCTCAGAAGAGAGTTGATCAATGCAGAGAGGCAATCAGCACTTAACTGCAAGGTAAGCAGAAGAACCACTCAAATGTGTCTCTGACCTTGTTGTGAATGTCCTGGGCTTGACCCACAATCTTGCCATCACCTGTCACAGAGAACAGGTTGAAAAGGCTATTTGTCAACTGAGAAACAACAAGGTCTTGGGAACAGATAACAACCCTGAAGAGGTTCCAAAACTCGGCAGTGAGGAAATTCTGACAGAAATCCACATCCATCCAACTGCCGTGTCACAGCATGGACCCGAGAACCGACCCTTGGACAATAATGGTAGCAAAAGAGGGACACAGAGAAGAGGTGGAATATCTCATGATATTGTGTGAAAGAAACAGCCCGAGTCTCGACGTGGAAAAGATAAAGGAGATGATCGTGGACGTCAGGAGAAGCAGGAACGACCGCCAGCCACGACACATCAACAACTCTGTAGTAGAGAGAGTGGAGAGCACCAGGCTCCTTGAGTTCACTTAACTCGTGACCTATCGTGTACATTCAAGATCTCCTCTCTTGTCAGGAAGGCACAATTGACATTGCACTTCCTCAGAAGACTGAAGCAGGCAAGGCACTGGCGTAACTGGCAGGGGTGGGGGGGGGGGGGAGGGGGGTGCAGACCGCACCAGATTACTTCAGAGGGGGTGACACCAAAGTGACCATCTAGAAAATTTTTGTGCATTTTTTCAGCAGAAATGTATTCTTTTTATAAAAATATCCCTGCAGTTAGTCATTGCAACAAAAACTCTTTTCCAGAGGCCAGCTTATATTTATCAATATATCTACAAGGCTAAAACTCTATGCTAATTTACTTTCTGAACCTTCTAACGTGCTCTGGGCTGTCATTATTACCCAATTACAATGACGCTTTGAATCATGTGGTCTCGTCTGCATGTGTTACAACCAAGCGCTGTTGTTTTCGTTGCTACTGGTGTTTTTATAATCACTGTTAATGTCAGATTTTCTAGTGTTTTAGCTACAATATTGTGGTCCTTAGTATTTGTGAACCTACATCAATAACATTTTTTAGAATGAAGTAGGATGATATTGTAATTTAATTTTAATTTTGCTAGTTGTTTATCTCACTACTGTTGCCATTACATTCAGTGATGTACGGGAATTACAATTTACAAGTAACATTAGTACAAAAAATATTATCAAGGATTCTGTATGGTCTGAAACGGGAGGAGATCCATGGGTGGGGGAGGGGGTGACACTATGAGTTACTGCACTGGGGTAACTCATCACTAGGGCAAGGCTACATGATGCCAACCTTCTAAATAGGAGCTCTATCGAGAGGATCCTGCTGGCTGCATTAGTGTAGTATGGTGGCTGCAGAGAAATGGATTGGAAATCAATCTATAGGATCATAAGTTACAGAGAGGATCACTGGAATCTCCCTTCCATCCCCCCCCCACCATCGACAAGATCTACTGATTATTGTCTGAAGAGGACATACAAAATCATTGAAGACCCCTTTCACCCTGCACACACATCTTTCAGCTGCTCCAGTCAGGGAAGGGATACGGAGTATCAGAGCCAGGCTGAGCAACAGCTTCTTCCTATGGGCAGTGAGAATGCTGAATGACTGAAGGAACTGCTCACACTGACCCTCCGAGACTTGTTTGTACAAAAGAATATTTATTTTTAAAGCTATAATATTTGTCTCACATATGTATTATTTGTCTGTATGTGTGTTATGTCTGGCTATGTGTCTGCCTGTTTTTGCACTGAGGACAGGATGTACTTCCTCAGGTTGTACTTGTTCTATCAGATGACAATAAACTTGACTTTGATATATCTCCCCCTATTACACAGTGAAGGCCAAGTTAGCACCAGGGTCCTCCTCAAGAGGACAAATAGACATCACTGTCCAACAGTGCTGAGGAATGTGATGGAGACACGATCAACCACTATATTTTTGATGCTGTGAATTGAAAGGGTCTGCGGACAATGCTTCTCACATACGTCTTCCCCAGAAAAGGTTTCTCCATTCTATTTCTGCAACATGATGCCATGTACACTATAGACCCACTCTCAGTGCAGAATACTTTTTCTAGTTCCACTCATGGTACTCACCCAAGCTCCCCAGTTTCTCACTGGAATGAAGCTGATCTAACTGTACAATCTATGTGGCCTCCACTTCCGAAGCAAGGTCACCCTGATATGGATGGTCACCTGCAGGGTGCAGATATGTTTGGAGACGGAACTCAGATCATAGAAACATAGAAACATAGAAGATAGGAGCAGGAGTAGGTCATTCGACCCTTCGAGCCTGCTCCGCCATTCAACGAGATCATGGCTGATCTTAAAGTTCAGTACCCCGTCCCCGCCTTCTCTCCGTAACCTTTAATACCCTTATACTGAAGAAATAGATCTAATTCCCTCTTAAATAGATTTAATGAACCTGCCTCTACTGCCCTCTGTGGCAATGAATTCCACAGATTCACCAGCCTCTGGGTAAAGAAATTCCTCCTCATCTCGGTCCTAAATGGTTTGCCTATTATCCTCAAACCATGGCCCCGGGTTTTGGATTTTCCCATCATTGGAAAAATCCCATCTGCATCCATTCTGTCCAGACCTGCCAGAATTTTATATGTCTCTTTGAGATCCCCTCTCAATCTTCTAAACTCCAGCGAGTACAATCCCAATTTGCACAATCTTTCCTCATAAGTCATTCCTGCCATTCCAGGTATCAGCCTGGTGAATCGCCTCTGCACTCCCTCCATTGCAAGAACATCCTTCCTTAGATAAGGTGACCAAAACTGCACACAATACTCCAGGTGGGGTCTCACCAAGGCCCTGTACAGCTCCAGTAAGGTATCCTTGTTCCTATACTCAAACCCTCTTGATATGAAGGCCAACATACCATTTGCCTTTTTAACTGCCTGCTGTACCTGCATGCTTGCCTTCAGAGACTGATGTACGTACCCCTAGGTCTCTCTGAACTTCCCCATCTCTTAATCTATTGCCATTCAAATAGTAATCTGCCCTCCAGTTTGTATTACCAAAGTGGATAACCTCACATTTATCCACATTGTAGTGCATTTGCCATGCATCTGCCCAGTCCCTCAATTTATCCAAATCACACTGGAGCTTCCTGACCCCCTCTTCCGTGCACACAACCCCTCCTAGCTTAGTGTCATCTGCAAATTTGGAGATATTACATCCAATCCCCTCATCCAGATCATTAATGTAAATTGTGAACAGCTGGGGTCTGTTAGGTCTGCTTTGTTCATGAATGAGTGAGACAAACACCAGACTGAGTCGAAATCAGGGTTCTTTGTTCTTTATTACCGGATTGTAACACTTGCGACTAACGATGTTAGCCGGAGAATGCATTCTGCCGTTATCAGCAAAATGGTGATTTTTTATACCCTTGGATACATGCTTAGAACATCATCATATCATTACTTGTCCAATGACTAAAACTGTTGCTATCCTTTCCCTGCTAGCTTCCTGCCTCTCAATCCATCAATGTCTCTCTTATCTTGTAAGTACAAGGATGCATTCTGTTACTCCTTAGTACTGGGTGACTCCTTCTCCGGTCCCATCTCATGATGTTTTACCTAACAGGAGTACAAGGACACCTCCCCTTCTTGTTACTGCCCTGTACAGGGTAACTCCCTACACATTCCCATCTCATGATGTTTTACCTTACAGGTCCCAGTACAGATCCCTGTGGTACCCCACTGGTCACCGCCTGCCTCTCAGAAAATGAGCCATTTATCCCAACTCTCTGTCTTCTACCTGCCAGCCAGTTCTCAATCCACATCAATACTTTTCCCCCAATCCCATGAGCCTTGATTTTGGAAGCCAGTCGTTTATGCGGGACCTTATCGAAGGCCTTTTGGAAGTCCAGGTACACCACATCCACTGGCTCTCCCCCATCTATTTTACCTGTCACCATCTCAAAGAATTCCAATAGATTTGTCAAGCACGATTTACCTTTTGTAAATCCATGTTGACTCTGTCCGATCCCTTCTCTGCTAGTCATATGCTCCGCTATTACATCCTTAATAATGGATTCCATCATTTTGCCCACTACTGATGTAAGGCTCACCGGCTGATAATTCCCCGCTTTTTCTCTACCCCCCTTTTTAAATAGTGGGGTAACATTAGCTACCCTCAAATCCATGGGTACTGATCCTGAGTCTATCGAGTTCTGGAAAATAATTCTTAAAGCATCTGCTATCTGAATGGCCACTTCCTTGAGTACCCTAGGATGTAGATTATCAGGCCCTTGGGATTTATCTGCCTTCAATCCCATCAATTTCCCCAAGACCATGTCCTTAGAGATACTGATTTCTTTCAGTTCCTCCCTTGCAGTAGTCTCTATGTTTCCCAACATCCTTGGGAGTTATTTGTATCCTCTCTTGTAAAAACAGAACTAAAGTAAGAATTTAATTGGTCTGCCATTTCCTTATTCCCCATTATATATTCCCCTGATTCCGACTGCAAAGGACCTACTCTGGATTTCACCAATCTTTTCCTCTTGACATATTTATAAAAGCTTTTGCAGTCGGTTTTTATATTTGCTGCAAGCTTACTTTTGTAATTTATTTTTGCTCTCTTGATTAATCCCTTTGTCCTCCTTTGGTGCATCTTGAACTGCTCCCAGTCTTCGGTTGCGGTACTTTTTTTGGCCAATTGATATGCTCTCTCTTTGGACCCAATGCTGTCTCTAATTTCCCTTGTTATCCACGGTTGAGTCACCTTTTTTGGTTTATTTTTATGCCAAACCAGTATAAACAATTTTTACAATTTCTCCATTAGATCTGTGAATGCTTTCCATTGTCTATCTACAGTCAACTCCCCCATAAACACCACCCAATCAATCTTATTCAACTCATCATGCCCATGTTCATTGTAGCGTGTGAGAGAATGAGTTTCACATGAAAAACCAGTAAATAAAATCCCTTACAAAACTACTGTTTTCCAAGACCCTAAAAAAAAATGAATCACTTTCCACATCCTGGTAACTAGTGACATTCACTAGAGGACCAATCCCTATTTGTACCAGGTATTACAAAACACTCATGAAGATCTATGAGCCTCGATGGGACATTTCAATGCAATGCCTTCAGACATTATTCCAAGGTCCACTCTTTGTCTGTGCAGCCCAAGTTGTAAAGGGATAGTTGACATTAATGGTGTAGGTCAAAAGGTGAAACATTCAGCCCTTTTAAGTCAAGTTTATTATCATCTGATTGCACAAGTACAACCCCACCAAACAGCGTACTCCAGTCCTTAGTGCAAAACACGCAGACACACAACCAGACATAACGCACATACAGACAAACAATACACCCAGGACAATTATTATATCGATAAAAATAAATATAGTTTTGTACAAATGAGAGTATCAGAGAGTCGCTGTGAGCAGTTCCTTTGGTCAGTCAGCATTCTCACTGCCCATGGGAAGAAGGTGTCCCTCAGCCTGGTGGTGCTGGCACTGGTACGCCTGTATCTGTTTCCCGACAGGAAAAAGATGATTTGTGCGGAGTGGAAGGGGGTTCTCAACAATTTTGTGCCCTCTCTTCAGACAACGATCTGGGAAGATCAGGCACTGGGGGTCATTTGGCATGTCGGTTGGTCAACAAAAGATAAAATGTTCAGCACTTTGGATCTGATATTCCGCATAAGCAAAATGCAAAGAGCATTTCTAGTTCAGAGAATGAGGCTGACTGGTAGGCAGAGACCAAGGTGAAAGTGATTATAATGGTGATGGGGTCTTCTTCACAGATGAGTCACCTAAATGCTGTGACTCTGCTTGCAGCATATAAACAGCTGATCACAGGAGTACAGGAGCCAGGAAGGTAAGAGATGTATGAGTGAAAATGCCAGGAGGCCTTGCTAAGGCTGTTAAGGCAAGTGAAGCAATGCTGCTATTTAATGATGCAAATGTGGGCCATTTAATGCACTCGAGTGTTAAAAAGTATTGGATGCAGGTCATTTTGAGGTCATTAATTTTTTTAAAATATAAAATATCTTTGAAATATGTTGGGGGTTTGCCTTGTTTTGTAATCATTATATCGTTAAAGACTTCTATTTCTTTTAAAATATTTTTTGAGTTTAATATATATACTTGCATACAAAATTCAATGAGATATATAACTAGTCATCTCATGTATATGTAAAGAAAATCAAAAAGAATAACAGCATTAGCCAGTTGCCTAATCCTAAGAAAATCAAAGCAATTAACATATTTTTAATGTTACCCATCTACCTACCAAATTATTTGGGTAAAAAAAAATAGAATGAATAAAAGAAAACCTATAAAACTAAAACTAATCTGACCCCTCCCTCTAAGCAAGGTTATTGTTAGTTATACAGAAGGATGTTTGGAAACAGTTAGCGACCTCCAGGATCAGATGGTGAACTCCCAGAATCTTCAGGATTCTTAATTCTTCCAGTCATAAGGAATATTCCAAGAATAGGCTCCACATCTTTACAAATTAAAATTCTCTATCTTTTAATATTAGAGACTTCTTCTAGAACCATAGAATAGTACAGCATAGAAACAGACCTTTCAGCCCTTCTAGTTATTGCTGAACTATAAGTCGCAAAACAACGAATTTCGTGATGTTCACACCTGTCCAAATTTTTCTTAAATTGTAAAATTAAGCCCACATTCACCACCTTAGCTGGCAGCGCTTTCCACATTCCAACCACTGTATGAAGAAGTTACCCCTAGTCTTTCTCCTTTCACTTTTAACCCACGTCATTTGGTTTATATCTCACCTAACAGTGGAAAAGGCCTGATCGCATTTATTTAATCTATATCCCTCATAATATTGTATACCTCTATCAAATCTCTTGCCATTTTTCTGCACTCCAGGGAAGAGAGCCCTAACCTGTTTAACCTTTCTCTGTAACTCAGTTCCTTAAGTCTTGACAACATCCTATAAATCTTCTCTGCACTCTTTCAATCTTATTGATATCTTTCCTGTTGTTAGGTGACCAAAACTGCACACAATACTCCAAATTTGATCTCATCAATGTCTTGTACAACTTTACAATAACATCCCAACTCCTACATTCAACAGTTTGATTTATGGAGGCCAATATGCCAAAAGCTCTCTTTTTGACCCCATCCTCCTGTGAAACCACTTTCAGGGAATTATGTATCTTCATTCCCAGATCCCTCTGTTCTACTGAACTTCTCATTGCCCTACCATTTACCATGCATGTCCTATCTAGGTTTGTCCTTCCAAAATGCATTAAATTCCAACTGCCAGTTTACAGCTCATTCTTCCAGCTGGTCCAGATTCTCCTGCAAGTTTTGAAAATCTTCTTTGTTGTCCACTACACCTCCAAACTGGTTGATCCAATTCACCATATTATCATCAAGATTAATGATATGATTGACAAACAACACTGGACCCAGCACTCATCCTGGAGGCACACTCCTCGTCACATGCCTCAGGTCTGAGAGGTGATCATCCACTACTACTCTCTAGCTTCCCTCGTAAAGATGAAGTATAATCTGTTAACTACCTCATCATGAATACAGAGCAACTGAACCTTCCTGTCTAACCTCCCATGTGGAACCTAGTCAAAGGTCTTACTAAAGTCCATGTAGACAACATCCATAGCTGTTCCTTCATCAACTTTCCTGGTAATGTCCTCGAAAAACTAGGAATGGTTAAACAAGACTCACCATGCACAAAGCCATGATGACTATCCATAATCAGTCCCTGTCGATCCAAATACTTGTATATCCTATCTTTCAGGATCACCAGCCTATAATTTCCTGAGTTATTTTGGAGCCTTTTTTTAAATAGTGGAACAGCTTGAATTTACCCTCCAATTCTCTGGTACCTCACCCATTACTAAAGACATTTTAAATATATCTGCCAGGGTCCCTGCAATTTCAACTCGAGCCTTCCCCCAAGGTCCAAGGGAATATCTGGTCAGGCCCAAAGGATTTATTAACCCTTATTTGCTTTAAGACCGCAAGTTCATTGTCCTCTTTAATCTGTATTCGTTCCATTCACTCACTGCTTATTTGCATTATTTCCCTAGATTCCCAAGACATTATCTCCTTAGTAAATTCAGAAACAAAAAACCCATTTAAGGTCTCCCCCATCTCTTCTGGCTCTGTACATAATCAACCTCTCTGATCTTCAAGAGAACCAATTTGGTCCCTTACTATCCTTTTGCTCTTAATAGACCAATAGAAACCCTTTGGATTTCCTTGTCTGTCAAAGTAACCTCTTGTCTTCTTTTAGTCATCCTGATTTCCTTCTTAAGCTTTTTTTTGCATTTCTTATACTTCAAGTACCCATGTTGTTCCTTCTTCATAACCAGATTCCCGGAATCCCTTGAAAATCAAAGTTCCTAATGCTGCTTAATTTTGCCTTTATTCCTGACAGGAACATACAAACTCTGTACTTTCAAAATGTCACCTTAGAAGGCTTTTCACTTACCGAGCATATCCTTGCCAGAAAAAGAATCTATTCTAATCTACGCTTCTAAGATCTTTTCTCATTTCCTCAAAATTGGCCTTCCTCTGGTTTAGAATCTCAACCCAAGGACCAAGACCTATCCATAATTACCTTGAAACAAATGGCATTATGATTACTGGACACAAAGTGCTCCCTTACACAAATCTTCTGTCACCTGTCCTGTCTCATTCTCAAGAGATCCAGCTTTGCACTCTCTCTTGCTGGCACCTCAATCTACTGACTTTCCTGAACACATTTGACAAACTCTAATCCATCCAGCCATTTAACAGTAGGAGATTCCAAGTCAATATGTGTAAAGTTAAAGTCACCTACTATCACAACATAATGTTTTCTGCAGCTGTCTGCTGTCTCTCTGCAGATTTGCTCCTCCAATTCTTGCTGACTTAGGTCGATAAAACAATCCCATTAATGTGGTCATGCCTTTCCCATTGTTCAGCTCCATCCATATAGCCTCAGTAGACAAGCCCTCTACTCTGTCCTGTGTTACATGCCCAGAGGACCCCAAAACCCAGCAGCAACAGAAATTCACCAAGACAAATGGAGAGAGTGAGAGAGAGAGAGAAAATACAGCTCAGTATCAGCAGCAGCTGAGAATGGAACATGGCAAGCTTGTGGAAAAACCCCATTTTGAAGATGGGTTGTGAGTTCTTAGTTCAGCCTGGTCAAAGCCCTTGTAGTCCATACAAGAGGAGAGGACTGGCTGGCTAATGTTTCACTTGAAATAAGGGAAACAAAAAGGAACTCTGTGGTGACCTGAAAGAAAGAGGTCATCATCTGGAAAATCTTGATGGGGCATGTTTCTTCGGCAAGACATTGAAGTGGCTGATCAAAAGGAATCAATTGTGGGTGTCCAACGAGCAACAAATCTCTCTCTGAAAACCAACAAGAACCTTCCTCAGCAGTAACCATTTTCCTTTCAAGCACCAAAGCCTAGAGAACTTTATAAATGTTAAATTCTGTGCACAGTATAGGAATTGCCTGAAACCAGTGAACTTGGAAAAGTGAGATTGGACAGTGAATTAAAGAACTTTTCTGAACTCATACACATTACATACATGTAGACTTAGAATTAGAATGGGGTTAAGTTTATAGTAATAAGTTAAAGTTTGATCTTGTTTTCATGTTTAAAGATAATTAAAAGCAACTTTTTAAGTCTTGGTGAATTTCTGTTGCTGCTGCATTTTGGGGTCCTCTGGGCTCGTCATACTTGTTAGGTATGTCTTCCCCTACCCTAAAAGAGTATGTAATAGTGAACATGTTATTGAGGGGAACAGCCACAGAGGTGACCTGCACTGACTGCCCATTCCATTTCCCTTTCCTGACTGTCATTCAGCTAATTTTTGCCTGCCTCCTAGATGTGCTTGCATCCCTGTGACTCCTGTCTTTTGAACGATATAGAGCTCATCCAACTCCAATTCCCTTACCCAGATTGGAAGGAGCTGCAGCTGGATGTACTTATCGCATTCTTCCCGGATTAGCCATGTTCTGCAAGAAGAGCATGTCCCTGCTCTGGCTACAATTCCCACGGTCTATGAAACAGTGAGAAAAACTTGCCCTGACCTGAGTCTTCTTGCTAAATCCTTTTGTTCTTAAAAAAAAGTTTCCCCTTACCTCAACTCCAACAACACTAAAGCCTCTCAAGCCAAAACCTCAAATTCCCATTCTTAACCTGGTCACTCTCACAGTAGTTGCTCCATTTTAGATCCCCTTCCTTTTATTGGCTACAACAAAGTAGCCAATGGAGACATTTTAACCAGCGCCTATCTTTTTCAATGGTTCTTATACTCCCCTCATCTCATTCAAGGTTCTCACAGCTCCCAATGAGAAAATAACAAAGGCCAACCTTTCCTGGTGCTTTTCCATTGTAATTGTAGGTGAACCCAAATCTTACAATTCCCCCTGACTTGAGGAAGTCTTGAACACAAATACTTTGATAACAGTAGCTCATCCCAGAGAAATTAAATGAATATTCTGAATGAAGAATGTGCAAATGAAGTTAATTGCAGAGATAGTCACTCGGCCCTTTCATGCCAAGCTTCTGCCTGGAGGCCAGCTGTAAGCACGGAGGGAAAAATAGAAACTTACCTTCCATGAAGCAGCCTAAAAAGGCTGCTCTTGCATCGCATTCATGTTGAGCGGCACCTCGTAGAGCCTCCGGAGCTGATGGAGGCAAGGCAACTAGAGTCGTATCACCGCCTGCCGAGTCGATGTCATTCATACGCACCGAGCTGTCGGGCGTTTAAAAAAATCCTGCTCCTGCGTCTCAGGCTGACGACATCAGCCCGCCCCTTAGACAGCTGCCTGCAGCGGCTAGATGGCGGAGCGCGGTGTTCCGCCGCTGACCCTTCCTCTAAGAGGGATTGCAGTCGGCACCTTGGAGCCGCCCACAGCGCATTCATGGAGGTACGTTTCCCGACGTAAGGGTGGAGAATCTCCACCTTTACACTTGGGCTTTTTCACAGAATGAAAGGGCCTGCTGATAAAGGACAGTCAGTTATGGGTTTTTACACAGCCGCTGCAAAACAGGAAATAATTCCCACAATGCAGGCTGTGTCAGAAGTTTGGAACAGGAATGAGTGACTCATTCCTGTTCCGAGGTTTTTCTTCCGGCAGCCCAAGACATTTTTGTGAATGGCCTGCAGGCCGCCCACAAAAATGGGTTAATGAATATGGCATAAATGATGACGTCACTAACGACATAGACGCTCTACATTGCACTCAGGGTCTACATCTCGACCGACATTGACTAACATCCAGCCCTCGAAATCACTGCGACTCAGGTATTTTAGTTTAAATGTCCTTCCTATTTGAATGACCATTATGAAGGGGAGGGGCGCGGGGTAAGTGTTAAAATTATTGATGGGAAATTATCACGATGGCTGTTTAAAAACCATAACTGTTTCTCTGCTGGAATCAATACTACAGAGGGATATTGAATTAATTAATGTGTGTGTGAGATGGTGGACAGGAGGGGACAGACATCTCACTGAGTATTTTGGGATGGAAATAGAATTCATGTCATGGTTGTAGATGCTTTCCATTTAACATGCTTTTCCAGCCCTTATTTCTTTATTAGCAAACTATTTTTGATCCTGCCAATGCTGAACCAATCTGTTGTGAGTGAAAACACAATGCTGGAGAAAGTCAGCAGGTCAGACAGTGCATTTTACGCAGTGAGTAACACTGGTTCATCACAAAGTCACTTTGACAGCATAGTGATCATGGAAAGATGGGACGTGAGAATTTAAATTTAGACATACAGCGCAGTAACAGACCCTTCCGGTCCACGAACCCATGCTGGCCAAATGCACCAATGAACCTACAACCCCCAGTATGTTTAGAGCAGTGGGAGGAAACCCACACAGACACGGGGAGAATTTAAAAATTCCTTACGGACAGCGTGGGATTCGAACCCGGGCCTCTGGCGGTATAGCAGTGCTGTGTTAACCATTATGATAAACCGTGCCAAATAACAGAAGTATTGACAAAGGATAAAACTTACATGAGGGGCACATATAAGGCGGGTAGTCAGTCTTTTTCGCAGGGTAGGGAAGACTAAACCAAGAGGACATGGGCTTGAGGTGAGAGGAGGAAGATTTAAAGGGGTTCTGAGGGGTAGGTTTTTCAGCAAATGATGGTGAATGTGTGGATCGAGCTGACAGATGAGGTGGGAGAGACAGGCAAATTTAAAAAACATTTGGCAATGTACGTGGTCAGGAAGTGCCAAACTCAGGCAACCGCCACAAGCTCAGGGAGACATTGTGGTCAGCATGATGAGCCAAAGGGACTGATTCTGTGCCCTATAAGATTGGATGTTGATCAATCACTGGTCTTATAATCCTTTGGGAAAGTCAGTATGAAACCTTGTCTTGAATTGGCCAATGGCCTTAAGGGTAAAAAAAACAATCTGCTGGAGAAATTGAGTCGATCAACATTTTAGGGGTGGTACAGTTGGCATAGTGGTTAACGCAATGCTCTTACAGTGCCAGCAATCAGAACTTGGGTTCAAATCCCACGCTGTCTCCAAGGAGTTTGTATGTTCTCCCCGTGTCCTCCCCAGGGGCTTCGGTTTCCTCCCACCCTTCAAAACGTACCAGGAGTTGTAAGTCGAATGAATATATTTGGGCGGCACGGGCTCGTGGGCTGAAAGGGCCAGTGACTGTGATGTCGCTGCTCGACCCGCAAAATTCCTCCAGCAGGTCGCTCCTTGCCCTGGATTCCAGCATCTGCATCCCACTGTGCGTCTTCAGGCTCTGGAGTATTAGACAACATGTGTATTCGTGGATGGAATGTGCAGGCTGTCAGGTTTCCTACATTACAACCAATGACCAAGAAAATTTCATCACCTTCAATGCACTCAGGGAGTGCCAACAATTTCTTCTTAAGATGGATTTATAACACGGTGCTCGTCCGTGTTTTAAACCTCATGAAGAGACCATTTCTAGCTTGTGATAAGATTGAATTCTCCACGGGGAATGGTAAACACATGGCAGGATTTTGTCTTTTGTTCCCAGCGTTACAAGAGTGAGGATATTGTCTGGAGGAAAGTTTCACAAGGATGTTTCTGGGTCTGGAGGGCTGGTTGTTTGATCATGATGTTTACCACAAGGGAGGCTGAGGGGTGACCTTGTGAAGGTTAATGAAACCATGAAGGGCAGAGACAATGTCAATCGTCATAGACTTTTTCTGAAGTAGGGAGTGTCAAATTTAAAGAGAGGGGAAAGACTTAAAAGGGGTCTTTCTCACACAATGTGGTGGGGACATGGAATGGTCTTGGTAGAGGCAGGTATAATTGCAACATTTAAAAGATTCTTAGACAGGTACATGATAGGAAAGGATTTTAGGGATTGGGTCCAAACACAAGCTAAGGTAGACAACTTGGATGGCATGGACAATTTGGGCTGAGGGCCTATTTCTCTGCTGGAAAACAATGTCTCTATGCCTATTGTAATCTCCACCTTTTTGGAGGAGGTAGGCTTGCACCCTTTCACCTTGTCCCCAACCCTGGCTGATGAACTGCTTTAGCTCGTGGTGACCCTGAAAGCACTCTGGACCTTATAGATGAAGCCCTCCCTCCCCCTCACCTCACCAGCCTCTCTCCCTGCCCCTGCTGCTTGTTTCTTGGAGTAGACCTCCTTGGATACTGCGCTGGTAGCAGCTGGGAGGTGAATAGTGCATCTGCTGTGGTCTCTTTCACCATCCTCCTCATTTCCATTGAGGATGCACAAACTACAATTGCTCGAGGGCCTGTGATTTTGTGAGGTACAACTCCCCAGATGGCAATTATTTTTTTTTGGTGGGGGGGATTGGGGGAGAAAGTCAGTGAAAGAATGCAGCAGGAATGTTAGGTTTAAGGTTAACCCTTCAACTTAAATGCTCCAATAAATATGTTGTTTCTCATTTGAGAGGTACAATTGCACGATAAAATAAAACTCTTAACCTCTTGTACACTGAGCTTTCAAAGGCACCTTCACCCATGCAAATAGAGCCGTGTGCAATGGATAAAAATAACAATGGCAGAAAACAGGCTGGAAGTCTGGGCTAATAAATCATTTGGTAAACCAGACCCTAAGAGCTTTGCTAACCTAGAAGTGTCCTTTGCAGGAGGTTGCTGGCAATCAGGCCAACGAACTCTCCAGGCTTTGTGAGAATGCTTCAAAATAAAACCAGGTCTACAGCAGCCACTCCATCCGATGGATTAGTATTCCTTCGGATGCTGAAACTGCACACACTTTTGGCCACAATTAAAGGTCTTTGAGAACTGGAGGACGACTGAACAAGGCACAACAAAATGCACATTGTTATGAATGAAAGGAAGATTCTGCCTTACTGCATTGAGATTACAGTAATGCCTTACTGCATTGAGATTCATTTTGCTGTTTACCCTTTCTATTCAGAAGTGGAGAGGAGTTCTGTCTTTAAGAGAGTTTAGGGCACACAGCAGAGGTATCTTCTTTTACACAGAGAGTAGTGGGTACCGGGAATGCATCGCACAGGGTTGACCTCCAGAATTTCCCCCTCACTCCCCTTCAAAGCTTCAGTCAGCATTATCTTGATTATTTCCTCCTCGCTAATCTGCTGCCACTCACGTGAATTTTGAAAGCCTCCTTTAAGGCATTAAAGGTACTATAGAAATGCATGCAAATTGTTGTCTGAGTTAAAATTAGTTCAGTTTTTACAGAGTGACAGTTATTGGAAGGATTCAGTAAGTTTAAAGTTCAGCCTTGTGTCATGCTGGCAAATAAATGGATGGAATCCTGCGATGAAATCCCTTAAAATGCCAGAATTTTATAACCGCATGTAACAAAATTAGCACTTGTCACATTAAGTCAACAGAACCAATTGTAAACAAGAATAGTATAGCTATGAATCTAATTCTGGGCAAATGTCCACCAATAACATTACAATTTGGTTTAATTGGCATAAATCAGTGATCCTATTTATGATTAATGGTTCCATTAAAATAAAATTGTAACAGAGAAGCGGAGGGGAAAAAAAAACACCTTACATTCTAAAGCTCCTTGTAAGACTACAAGGCATCTCAAATGTTGTTACAGCCAATTCAAATACTTGTTTTATATTCATATTACATTAGGACAAAGAGGAAGCCATTGAGTCTGTGTCTATTATCTGAGAAGTCACATTCAGACTTCAGATTTATTGTCAGAGTACATACATGACATCACATAAAGGTAAAGGTTCCATTATAGTCACATCATTCTACATTTAGATTGTAACATACATGAAATTCTTTAACTCTTATCTACCGTAAGCCAGACTGAGCGTCACCACTTTGTCCAGCGCCCCTCACAGAAACCTACAGCTCATGGTGTTTCTATGTGGTTTCCCCTCCAAGTACTGATCAGGCCTGAGCCTCCTGAGCTTCTAAGATCAGACAATCCCAGGCTAATATGCTTCTATACAACCCTGAGATTCTTTTCTGTGGGCAAGGCAAAAAACTGTACTCAACATACACATGTAAACAAATGAAGAAATGTAAAAAACTGACTGCAATACAGGGAGAGAAAATAAATCATTAAAGTGCAAAAGTAAGAGTCCTTAAATGAGTTCCTGATTGAGTTTGTCATTGAGGAGTCTGACGGTGGAGGGGGAGCAGCTGTTCCTGAATCTGGTGGTGCCGGTCTTGTGGCACCGATACCTCTTTCCTGATGGTAGCAGTGAGAACAGAGCATGTGCTGGGTGGTGGGGATCCTTGATGAATGCTGCTGCTCTTTGTTGCAGCGTTCCCCATAGATGTTCTCGATGGTGGGGCGGGTTTTGCCTGTGATGTCCTGGACTCTGTCCATTGCATTTTGCAGGGTTTTATGCTTAGGGAGGTTACTTCCCCAACTTACGTCTCTTCAACCTCATTCCCTTACACCTTCCCATTAACAAACCCTTCATTCTCCCACTGCCCACATACACTAGCCCATTAACCCACCCATAATCCCTCAACTTGGTGAGGAGGAGCACATCCACAGACATGTGTGTCATTTATTACATCAATGAGTGCCATCTCGCACCACTTCAAATAGCTGCCACCATATCCCGTGTACTCCTGCTTCGCCCATTCAATCACATTAGAAAACAACTTCTGGGCTGGTAAACAGCGGATGAAGTGAACAATGATGATAACCTGGTGACACACGAGAGACTGCAGATGCTGGAATATGGAGCAAACTACAATCAGCTGGAGGAACTCAATGAGTCAAGTGGGAGAAAAAGAATAGTTTAAAAGACAAAAGACAGTGCAAAATGTAAAGTGACTGTAAAGTAAAATTGTTGTCCTTAATTATGTAAAATCCACTTTAATCAGATCATTCCAGTCACTTACAAAATGTAAATTTAAATTTGCTGTAACTGCTATGCTAACATTGCTGTCGTCATAATTAACCCAACTACCACACACCCCCCAAGTTTACAGATAAAGCCTTACTAATACACCTTATAATATACTAATAAAGATAAATTCTCTTCCTTAGCAAGGATAAGGAGGCACTTTAAGAGAGTCACCCCAACGGTGAGTGGCATCAACCAGCTCTTCATCCTGGGAGACCCCCATTGCTGCCTAACGCAACTTTATTCAAATAGTTGCTACGAGCAAATTTCGACCAGGGCTCCCCGCTGGCTGAGTATTTAGTCCCATCTTCACCAAAGGTTTATGTGTTTCTATAGAGAACATTTACTTTTCTAATTTGAAACTTTTATTTCAATTTTTATTATTTTTAATTTTTCAAAAATGTAGTTATTTTCTTCAAATTTTTGCTGTTGCTTTAATTCCAGATTATGGTGGGGGGGGGGGGCTCCTGTATATTACACGTTAATGCATTATCATGTGACAATAAAAGCAACCTTTCAACCTTTGTGATACTTTGCAGTGTCAGTGAGTGAGCATCGTTTGACACTGATGCACAGAAGGTGATCAATGACAAAAACACATAGTCTGAAGGGTAGGTCTGAGGAAGGCGAGAGAGATAGAGACAGAAATGTTTAGGAAGGGAATTGCAGATCTTAAATTCTTGGCAACTGAAGTTAGAGCTGCAGTGATAAAAAGTCAAGCACACTGAGGAAGACAGATATGGAGGAGCATCAAAACCTCAAGGTTTAACTTGGTTAAACAAGCTAAGTTGTGGAGAGATTTGCAAATTTTAAGGTTGGGCCATACAACTAGTTCAGGAAGCTTACGGAATGATTGGTGAATGGGAATTGGGCAAACCTGCAGAAGAACTATGCAATATGTGTGAGATTAGTTTTGAATTTTTATATTTTAAATTTAGACATACAACAAGCTGTATGTTACCCAACAACCCTGGAATGCTTTGAATGGTGGGAGGAAACCAGAGTCCCTGGGGAATACCCACACAGAAACAGGGAGAACGTACAAACTCCATAGAAACAGCGCGGGATTCGAACCCTGGTCCCGATTGCTGGTGATGTAAAGGCTTTGCACAAACTGCTATGCCAACTGCATCGCCCTTTTAAGTTGGAACATGAGAGCTTGTAAGGGTGTATCTTGGAGGCATCAAATCTAAGACAGGCAAGATAGCATTGGCTCAGGCTCATTCAGCAGCTTCCCTGGTGGTTGTTGGAGAGTTAATATATTCCCTCCGTCCTTCGCTCACTCACTGTTTTAGAATGGCACCTGCACATTGCCAACTTAGTACCTGTGAAAGTACAGGCAACTGAACAAGCTTCGCGGTGATGTTCGGTCTGAAGCAACATCGCCCTTGCACTGTGGAATGATTGAACCTGGCATCTTGCAGGTGCAAGATACTTTCATTGAGAAGCCCAAGAGACCGGCCTTGGAGAATTTTATGGATAACACAAAAATAATGAAAGATAGCTGCTGGCAGATGTTATCGTTGGATTACTTCAGAAGTTCAACATCTGTTGTGCAAAGAAGTGTGGAATGATTCTTGTCCTTTAGTGCCTTATGGGGATAATTGGATTTTGTGCATTTGAGAATATAATATTGACAGTGAGTCCACAGCTGTTCACAGCTCTCCCAACGTTTGAACATGGAGGTATTTTAAAACTGAAATGTTGCAGAGACCAACATGAATACAAGTCGGTGAATGGGATCCTGGTAGCTTCTAGCTAAGATTCTGGCATGAAGACTGGTTAATTGCAAATGTCATTCACTATTATTAGTCGGTTTGCCTGATGTCAGTGGTTAGGAAGATGTTGGAGTTGATTGTAAAGGATGAGGTTATGGAGGTATGTGACAGGATAGGCCAAAACCAGCATAGTTTCCTGCAGCTGTACAGGGCCTTGGTGAGACCACACCTGGGTACTGCGTGCAGTTTTGTTCACTTTATCTGAGGAAGGACATCCTTACCTTGGAGGGGATGCAGAGAAGGTTCCTAGGCTGATACCGGGAATGGAGGGACTCTCATATGAAAAAAGTTTGGATAGACTAGGTTTGTATTCTCTGGAATTTAGAAGATTGAGGGGGGGGGGGATCTTATAGAAACTTTAAAAATTCTTAAGGGTTTAGTCAGACTAGACGCAGGAAGGTTGTTTTCAATGCTGGGATAAACCAGAACCAGGGCCATAGTTTAAGGATAAGGGGGAAGTTTTTTAGGACTGAGATGAAGAAAAATTTCTTCTCTCAGATAGTGGTAAATGTGTGGAATTCTTTGCCACAGGGAGTAGTTGAGGCTGGTTCCCTGTCAATATTTAAGCGTAAGTTAGATTTGGCCCTTGTGGCCAAGGGAATTAGGGGGTGTTATGGGGAAAAGGCAGGAACTGGGTACTGATCAGCCATGATCATAATGAATGGCGGTGTAGGCTTGAAGGGCCAAATGGCCTACTCCTACACCTATTTTCTGTTTCTATGTTTTCCTGAAGGGAAAATCTTGCTTGACAAACTTAGCAGAATTGTCTGCGGAAGTGACAAGCAGGGTGAATGAGGGAGATGCAGTGGATGTTGTGTATTTGGATTTTCAGAACACCTTTGACAAGGTGCCACACATGATGCTACTTAACAAGATAAGAGCCCATGTTATAACAGGAAACATACTAACATGGGTAGACTATTGGCTGAATGGAAGGTAGCAGAAAATTGGAATATAGGGATCATATTCTAATTGGCTGCCAGTTGCTGGTGGTGTTCCACAGAGGTCAGTGTTGAGGCTGCTTCTTTTTACATTGCAGAGTAATGATTTGGATTATGGAATGAATTGCGTTGAAGCAAAGTTTGCAGGTAATACGAAGATAGGAGGAGGGGTAGGTCACATAGAGAGAACATGGAGGCTGCAGGCGGTTTTGGACAGATGAGGAGAAGGGGCAGAGAAGTGGGAAATGAAATATCATGTCAGAAAGTGTACGGTTTTGCACTTTTGTAGAATAAAATCAAGGAAAGACTATTTTTTTAGATGGAGAGAAAATTGAAAATACCCTGATGCAAAGGGATGTGGGAGTCCTCGTACAGGATTGCCTGCAGGGTAAACTTGCAGGCTGAGACAATGGTGAAGAAGGCAAATGCAATGCAGGAATTCACTTCAAGAGGAAGGGGACATGATGTTGAGACCTCATTTGGAGTATTATGAACAGTTTTGGGCTCCTCATTACATCCACGCACACTCCGTGACTCTGGAGAGGACTCCCTTTTGCTTCTCTTTCTCTGACTGTAAGAGGCGCTTCAGCCAATTTCCGCCGATGGTGAATCTGTCTGCCTTACAGCAGACAAAAGGCAATTTTGTGTCATATGGCATTGTTTTTATTACATGATTGAACGAACTTGAACCTTGGAAAGGTTTGATAAAGTTGGAGAGGATTCAAAGGAGGTTCACGAGGATGATTTTGGAAATGAAAGGGTTATGTGAGGAGATTTTCACAGCTTTTGAACTATATTTATTGGAATTTAGGAGAATGAGGGTCTCATGGAAACAGTTTGAATGTTCGAAGGTGTGGACAGAGTAGATGTAGAAAGGTTGCTTCCCGTAGTGGGGGAGTCTGACTCTAGGACAAGAGGGCACAACTTCAGGATTGAAGGGTGTCCATTGTGAAAGAGATACATAGGAATGCCAGAGGGTGGTAAATCTGTGGAATTTGTTGCTACAGGCGGTTGTGGAGGCCAGGTCATTGGATGTATTTAAGACAGAGATTGATAGGTTCTTAATTAGCCAGGGCATCAAAGGTTATGTGGAGAAGGACAGGCAGTGGAGCTGAATGAGGAAAATGGAACGGCTCATGATTAAATGGTGGGGCGGACTCAATGAGTTGAACAGCCTATTTCTGCTCCAGTGTGTTATGCTTTTATTGTCCAAGTGAAAATGAAGGATCATTCTTTCCACTTCATGTCAATGGATATTGATATTTGGAACTTAGATTCAATGACGTAGGTGGATGGGAGGCCATAACTTTTTTTAACCTAGTGAGTGACGATGCAGACACAACTCTCATCTGCTTTAAAAGTGCCTGGATGATGCCTTAACTGATAGAGCAATGGACTGGGATTGACGTGGGTAGCTCAGCCTTTGAAGGAGGGCATTTGCTGTTCACACATCTCAGATAACACTCTCTTGGATCAAATAACTTTCCTCTGTTCCATATATTTCAATAATTCTTTACTTACCTCACATTGTCTTGTCCAACAAACATTGTCATTACAAACTGGATTCACTTGTTCTATTTAAATATGAGTGGAACAGCAAGAGACTTCACACAACCAAATCACAGCCTAATGTGTGTGACTGTGTGCAACACTGTTAAATTCTGGTGAGCAAAGAGATTGAGTGGAATTTTTCGGTTAGAATTGAACGCGATGCCTATCGATAGGAAGGTCGTACTCTGAAGCTCGTACTATTCAGCACCTCAAACAAGTTCCACGTTTCAATGAGATCACTGCTACTGTGTGATGAGATCCACATACTTGCCTTGGCTTGAAATCTTTCAATGCATTTGTTCATGAAATGCTAACTTCAATGAACATTTATAGGTTTAAAATGAACAATTGCCTCCATTGTAACTTGCAGGAGAGAGTTCCAAATTTCTACTGCCCCCTACGTGGAGAAGTGTTGCCCAACTTATACTGGAAAGAATTAGCTCTGCTTTATTTGATCATGCTTCCTTGTCCTATGCTCCCAAGCCAGCAGGAATTATTTCTTTCTCTCTCTTCTCACCACCTAATTTCTTACAATGAAGAACTGTGCCATGTATCTGACTCTAAAGTCATTGGTCATTACTTAAATTCCAGGAAATACCATGTTATCTTTCCTCACAGTTCAATACATAGTCTGGGTATTTCAAAACTCAAGATTCCTTTTACTGTCACACAATAGTACATTAAAAGTGTAACATTCAAGATTTCTTTACTGTCATGTAATAAAGACAGTGTAATATTCCACCAAATTTGCTTACATCTGCTGGAAGGCAGATTCACTATCGGCAGAAATTGCCTGAAGCGCCTCTTTCAGTCAGAGAAAGAGAAGCCAAGAAAATCCCCTCAGAGACACCAAGTGTCCGTGGATTCACCTCCAGCACTGCTGCAACCCCCGTAGCCACGCAGAGTCCAGTCCAAACCATCAACAACAAGCTGTGGACCCAAACCTCAGACACTATCAAGAAATCTTCAGCGCCCTCGGCACCCTCTCTCATCCTGGTTCCAATACCTGGTCACCCTTCAGCCAGTCTCCAGCAGTCCACCACCGGGTGTGAATCCTGCAACCGCAGTTGCCAGCAGCCTGTGTGGGTTCCTCACCTTGAGTTGGGAACAGCCCCACCGCCTGCGTGTTCTTCAGCCGCAGAACTGCTCAGTGGTCCGCTGCCATGGTCACCGTCCCATGGTTCGTCCCTTCTGCTTCTCCTTCTGAAATGTGGGGTGGTTTCTCCATTTCCTGGCGCCAGCCCTCTGCTTCCTCGGAGTCTCCAACCCCTCGTAGCTGCTGCCAATCATAGAAGCCGCCATCTTGGGACCAGACCCTGCGGTCATGGGACTTTAAAATAAAACTACAGTCAGCTCCATTTAAGGCCTAAACAGAGCTCACGACAGTCAGACTTGGCTGTTAGCCCGTGGGAGTGTAATGTCTCCGCTCCCTACTCTCCGCAGATCCACATTTCCAACAGACATGAATATTTTAATTTCTGGGTGCTGCAAGGCAAACAAAGAGTGGCCATTAGTGGCACCTGGCACTCCTTACAGTAAGAGAGAAAGGGAAACAAAAGAGTCCCTTCTGAATCACTGAGTGTCCATGGATTTTCTTCCAGCGCTCCCGCAGCCTCAGCAAACTGCCCAGACTCCTGTTTGATCCATCAGCAATCCGAGCTCCAGATCCAAATCTCCGACACGATCAGGAAGTCTTCAGCACCTAAGGCCCTTCAAAAGCCCTACTAGACCTCAGCACCCTCTCGACTCCCGACTCCAACACCTCATTCCCAAGAGTCAATCTCCAGCAGCCCACAGCATGTATGTGTCCCCCGAATGCAAGTTGTCAACAGCCGCAGCCTGTGTTGGTAAATTATCCGCTGAGGCCCTCTCTGGTCCGTTGCCATAGTCACCGTCCTGTCGGGTTGCCTCTTCTGCTTCTTCTTCTCAACTAGGAGGGTGTTCTCCATTTTTAGTTCCCTGCACTGGTCCGCTACTCCACCAGAGTCTGCAACCCCTCGTGTCTGCTGCCAGCATAAGGGCCGCCATCTTGAGCACAATCCTCACAGTTGCAGGATTTTACTCACAGACACTGTTGGCTCCTTTAACAGGTTATTTCAAGTCTGCACAGAGCTGCCAGCATTAGGACCAGGCAGTTGTACCCTTTGGAGCAGTGTTGTGTCTCCGCTCACCACTCTATTGGGTCCCTTCTTTGCATTTTCCAAAGCCAAGGTCAATTTTTCTCAGATGAAAAACTCTTATTGCTCCAGTTCTAATCTTACCAAGACTTTGTAGAACTGTGCACAACCTATACAGCACTGAACCATTAAAATAAAAATACATTAAATTAACTGTTAATCTTTGACATTCCAGGGAATTCAACCCCAGCAATCTCACTTTGCAGTTTAACATATTGAAATATATTTCCCAGAGTGTGGTCTTGATTTCTTACAATTAACACCACTAAATTACATCTGAGCACTTGTGGAATTGCAGCTGAACTGATTTTAGGCAATCAGTTTGAAGCCAGTTCGAGAAACAATTACGAAACAAAAACCGTCACCCCTTTGCAATGCCCACCAGACCTTGACCCCTGGTCCATGCCCCCCAGTGCCCACCAAACGACCCCTGGCCCATGCCCCCAGTGCCCACCAGCACCAGACCTTGACCCCTGGTCCAGTCCCCCCAGTGCCCACCAGACCTTGATCCCTGGTCCATGCCCCCAGTGCCCACCAGCACCAGACCTTGACCCCTGGACCAGTCCCCCCAGTGCTCATCAGACCTTGATCCCTGGTCCATGCCCCCAGTGCCCACCAGACCTTGACTCCTGGACCAGTCCCCCCAGTGTCCACCAGACGTTGACCCCTGGTCCATGCCCCCCAGTGCCCACCAGACCTTGACCCTGGTCCATGCCCCCCAGTGCCCACCAGCACCAGACATTGACCCCTGGTCCAGTCCCCCAAGTGCCCACCAGACCTTGACCCCTGGTCCATGCCCTCCCAGTGCCCACCAGACATTGACCCCTGGTCCAGTCCCCCAAGTGCCCACCAGACCTTGACCCCTGGTCCATGCCCTCTCAGTGCCCACCAGACCTTGACCCCTGGTCCATTCCTCCCAGTGCCCACCAGACCTTGACCCCTGGTCCATGCCCCCCAATGCCCACCAGACCTTGACCCCTGGTCTTTGTCTCCCAGTGCCCACCAGACCTTGACCCCCCCAGTCCATGACAACCGCCCCACCCCTCACTTCCAGTGTGAGTTGATTAATTCCAATTCAGCCATCAGGAACCTCACAGGTGGTGACAGGTATTTGATTAGTCAAGGATTATGGGGAGTGGGAGGATGGATGGATCAGCTCATGATAAAAATGGCAGGGCAGACTCGATGGGCTGATTGGCCTACTTTTGCTGCTATATCTTGTGAATTACTGAGACCCGATGCCAAGTACGGAAAGTTGGAATTCCAGAAGTGAAAATAGTGAAGAGGGTTGCTTTGCTGATTCTGTACTTTTTACAGTTCTTGCTCGCCCATACCAGAATACTGTCCCCTCTGTCGATCAGCCATATGAACCACCACATTCTTGCAAAAGATATTGGCAGTGCGAAGGAATAGAAACATATGATTTGAATGTCTTGGTTCATAAGAATTTTATGCTTCCCTGTACCTCCTCCAACCCTATTAGCAGATCTTGCCATTCTAGCTTGCTACTCTTCCAAATTACCCTTTGATATTTGTCAGTGTTGGGAGAGCAATGCCACTTCTATCTGGATGACAGTGGGTTCAAGTCCCAATGTAGAGATTCAAGCGTAAAAGGACAAGTTGTATCGAAGAAGAGCTTCAAGGTTCCATCTGCTGGTACAAATGATTTTGTGGCACAAAATGGATGAAGAACAGATGTTCTGGCCACTATCTCAATCCACATGTCTGAAGGAGCTTATCTGGTCATTACCACGTTGTTTTGGGGATCTTGCTCTACACAAATTGTTTCACATGCTTGCAACTTTAGACAGTATCTGCACATCAAGAAGAAATTTAATTGACTGTGAAGTGGCTCTGGTATGTTCTCAAGACCCTGAAAGATGCAATCTGAGCCTATCTTTTCAGATCGCTCACTGATTTTCCCATGGGAGTGAGCTGCACAAATTCACGACTTTGAGTAAAAAATACTCTCTTCTGAATTCCCTTTTGGATTCGTCAGTGAATACAGGCAATGAATGTAACTGTTGCAGAGTTACTGGTCATGCCCCAACCATTTTGATAGAAAAAATAAACTATTTAAACTAAATAGGTTAATGTCAATGGTAATTTTTTTGGAAAAAATTAAATTAAAAAAAATTTAGTCATGGTAACAGGGAATTTTGGCCAATTGCATCCAATTAACCTACACTCCCAGTACATTTCGAACTGTGGGGGGAAACTGGAGCCCCCGGGGAAAATCCACGCAGACACAGGGAGAACGTACGAATCCATACAGACAGCCTGGGATTCAAACCCTGGTTCTGATCTCTGGCACTGTAAAGATGTTGCGCTAAACATTGCACCAACCATGCTGCCCTAAAATGGTGGATGTTGGAATATGTTCTTTTCTTGCTTTCTAATGTCATCTAATATATATTTGATCTGCCCTAAACCTGTTGGTTTTTCAGCACACTGAAATGTTGATGAGGGAACACTGCTGACTGGCACAATTCAAGCTGCAGGAGTATGGGCTGATGGCTTGGTGCAGCCAATGCTGTGGGGAAGGATCACAGTCTAGAGTCTTCCTATTACCGGGCATCGAGAGGCTGAAACTGGGAGGAAGTCCCCCAACTAACAGTGGTGGGGGGGGGGGGGTGGAAAATGACAAGGTGCCACAGTGGGGGTAACGGGGTATGGAGAGAATAAATGTAACAATGTACATTGATAAGAATGTATAGATGTGACTGACATTGTAAGTGTAAAAAGATTTGAACTCTTGCTTGTAAATATTTTTTCTCAAGAAAAGGTATGTCTAATGTCAATGTGTAGAATCGACATTTCCACAGTAGTTGGCAATGATGTATGATGAGAATATATATGGATGTGACTGACATTATGGATGTAAAAAGTCTTGAACGGTTTCCTTGTACAAGCAGTCGCTGGGTTATGAATGTCCAACTTACGGACAGCTTGTACTTCTGAGTGGATTACGTGTGGCTTCAGTGGTTGATTGGCTCAAGGAAGGAGGATGATGTCTGCTATTTTGACTCCACGTTGATGATGAAAATCACCATAATATGGCCTATTAGCCTGCACTTTAGTGCAAGGAAAGGCTCAAAACCTTTTCAATGATTTAAAAACTGCACGTGTGGCAAGTTCCAACCTACCTACAAAGACAGACCGAGGTACGGATCTCGTTCATAACCCAGGGACTGCCTATACTGTAAATAATTTATCATGAATAAAATATATTCTTGGGGAAACCACAGTGAGAGATTTTGCTTAAAAGTTGATTTAGAAAAATCTTTGGCTGAAATTTCTTGCCAACATATATAACCCAGGTGAGTGAACAATGGAAATGTTTCCCATCACCTTCCCCAAGTCAGATCTTGGCAAAATGGCCATCTCACTTAGATCTTGAATAGCAGTTTGGTGAGCTAATTGTGTAGGCCCTAAATGGCCCATCTGATATTTAGTGAAGCAATTTGAACCTAAACTGCACCAGGTTAATTTCAAGGACCTACATCAGATTTCAGGCTTACTGTCATAATACAAAAGAGATGGGGGAGGCCTTGAACAATTTCTATTCCTCAGTATTTACTGAGGAGAAGGATATTGAACTGTGCAGGGTAAAGGAAGCAAAGTGGGTATATATGGAGACTATAGTGATTAAGAAAGAGGTAGTACTGGAGCTTTTGAAAGATATAAAGGTGGATAAGTCTCCAGATCCTGACAGGATTTTCCCCAGGACCTTGAAAGAAGTTTGTAAGGAAATAGCAGAGGCTCTGGCAGTGATTTTTCAAATGTCATTAGAGACGGGTATAGTGCCGGAGGATTGGCGTGTTGCGCATGTGGTTCCTTTGTTTAAAAAGGGTTTGAGGAGCAAGCCTACCAATTATCGGCCTGTAAGTTTGACATCTGGGTAGGTAAATTGATGGAAAGTGTTCTGAGAGATAGTATATATAAGTATATGGAGGGACAGGGTTTGATCAGGGACACAACATGGATTTGTGCATGGAAGGTCGTGTTTGACCAATCTTGTTGAATATTTTGAAGAGGTGACTAGGAATGTTGATGAGGGTAGAGGAGTGGATGTTGTCTATATGGACTTCAGTAAGGCCTTCGATAAGGTTCCGCATGGGATGTTAGTTAGGAAGGCTAAGTCCTTGGGTATTAATTTGGAAATAGTCAAATGGATTCAACAGTGGCTGGAAGGAAGGGGTCAGAGAGTAGTAGTAAATAATTGTTTGTCAGGATGGAGGCCGGTGACAAGTGGTGTACCTCAGGGTTCGGTATTGGGACTGTTGCTGTTTGTCATACATATTAATGATCTGAGGATGGGGTGGTAAATTGGATTAGTAAATATTCCGATGATACTAAAATAGGGGGAATTGTGGATGATGAAGAGGGTTTTCAAAGATTGCGGAGGGATTTAAACTGCTTAGAGGAGTGGGCAGAAAGATGGCAGATGGAGTTTAATGCTGATAAGTGTGAGACAATTCATTTTGGAAAGAATAATCAAAGCAAGACATATGTGGTAAATGGGAGGGCATTGAAGAATGCAGTGGAGCAGAAAGATCTAGGAATAACAGTGCCTTCTTCCCCAAAGGTAGGAGGGCATGTGGATAGGGTGGTGAAGAAGGCCTTTAGTATGCTTGCCTATCTAAATCAGTGTATAGAATATAGGAGTTGGGAAGTAATGATGAAACTGTACAAGGCATTGGTGAGGCCAAATTTAGAGTACTGTGTGCAGTTCTGGTCACTGATTTATAGGAAGGATATTAACATATCAACATGGTTATCCAACTGCACGAAAACCAACAAGGTTGGGTCAGATACAGCAATGAGCTCTCTGAACCCTTCTCCATTAACAATGGCGTGAAGCAAGGCTGCGTTCTCGCACCAACCCTCTTTTCAATCTTCTTCAGCATGATGCTGAAACAAGCCATGAAAGACCTCAACAATGAAGATGCTGTTTACATCCGGTACCGAACGGTTGGCAGTCTCTTCAATCTGAGGCGCCTGCAAGCTCACACCAAGACACAAGAGCAACTTGTCCGTGAACTACTCTTTGCAAATGATGCTGCTTTAGTTGCCCATTCAGAGCCAGCTCTTCACCGCTTGACGTCCTGTTTGGTGGAAACTGCCAAAATGTTTGGCCTGGAAGTCAGCCTGAAGAAAACTGAGGTCCTCCATCAGCCAGCTCCCCACCATGACTACAAGCCCCCCCACATCTCCATCGGGCACACAAAACTCAAAACGGTCAACCAGTTTACCTATCACGGCTGCACCATTTCATCGGATGCAAGGATCGACAATGAGATAGACAACAGACTCGCCAAGGCAAATAGCGCCTTTGGAAGACTACACAAAAGAGTATGGAAAAACAACCAACTGAAAAACCTCACAAAGATTAGTGAAAACAGAGCCGTTGTCATACCCACACTCCTGTTCGGCTCCGAATCATGGGTCCTCTATCGGCATCACCTACGGCTCATAGAACGCTTCCACCAGCATTGTCTCCGTTCCATCCTCAACATTCATTGGAGCGACTTCATCTCCAACATCGAAGTACTCGAGATGGTGAAGGCCGACAGCATCGAATCCATGCTGCTGAAGATCCAACTGCGCTAGGTAGGTCACGTCTCCAGAATGGAGGACCATCGCCTTCCCAAGATCGTGTTATATGGCAAGCTCTCCACTGGCCACCGAGACAGAGGTGCACCAAAGAAGAGGTACAAGGACTGCCTAAAGAAATCTCTTGGTGCCTGCCCCATTGACCACCGCCAGTGGGCTGATATCGCCTCAAACCGTGCATCTTGGCGCCTCACAGTTTGGCGGGCAGCAACCTCCTTTGAAGAAGACCGCAGAGCCCACCTCACTGACAAAAGACAAAGGAGGAAAAACCCAACATCCAACCCCAACCAACCAATTTTCCCTTGCAACCGCTGCAACCGTGTCTGCCTGTCCCACATTGGACTTGTCAGCCACAAACGAGCCTGCCGCTGACGTGGACATTACCCCTCCATAAATCTTCGTCCGTGAAGCCAAGCCAAAGAAAGATTAACAAGATAGAGAGAGTCCAGAGAAGATTTACAAAAATGTTGCCTGGGTTTCAGCATCTGGAATACAAGGAAGGATTGAGCAAATTGGTCATTATTTCTTGGAACGTGGAAGGCTGAGAGGGCATTTGATAGAGGTGTTTAAGATAATGAGAGGGATAGATAGACTTGATGTAGAAAGGCTTTTCTCATTGAGAGTAGGAGAGATGGATACAAGAGGTCATAGGTTGAGAGTTGACGGGCAAAGTTTTAGGAGTAACATGAGGGGGGGAACTTCTTTACTCAGAGAGTGGTTACTGTGTGGATTGGGCATCCGAGAATGGTGGTGGAGGAAGGGTCAATTTTCTAATTTAAGAAGGATTTGGATGAGTATATGGATGGGAGGGGGAGAGAGGGATATGGGCAGGGTGCTGGTAGGTGGGATTAGAGGAGGGTACTTGGATCAGTGCGGACTAGAAAGGCCAAATTGGCCTGTTTCTGTGCTGTGATTGTTATATGGTTAATACATTTATGACATCACATACAACCCTGAGATTCCTTTTTCCTGCAGGCATGGCAGAATTACCACTAATTGGTGGTGCAAAAATAACCTGTACACAGCATAAACATATAAACAAATAAAGAACTGTAAACAGATAATGAATTTAAACAAACTGACTGTGCAATACAGAGAGAATAAAAGTAAAATCAATAAAGTGCACAAGTAAGAGACCTTCAATGAGTCTCTGATTGCATTTGTCATTGAGGAGTCTGATGGTGGAGTGGCTGTTCTTGAATCTGGTGGCACCTAGACCCCTTTCCTGATGGTAGCAGTGAGAACAGAGAGTGTGCTGGGTGGTGAGGGTTTTTGATGATCGCTGCTGCTCTCCGAAGTCAGCGTTCCCAGTGGATGTACTCAGTTGTGGGGAGCGTTTTGCCTGTGATGTCCAAGGCTGTGTCCACTACCTTTTGGAGGGCTTTACGCTTAGGAGTATTGGTGTTTCCATACCAGACTGTGATGTAGTCAATCAGCACATTTTCCACCACACATTTGTAGAAATTTGCGAGGGTTTCTGATGTCATACCAAACCTCCTTCCGCTAATCTACCCATGAAACCAATATTAGGTCTCCATCATTACTTCTTAAGAGATAATGGGATGAAATCTTTGACGATCACCATTTTGGCATAGAGATAGCTCATATGGGGCCTCCATAATATGCCTGCTACAGCAGAAACCTCTGCAATGCTTAGTCTTGTGTTCATTTTCAATGCAGTCTAAGAGATTTGAACTGACACCTATGATGTTTCAGGAATTGACAGGCAAGAGATATACTGACTGATGATTTCTGGTTCACCGAGCCCCTAGCTTTAAAGGACTAAGTTATGAGACAGGTTACACAAACTTAGCTTGTGCTCACTCGAGGTTGAAGGATGATCTAATTGAAGTGTTTAAAAGCTAAAGGCAGTTAGCTGTGATGGTGTAAAAATATTTCCAGTGGTAGACCCATCAGAATATTGGTGTGGGAGACAGAGAAACTTAACATGGAAGGTACCTAAATAATCTAGACCAGACATTCTAAATGGAGGCTATATCACTCCCCCCGCACCACCCCCCCCCCCCCCACCCCACCACCAAACTCAGTGATCACAGCACACTTAAGGGGGACCATGATCTGAAATCATAAAATATATTTTTGGTTTTTTATATGTCGTCAGTAGGAGAGAAGTACAGAAGAGACCAACTAAACTTGACTGCTTCACAGGGATTGAGCAGAGTCCTCATGGAGCCATAGCCAAAAGAAAGGTTGAGAATGGGTGATATGGGTGAGATATGAGATCTTGAACTGAGGTTATGTTTACTCATTAGTTGGATACAACAGATTTATTTCAATGTTTCAAAGGAGAACAGGAATTGATGAGAAATATTTGTGCCATTACTTCAGTATTACTCACTCTTGGTTATAGGCACTGCACTGACCATTCTTTACAGGTTTATAGCACAATGTTGGATGATTAAGCTGAATCTCTCGGTTGGGAGTGTCCCTCATTCGTTGGGGGGGGGGGGGTGCGCACGATTGGTGTAGCATTTAGCATAATACAATTTCAGCGCCAGTGATCGGAGCCGGGGTTTGAATCCCGTGCTGTCTGTAAGGAGTTTATGCATTCTCCCTGTATCTACACAGGTTTCCTCCAGGGGGTTCTGGTTTCCTCCCACCTTTTGAAACACACTGGGGGTTTTAGGTTAATTGGGTGACCTGGGCTCATGGGTTGCAATGGCCTGTTACTGTGTTGCATGTCAAAAATGTAAACATTTGCACAATTTCCATTCCCTGAAATATTAGTGGATTGAAGGTGTGAAATGAGAGCTGTGAGGGTCTGCCCACTACCACACCAGGCATTGTTAAAATGCAACAGTGTTCTCTATCCAAAGACCAAACCCGGCTCAGTTGAAAGCAACGATCCACCCGCTTTGAGACTGGAATCATTCTGAACAATGAAGACTGAGTTGGAATTTCTTTTGAACTCTGGTGTTGCTCTTGTGTTTTCTTCAGCTATGGACAAGTTAGAGAGGCCTTTTGTTGTGTGTGAAGCAGCAAGGGAGTGTCTGACTTCAAGGGACTGCTGGTATTTCAGCCATTTGCTTGATGCTGGCATGAAGTAGAACAGAAAAATAGTGCAATGGTTCATTAGTTCCTCAGGGAAAGATCAAGTCCTACGAGGAGAAAGTGGCTGTGACAGCTCATGCCATAGAAAGCTCTCTCTTTTTTAATGATCAACACATTACAAGACAAGGGAAATGTACAACCTTCGGATTGTTGCAACCTTCACACATGACTTAATAATATCACAGGTACAAATCGCACCGTCAGTTTCGAAGACTGCTCATGCTCCATTTATAGTTGGACACAGAATGCTTCCCACAGCCTAGCCGAGGCTGCTCTTAATCGCTTCCAGGAAAATCTGTGCTATTCGATGAATGAATTTTAAAGGACATTTCCAGAAAAGTCAAATACTGAGACAACTGAAGTAGTGAGCACTATACACTGAGTATTATGTCTTGTGGCAGAATAAAATGAGCTGCTCTTGCTCAATGGCTCATATGTTTGCCTTTGTGCCTGAAGGTTGTGAGTCGGGATCCTTCAGTAGGACTAAAATATTGTCGGGACCACTTACCTTCATCGGTCAGAGCATTGAACGCAAGCTTCGGGATATCGTGTTGAAGTTAGACAAGATGTTGGTGAAGCCACACTTGGAATATTGCATGGAGTTTTGGTCGCTTTGCCAGAGGAAAGATATTAGAAAGCTGGGAGGGGTACAGAAGAAGCTGTGGGAGTGCTGGAGGTGAATCCATGGACACTCAGTGAATCTGAAGGAACTCTCTTTTGCTTCTCTTTCTCTCATACTGAAAGGGGTGCCGGGTGACACTAACGGTGACTCTGTCTGCTTTACAGCAGGCAGAAAGCAATTTCATGTCATATTACATGTTCCGTACTATTACATAACAATGAAGGAATCTTGAAGAGGTTTAAGGAGTTGTTGTCTGGATTGAGGGAAGTCGAGCGATTGTGAGAGACTGGAAAACCTCAACTTGTTTTCCATTTGAGTGTGTGAGGTTGACAGGAAATTTGAATGAGGTCTTTAAAATCATAAGGGGCATAGATAAGGAGAATACTGACCGTCTGTTTTCCATTTCATACACAATTTCCCTCTCACACTCTCTTCATCTCACTCCGCCACTGATCTCTCTGGTCTTGTGCTTATCATGAAACTTATTCATCTCAGCTGCTTCCTTTAAAACATAATTAAGTACGATTAAAACAGTGGTTTTCAAACTTTCTTTTTCTACTCACATGCAACCTTAAGCAATCCCTTACTATGGCATAGGGATTACTTAAGGTGGAATGTGAGTTGAGGGGGTCAGTTTGAAAACCACCGTTTTAATTGTCCCTGATTGACTCGTGATGTGCAGGGTTTCATAACTCCAAAGGAAATGAGCCAATGACAAATTTTCTCAAGCAAAATATTTCGGTAATAATTGGACTGAGAGCAGTGATTCTCAACCTTCCCACTTACATACAACCTTAACCAATCCCTTACTAATCAGAGCACTTATGGCATACAGATTGCTTAAGATGGAATGTGAGTCTTGGGGGGTAGTTTGAAAACCACCGCTTTAAAAGTTAATTCCACATTCTCACATGATATGTGGAAATTTATCCTGAATTTCCTATTGTGTTTATCAGTAAATAGGTTATATTTTGGCCATTACTTTCTGCAAGTGTAAGCACTTATCAAACCCATTCATTATTTTATAAAGACCTTCAGCTGTGAATCTCCACAGCCTTCTATGTTCCAGTCAGGAAGATCTCGGGCATCTGTCTTAATTCTGCAGAATAAACTGAACAGGAGCACACTAGCATTTTAGTTCTCTTTCTGCAATAGCACGGTAGAAGCAGCTGTGTTTAGATGTTCAAAAGACACTCAGTCAAAAATATGAACCGGAACAATTTAATTCATACTTTTTTTTAAGTTAGAAATACAGCATGCACCTGTATCTTTTTAACTATTAACATATTGCTATCTTTTGATTCCTGCTTCTGTTTCTTTTAGATCTGGACTTGATCAAAGGAGATAGTGTCTTAGCGACTGGGTTTTAATTTAAATTTAGAGATACAGCATGGCTTCAGGCCCATGAGCCTGCGCTGCCCAAATAAATCCACATGCCCAATCAACTTACTAGGCCTGGACATCTTTTGAGTGTGGGAGGAAAACAGAGTTCCCGGAGGAAGCCCACAGAGATCGGGAGAGAACGGACAGGCAGAATTGAGCCTGGGATGCTGGCACTGTAACAGCATTGCATTAACCGCGACTCTAACCATGCTGCCTTCAGCAGGTTTTTGAAAGAAGTGGACCAAAAGCAGAACTGGTCCAGACAAGTTGGGCAGAAGGGCTTGTTCTCATCCTGGATGACACTCTGACTCTGCTCTAACAACCTTTCCCAATATGATGCCCACAAAGGATTCAGCCCTTACCATCCAAAAACAGACCAACATTTTTGTTTCCCTCAGCTTTTCAGCATTTGGCCACTTGGAAAAGATTTTACAAGGATTTTAGATAGGAAATTTGTTTTACTTAAAGTCACGACACAAGTTCTCTGCACGTATTTTGTATAAGCCTGCGTAACCTTTCCCCACTCGTCAAAAGATTAAAAGTAAACATCTGCTGACATTGTTTCACACTCACTGATCTTTAAAAGAATGCATAAATCCATCCCATTACTTGAAACTTTAAAGATTACTTTGTTAACCCTGCTACAAATGACCTTATACACAAAATTTCAATCATCATTATGTAAGTAATTGTACACTTGGACCACCAAAGTGGTTGAATATTTTTTGTGTATATTTTCTAACAACATAACAGGAGTCTATTTGGCCCTTTAAGTCTAAGGATGCTGACAAACTAATCCCACTGGCCCATTAATTTCCCTTCTAACCCATTCTCCTCACATTTCCATCAGTTCTATCACCAATTCACAATAGGGCAATTTGCAGTAGCCAGTTACTGCACCATCCTGCACCTCACTGGGATGTTGAGGAAACTGAAGCATGTGGAGGAAACTCACGCAGTCCCAGAGAGAACGTGCAAACTCCATGTTGGCCCTGCCAACAAGCTGATAGCCAGGACACAACTTGGAATTGACAACCAACCCTGATGCTGATCTGACTGTCTTCAAATTATATCTTTATGCCTTCCAAAATGTATTAGCATATATGCTGGTGTAGAAGATGACTCCCCTGAAATTCCACCAAATATGTTGGTTTTGAGCTATACTCGCTGTACAAGATACTTATCGCTGACCAATGAAGTGACGCTGCTAGGCATATTTAATATACCAATTCTCAATATTTAAAGCCAAACTACCCAGTAAAGGTTTAAATTTTATTAGCATATTTTAAAATAAACCACCGTCGGCTCCTTTAACAGGTGTTTAAAGCCTGTACAGAGCTGATGGCGGACAAAGTGGGCAGATTGACCCTGCGGGAGAGTGCTGAGACTTCACTGTTAGGGTTTGGATTTTATACTTGGCATACAAGATGACTCTTAGTTTTGGGAAGATATTTTTAATGTTCAAGGACCGTCTTATATGTCAACTATACAGTAGTCACAATTTTCTGGTTGAGAAGGGCAAGATTCAAAATGGTTTCCCTCTGTTCATTCAATGACTGTCAATCAATGCAAGCCCCCCCCCCCCCCCCCCCCCCAAGAATGAAGGTTTGAAGACGTTTTCAAATGTTTGGTTTGAAGACGTTTTTGTATTCACCCAAACAATCCAACTGAGCCTTCACTAAGGTCAGTTTCTACCTTCTTAACTCTGAAAAATGATGCTGATTAGGTTCATTGGCCTGCCATGTCAGCTTTTAAAATTTTTGTTGCTTCTCAAGATGTGCAGATGTGTAAACATTCGTACTTTCCCTGTTGATTGACCCAAGAACGCTGTGGCTCTTATGAATGGTCAAACTACAGCGAAATGTTTTGATGGTCTTGCCCCACTTTTCTCAAAAAAAGATTCTGCACTTCCATTGCCCTTGTCCTGACCACCAGCTATGCCGCAGTGAAGTTTTGAAGTGCAGAAACTGTTGCTGTGTGTGGCTTTGAATAATAAGCCTGCACACAGCATTCGCCCACAAACACCAGTGGGATAAATGACCAGAAGATACACGAGTGGCTTCATTACTGCAATCGGTTATCCGTCATGGCTTGAGATGGGAATTAAATTAACAACCTGAACAGGGTAGAGTGCCACCAATGAGGAATAAAACAGATCAACATTTTGACAATCTTATTCTTTGGGCAATAAGGATAACTCAACAATAGTCTATAATGGTTACAGTCTGATCTAGTTACCGGAGAAGACTAGAGAATCTTGACGGTAGTCGAGAATGTTAAGAGTTCACAGAAGACTGGCCATCGAACATTATTACGAGAGAAAATAAACTTTACATCGAACATTGTAAAAATACAATGCTGGAGCAACTCAGCAGGTCAAAAGGTGTACTTCATATCGCGAAGATACATAAACAACATTTTGGGCTTGAGCCCTTCACCATTGTATAATTCAACCCCAAAATAGAGTGCTTTTTGTCTGACCTGAGTAAAAGTCAAACCTCTATTTTTGGCCCCAAATGGCCCACCAGAGCTCCCGAAGTCCTAACAAACTTCCCCCCACCCACCACCATCTGAGCTCCCAACACCTTGAGCAATTCGGGTCCTTTCGGGGTTAAAAGTTTGACCCATGTAAATGTCAATCTCCCTTTTCAGGCACAACGAAAAAAAGGTGGTGTTTTTTCAGACCTTGATGAAGGACTCAAGCCCGAAACATTGGTTTTGTATCTTTATCTTTGCTGTATAAAGTATGCCGCTTGACCAGCTGAGTTCCTCAAGCATTATGTTTTGATCCATTCTGTGCTGTAGATTTCAATGTTGAATTTGGGACAAAATTCTGGAACCCCTATCCAACAGCATCTGTGGTTGTATCATCACCTGTGGGATTGTTGAAGTTCACAATTGCAAGTGATCATTACAGACTCATTTGGAAGTAAGGATAGGCATTAAATGTTAGCTACAAGTCTTCAAATAAAAAAAAAATCACCTCAATGATCTGTATATATTTCTGCCAAGCCTTTGTTTCAGAGTGATGCACTCAGGCACTTTAGGAAGGCTTGGTGGCAAGGGAAAAAGAGAAAATATCTGCATAAAGTCACCAATCTGTTACCTCCGTGTTCCCTGAAGCAATTTCCATCAATAGCCGGAAATAAAATCATCACCTCTGCTTCCCTGAAGAATCTTGGAGGATTGAAGTCTCTGACAGCATTAGCTGTGAGCGGCAGGTTGTGATTAGTGAAGCAGACTCTATCTTGTAATGTGACAAGATCCTCATTCCACCTGCTCCCTTTGCAAATTAAGAGTTACTGAAATTAGTAATGAACTCCGGGATGATGTGTGTCGGCGTGAAGCCTTTGCTCGTGACGAGCCACACAAGGAACACCTCGAGGTGAAGAGGTAAAGGATCACTACACATCTGCATTTTTTCCCCTGTCACATCTGTCTGTCCCCTCATGCTCAGGGCTTGGAGGAGGACAGGAGTTCAACGCCATGTGCTTACAGCTCTGGCAACCTTTGGCTGTCACAGAGTGACGGCCAAGGCTTCCCAGAGGAGGAGTGCATTCACTTATTGCCCTACTTCTCCTGGAAAACCTGGAAAAATGAACGGAAAGAACTCAACTTGCTCTCTGACAGAAGGAATAGACAGTTATTAATCCATCCTGCAACAGCAGTGCTTGAGGGGCACAAAGGATTTCAAATCTCGAAGTCCAATTATCGAACTGTCATTGCAGATCATGTAAAGTTTATTTTCTCTCGTAATAATGGCAAACATCCCCAAATGGGTGTTTTTGTTTTAATTGTCTTGTTTTTTTGATTGTGCAGTTCCCAACATTTTTCACATGTCTGCAGCACATGTAAATGTGAAACACGATAAGGCCTATAAATCAGACAACAGGGCAGAATCTTGCTAAAGTCGACACTGACATCCTGAAAAAGGCCATTCTGCCCCTTCACACAAGCATTTTTGCCCTGCTAAGCCTCCTACAACTCGATCACGTCACCCCTTCCACCTTCATGCCCATTTTCCTTTGCCCGTTCCTGTTCACCACAACCCCATCTTGTTGATAAGAGTTCTTGCCCAGGCTCCTGAATCTCCTGTTGGAGTCACTAGTGGCCATTTTATATTGGTGGCCTTGAGGTTACCTGCATGTGAAAGCACCTCCTACCACCTCCCTCTCTGTTGGGGACAATTCAGAATGGCCAATTAAAGGACCAACCTGCAGCTCTGAGATGTGAGAGGAAATTGGAGCACCCAGAGGGGTGGCATGGTTGGTACAACGCGATTACAGTGTCAGCAATTGGGACTGAGGTACGAATCCCACGCTGTCTGTAAGGAGTTGGTACGCTCTTTCTGTGTCTGTGTGGCTCCAGTTTCCTCCCACCGTTCAAAAAGGTACCAGGGTTGTAGCTCAGTTGGGTGTAATTGGATAGCATGGGCTCGTGAAAGGACCTGTTACCGGGCTAAATTTTTAAATAAAATCAAGGAATTCTCACAGGTCAGCAGGAGAAGGTGCGAGCTCACGCAGATGTCAGGGTGGAAAGCAGGGTGACCAGCAGTGTGAGACAACAGCTCAACTGGCTGTGTCACCTTGCCACACAAAACAAATCACTCGATAAATATAAAGTGCTTGTATGTTATCAATCCACAACCTTTTCTTGGAGAAATTAGTACCAGAGCCTGGTCACCCTGGCAAGTAGAAGTCATTAATCCTGAAATAATTTTAAATCTTTTTTGAATCTGTTCCAGTAATATGTCTCCCGCAATGAGTTTTTTGGAAATTAGTGAGCTCCCTTAGTCATGGTATAGATAAGAATGCTGGAGATTATTATCTGAATAGTGTCAAGTTTGGGGAAGAACAATGAGATCTCGGTGTCCTTGTTCATCAGTCACTGAAAGTAAGCATGCAGGTTGTTGGACACTACCAGTTGCCCCAATAATCACATGGACAAAGACTGAGGGGAACGATAGGCTTTATTGTACATAAGACTTGAGCTAGTTAGGGAAGTGCCGGGAAGGGAGAGGTGGCCAGACCTTTATGGCCTGGGTCCCAGGTGAGAGTGTCATCAGGGGGCAGGCCAGCCCGAGCCTTTACCAGCCAATTAGTACATACAATCCATACCATTACACAGGTACAGAAGGCAGTGAAGAAAGTGAATAGTCTTCAAAACAACAGGAGTTGAGGAAAGGACCGAAGAGGTTCTTCTGCTGCTGAACAGGGCCCTGGTGAGACCACACCTGGAGCCTTGTGTGCAGTTTTGGTCTCCAAATTTGAAGGCGGGCATTCTTGCTATTGAGGGAGTTCACGAGGTTAATTTCTGGGAGGGTGGGACTGTCATATGTTGAAAGATTGAAGCGACTGGGCTTGTATACACTGGAATTTAGAAGGATGAGAGGGGATCTGCTTGAACACATAAGATTATTCAGGGATTGGACATGCTAAAGACAAGAAAGATGTTCCAGATGTTGGGGGGAGTCCAGACCAAAGGCCACAGTTTAAGTACGGAGTTGAACAAAAGCTTTTTTCACCCAGAGAGTTGTAGATCTGTGAAATGCTCTGCCTCAGAAGGCAGAGGAGGCCAATTCTTTGGATGCTTTCCAGAAAGAATTAGATAGAGCTCTTAAAGATGGTGGAGTCAAGGGATATGGGGAGAAGGCAGGAACGGGGTACTGATTGTGGATGATCAGCTATGGTCACAGTGAATGGTGGTGCTGGCTGGAAGGGCTGAATGGCCTCCTCTGTTATTGTCATGGTGATCGAAGATGAAAAGAAGAGAGAAAACCCACTGCACTGTTTAATAACCGTCCATTCCCCCGGCATCTGTCTGAAGCCATGTTCTGTTTATTCAGATTTTAGGAGTACGTACATGACATCACAGACATTATTTTTCCTGCTGGCGCAGGAACGGTGTACTGAAATACAGTGGAAAAACTTTTCTTTGCATGCTATCAAGGCAAGTCAATCCTCATTAAAGTACAACAGGTAGTGCAAAAGAAAGCAAAATTGCAAGGTTTAATACACAGAAGTGCTAGGGAAACTCAGCAGGTCACACAGCGTCCATATACTAAGATATACTACCAACGATTCAGGCCTGAGCCCCTCATCAGGAGAAAAAAAGGTTCAGTTAAAACAGGGGATCATCATATTCTAATAAGACTGAAAAAGAAAGACCTTGAATCTGGCGGTGCCTGTTTCACGCTCATGTACCTTTTGCCCGATGGGAATGGGGAGAAGAGTGTCAATATTCCATTCAGATTTTTATATTGTCAGTTTTGCTTTAAGTAATGTGTGTCCTTGACTGTAAATTTATACAATCCATTGCTTTCAGTTTCCAAGAGAAAATAATTATCACTCCCATTCATCCAAAATGGGCATAGAGCAAATGCTTCAGAAAACTACACCTGCAGGGGCTCAAATTAACTCCACCCACAGCAGTATGTCTCAAATTCCTGCCAACGATTGTGACCCAAAGGAATCCATAAATGCCTTGCTTAAAAGCAATAAGCTTTATGTAATAAACTGGTTTGTTTCTGTACATTGCATTAATGTATGGCCAATGCTGGTCAAGTTTTTAATGTATCCAAGAACTGTAACACAACCATGTAGATTAGACAACATTCATAAACCATCATCTTGCCTATGCCATGTCAGGATGTCAGCATATTTTTTTTACTCTGTTGGAATTTAAACTTTGAAACAAAACTTCATTTACTGACTAATACGAAAGGAATGGATTTCACTGAGATATTTTATTGTTTTATACCATTGACAATTAAAGTGGAGTTTGGACACTTTTAGGACATTGTAAATGGAACAGACACAACTGTACATTGTGGGAAATTTTCATTCAACTCTATGTCAATAATTGAGGAACTAAAAGCACTTCTGACGAAGATAGATTGAGAGTGGAAGGCACAGTCGCTCGGGAAAGCTCAACTGGAGAACTCAGAAGAAACCATGACCAACTGGCTGCATTTCAATATTTAGGTACAAATCTACACTGTAAAGGTCCAAGGATCATGATGGCAGCTAAACATCTTGTAATGGTGTGAAACACAAAAGTCTGCAGTGAAGCTGTGATTGTAATAAAAACACGGAAGCACTGAGCAGATCTCACAGCGTCCATAAGAGGTAAAGATATATAACCGGCATTTTGGGCCCGAATCCTTTTTCAAGATGTGAGTAAAAAGCAGGTAGGCACCTGGATTAGAAGAAATGGGAGGGGAGGAGAACAGACCAACAGACAAAAGGTGCCACTATAACAACGGATAACCCAACCAGATGCCCATTTCTCAGCTCAGATGTGAGGTCACTATGACCACATCAACAATTTTGTTTTCCCCCTTTTCACGGTTTCACCAAACTGCGTAGCCTTCCCAGCCCATGATACACTCATGCATCTGTGCACCTAATCCCAGTGGAAATTACACGCACTTCCCTTCTTTCTGATTTAGTACAGGAATGTGTGCACTAATCGAGAGCTTCAATACCTGACAGTGGAGACAGTTCACTTGTAAATCTGTAGGGAGGATCATCTACCACATCCGGTGCTCCAGATTGTGGCCTTCTCTACATCGGACAGATTGGGAGATCACTTCGCTGAATACCTTCGCTCTGTCCACGTCAATGACAGAGATAACCCAGTGACCAACTATTTCAATTCTGCATATCACTGCAGTGCTGACATATCAGTCCATGGCCTCATGCACTCCCAAACCAAGGACACCTGTAAATTGGAGGACCTAATATTCCGTCAGGGCACTCTCCAACCAGATAACATTAACATCGACCTCTGGTTTCTGCTCGATCTCTCCCTGTTCTTCTTCTCTTCCTCATCCTTCTGTCCCCTTTCCTCTAGTTCTCCATTCACAGAACCATTTGCCCTCCCTTGTTTGCTGGTGTGGTCTCCCTCCCTCATCAACCTACAACCTCTTGCCTGTGGGCCTGTGCTCTTCCCCCTGCCATTTTATTCAGGCACCTGCCTACGTTTTGCTCATACCTTGATGAAGTGTTCAGGCCCAAAACATTAGTTATATATCTATATATAGTGCACTGCATGACCTACTGAGCTTCTCCAGTATTGTGTTTCTATGTCAGCTGTTAATGTTTAGAAAACCATCTTTGGACAGAAATTCAAAACCACAGTGCACTGATATGTTTTCCTCCATTGTATAGCCCTTAGCAGTTACTGTATACATGAGGCTGGCCCGCCCACTAATGACTCATCCCTTAAGTCTCCTCCCCTTTTGCCCTGGGCATAAAGGTCGAGTTACCTCCCCCTATCCGGCATTCCTGTACCTGGATTCAGGCCAGTGAATGCCTGTGTGGATTAAAGCCTTTTGTTTCTGCAGTCTATGACGCTGTGGTTATTGATAGAGCCTATCACACAGCTTTCAAAAAAAAAGATGAGGTATCAATAAAGTATTTTCAAAATTTCAGGATATTTCAAAATGTTCCTAAAATGATTAGCTTTGAAAATAGATGTTCTTGAAATGCAGGAAAAGCAGAAGCTACATGCAGCGTAACAGGTTCTCATGAACAATAATAACTCAAATATTTATTCTGCAAATTTAATTGAGGAACAAACATTGACTGTGGCGTTAGAGGGAGCATTCAGCTGAGTTCAATGGGACCTTTTGTATCCATCCCATCCAAGTCAACAGATGGAGCATGTTTAATATCATAAATGAAAGACGGAAACTCTGACAGTGCAGTATTCCTTCATGTTGTACAAGGATCGTCAACCTTGTCCTTAGACTGGGAATGTGAACCCACAGAGATCTTGCTCTGAAGTGGGAGTGTGCCATAACCCAGCTGTTGCCAATAGAGAGGACTTAAACTTTTTAAGTGGACAACTAGTGGACAGTAAGAAAAACAACTTATTCTTCTGCTTGGCTGAACATTTTCGAAGGACTATTGCAGAATTATCGTTGACAAGCATTACAATGCAGAAGATTAAACCACAGTATGCAGAATGACCTATGATACCAGGAAAAACCATGGCATTTTGAATTATAAAATTGAACTGCTCTCCCCCCTCCACCGACATGATCAGCCAGGATCGCTGTCTGAAGAGAACACGCAAAATCATTGAGGACCCCTTCTACCCCACACACAGCATCTTTCAGCTCCTCCTGTCGAGAAAGAGATACAGGAGGATCAGAGCCAGCCCCACCAGGCTGAGGAACAACTTCTTCCCACGGGCAGTGAGAATGCTGAACGACCAAAGGAACTGCTCACAATGACCATCTGAGACTCTCGTATTCACAAAACAATATGTTTTTTTATTTGTAGATATGAATACTTGTCTTGCATATGTATTGTCTGTCTATATCTGTGTTATGTCTGGGTGTGTGCCTGCATGTTTTGCACCAAGGATCAGAGAACACAGTTTCATCAGCTTGTACTTTTGCTATTTGATGACAATAGTCTTTACACTCATAATATCTTGAGCTCTAGAATCATTTGGTCACAACAATTTTTCAAGTGGAATATAATAAATGTGGAAATTATGCAAGATATTTTCATGCCATTTCGTGTAATATTACATCGAATCCATGCTGCTGAAGACCCAACTGTGCTGGGTGGGTCACGTCTCCAGAATGGAGGACCATCGCCTTCACAAGATCGTGTTCTATGGCGAGCTCTCCATAGCTCTCCGAGACAGAGGAGCACCAAAGAAGAGGTACAAGGACTGTTTAAAGAAATCTCTTGGTGCCTGCCCCATTGACCACCGCCAGTGGGCTGATCTCGCCTCCAACCGTGCATCTTGGCGCCTCACAGTTCAGCGGGTAGCAACCTCCTTTGAAGAAGACCACAGAGCCCACCTCACTGACAAAAGACAAAGGAGGAAAAACCCAACACCCAACCCCAACCCACCAATTTTCCCTTGCAACCGCTGCAACCGTGCCTGCCTGTCCCGCATCGGACTTGTCAGTCACCAAGGAGCCTGCAGCAGACGTGGACATACCCCTCCATAAATCTTCGTCCGCGAAGCCAAGCCAAAGAAAAAAAAGACATCTGTTTTATTACACGACAATAAAAGTATCTTGAATTTTCTTTTCAGCAATGAACACAGAGGGGACTTTAATTTCTGTTTATATCCATTGTTGGATAGATCTACTTGAGTAGTGACAATAATAAAAGCAGCAAAAGCTACATAGGTATTAATGAGATTTAAATTTAATACATGTTTGGATGGACATTCATCCTAAAGAGAAATATTATTCATTTTATTCGAGTTGGCATGACTCTTATTCTAGAGTTGATTTATCTTTAATTTCAGCAGAAATGCAAACTAGGATTATAACCATATAACCATATAACCACTTACAGCACAGAACAGGCCTGTTTGGCCCTACTAGTCCATGCCGTAACAAATCCCCACCCTCCTAGTCCCACTGATCAGCACCCAGTCCATATCACTCCAGTCCTCTCCTCTCCATGTAACTATCCAGTCTTTCCTTAAATGTAACCAATGATCCCGCCTCAACCACGTTATTCCACATCCCTACCACCCTTTGCGTAAAGAAATTTCCCCTCATGTTCCCCTTATAATTTTACCCCTTCAATCTTAAACCATGCCCTCTAGTTTGAATCTCCCCCACTCTTAATTGAAAAAACCTATCCACATTTACTCTGTCTGTCCCTTTTAAAATCTTAAACACCTCTATCAAGTCCCCCCTCAATCTTCTAAACTCCAGAGAAAAAAGCCCTAGTCTGCACAACCTTTCCCTATAACTCAAACCTTGAAATCCTGTCAACATTCTCGTGAATCTTCTCTGCCCTCTCTCTATTTTTGAAGATTCTTGAAGCTGATCATAAAGTGAGGATCTTATCTGATCATTCACCTTTTATTAATAATGATTGAAATGTCTGACAAAGAGAAAACGATTTATAGATGGGGATTGAATTCATTATTATTGAAAAGAAAAGATTTTTGTGAGTTAGAACACAAATTCAGACATTTTGTGATAAAAACCATTTCTGTAAATGATATGTTTATTATATTGGATGCTTTGAAAGTGTATTTAAGAGGTCAAGTTATAAGCTTTATTCCTAAAATTAAAAAGGAGTGTATGAGAGAGACTGATCATTTAGAAAGAGAAATAACAGTTTTGGAAAAGGATCTTCAAAAACAAGGTTCTGAAGGTCAGTGTAGACAATTAATGAATAAAAAACTTCATTATAACACATTACAAACTTTCAGAATAGAGAAACCAATTACAAGAACAAAGCAAATATATTATGAATTAGATGAAAGATCACATAAAGTATTTGCTTGGAAATTAAAAACAGAGCAAATCTCAAGAACAATTAATGCAATTAAAAAAGATACTAATGTTATTATAAGTCTCAAGAAATAAATGAATCCTTTAAGAATTTTTATTTGAAATTATATAGCTCAGAATATTTAAAAGATGAAAATAAAATAGATAGATATTTACCACAGATAATTTTGCCGAAATGTGGTTTGGAAGAGCAAATTGAATTGAGTGCTCCCTTTACTCAGTTAGAGGTGAGGGAGACTATGAGTTCATTATAGAGTAATAAATCTCTAGGAGAGGATTTGATGATTTATTAATTCCTATCTTGATGGAAGCATGAGAACAGGCTTCAGAAACCCATAATCTCCCAGAATTATTTTCAACATCAATAATTGCAGTGATACCTAAAAAAGATATCGACCCTTTAAAGCCTTCATCTTACAGACTTATTTCATTATTAAATATAGATTATAAGATTGTTGCAAAAATTTTGACATATAGAATGACTAAGTTGTTACCTAAATTAACAAATATGGATCAGACAGATTTTGAAAAAAGAGACAGTCGGTTGAAAATGTGGCCAGATTACTTAGTATAAACCATTTATCGCAAAAAAAGAGGAGATTTGAGTATTGCAATGGCTCTTGATGCAGAAAAAGCATCTGATCGACTGGAATGGGAATTTATGTTTAAGGTGTTGGATAAATTTGGATTTGGATTGACCTTTGTAAATTGGATTAGGGCATTATATAATAATCCTAAAGATAAAGTGATGACTAATGGACAATTATCTTCACTGTTTCAATTGGCATGGTCAAGTAGACAAGGATGTCCCTTATCTCCATCTTTATTTTAGCTAGAAAACCACCTTCAGAATAATTTGGAATGATCTGGAAATCAAGAGATTTAGAATCGGTCAAGAATGGCATAAAATTTGTTTATTGGCAGATGATGTTTTGATATATTTGGCTGAACCTGAAACTTCTTTACAAAAACTATGTTAAATTGGAAAAATATGAGAACATTTCAGGTTATAAAATAAATTGAGATAAAAGTTAAATTATGCCATTAACGGAAGGAGTCTATACTCAAAGCCAAACAGGTACTCAGCTTGAATGGCCAAAAGATGGTATTATATATTTACAGATTCGTACAGATAATAATTTAAATAATTTATATAAATTGAATTATCTATCACGACTTAAAAAGGTTGAGGAAGATTTTTTTAATGGATGAATTTACCTATAACTTTAAGATGAATATATTCCCAAAAATACAATATCTTTTTCAAACATTACCTATTTTAATACCACAAAGATCTTTTCAAGTATTGAACACATATGCAAAGAAATCCCTCTGGAAAGGTAAAATGTCAAGAGTTTCCATAGAAACTCCATAGAAAATCGGAGGCCTACGGCTTTCTAATTTTCAAAATTATTATTGAGCGGCACAAATGAAATTTATTGCCTCCTTTTTTGAAAGAAAAGAACAACGAGGATGGGTTAAATAGAATTGAATAAAATAGGAGAGAAATAAACACCATTGTTGAAGCATTTGATTAATATATGGAATAAAATAAATGATGAAATTGGTGCAAGAGGATGTAAATCGCCTAAAATGCCTTTGACTCAAAATACACTAATATCTTTTTTCAAAAGATAATCAATTTTTAGATATTTGGTTTCATAAGGGGATTATAAATGTTGAAGATTGTTATGAAAGAGGTCAATTGATTACATCTGAATAATTGAGAAATAAATACAGAATAACCCAAAATACTCTTTTTTTTTGTTATTTCCAACTGAGAGCATCTTTGAGGGACAAGTTAGGATCAACCATGAAGTAAAAATTCTTATGAGGAGGAGTTATTAAGAAATTGACTTCCACAATATTTGCTTTATCACAAATAGGAACTCTTAAACGTTGAGTTCATAAACCTGGACAGAGGTGGGAACTAGATTTAAATATCACAATTGACGAGCAAAGATTTTATGAATAATACCATTAATACAAGTTCAGATTATTTCAATGTAATTTTTTACTTCAGTTATATCTTACACCACAAATAATGAATAGATTGAAATCAGATTTATCGGATCAATTTTTTAGGTGTGATTACATTCAACTTTGTCTTGTCCCAAGGCAAGAACTTTTTGTGTGGATTTAGGGAATCTTTGCAGAAAGCTATAGGTGTCGTATTTCCGCAAAATCCAGATTTATTTTTATTCGGAAACATTGAAGGAATAAGACCTAAATTAAAAATGTCCATATATCAATTAGAATTTGCTAAAGTTGCATTAGCGATGGTAAGGTCATGTATTGCAGATACTTCAAAATCAGATACGCATTTGGGTATGGTAAGACGGAATTCAGAAATTCAAAGTTATATTCCTTTTAAAAAAATACATATAATTTGAGAAATAAATGCTAAGTTTTTACAAATTTGGCACCCGAAAATTCAAACATTAGGTTTAAATTTGTGATATTGAGCTTCTTGCGCCTCTGGACCTGTGAGAATCTCCTCCGAATTGAATTAAAGAACTCTTTAAATACGTGTTAGATGACGTCCCTCCATCCAATCCTGAAATCTTATTTCTTTTTCTTTTAATTTGAGAAACTATTATATCTTTATATTAACTATTTTGAGGGTGGGCTGTTTGGGCAGGAGGAGATGGGTGGGGGGAAAATATATACCATAGTTTCTTTTCCTTTTACAATTTGTACTATTTTATCAATCTTTAACTGGTTCATATATGACAAAATATTCAAAATGAAAACAATGAAAACAGACCAATCTAACCATTCTCTATCCAAATTTGTCATTTGATAAATAGTTCAATAAGTCCTTGAATAATGTCATCTCATTGTTTTATTATTAGTGTTGATGAAAATTAAAAAAAAACACCGCACCACACTTTGTTAATGCTTGGGTTTGAACTGGATGCTAGTAGGTGCTACCTCTTACAATTTTAAATTTTCAAACATTTACTCCTTGATTTATCTCTGTTGCAATGAATGCTAAAACCTACAGTGTGCACTCCTGCTGACTGTGGCCATAAAAATAGAACAAGAGTTTCATTAGAAAGAAAATGAGAAGCGTAAAGGAGATTTGACAATGGACAGCGAGCTGTAGATATTGGAAGAGCACTCAGTCTTCAACCAACAATTCACAGTAAATGCCAAAAAGACAAAAGCTAGTGCTCTAATCATAACACCCTCAACTACTCCAAAAATAACTTTTTGAGTCGAAGCAGCATAATGGAAAGTAATGGAAAGACTTTTGAATATCTGGATGGAAAGTGTGTATCAGTGTAACTCTCCATGATCACTCATGGCCAGACAAATGAAAACTTTCAGTTTATTTGAAGAAACAACAGGGTCCCAGTGCTGAAAGGGCAAGTCGTGGTTGGTCGTGATAATGGTGACCAAGCTGCTTCTCCGCCCTTCAGTGATGAGGATCACTGCGGGATCCCAGTCGCCCCCTTCAAACACCAGCTGCCATCACTAAGACCACCGTTTCTCATTGTATTTCATCTTATATTCGTATGTGTGAGTTCTTAAGACAACACATGGAGAAAGGAAAAGGTTCCTTACTTTAAAGTTATTGAAAATAGCACATGAGGCCATGCCATGAGGTTGCAAGCCTCCATTACAGATCTGCTGGCAGCCAAGTCTAATCAAACAGTAAGGCATTGCTAGTTGCATGGCCACCATGATCTCTATCATTACACACTGATTCATCAAATATTGATTAAACAACTTGTATTTATTTTTATTAATCTTTCTTAAATTTCTTCAATGTTTAATATTAGAAGTGTTTTGGGTCATTATATAGATGCTTAATTATGTTTTTGTGACCAGAAATAAACTGTAGTGATTTAAATCTTGTTTTTAATCATTGAGCCTGTGGTAAAATTGGTTTTGTTTAATTCATTTCAGTTAAAATAGCAGGTTCCAAAAATGTATCAACAACTTTAAGTGAGGACCTGCTGTACTACATTAATAACTCGTGCTAATATTTTTTAACTGAAATAGCCGAAACAAGTATTGTAAGAACACATCTCGGAGCAATTAATGCTTGCAGTGTTTGTAATTAAGGCAGATTGGAATAAGTTTTGGCTCATGCAATTCTCAGGAAATGAACTTGTTGCCACACAATATTAATTTCAACTTCAGTGTGTTCTATCATAAGTTTACACAAAGCTTCTTTTGTGCGAGATTCAATAAGCCTAATGCAAACAATAATTGCTTGCTTTCAATTCATTTCATGACTTGCATTAAAAATAATTAAAAAATAATTATATTAAAGATTGTTCAGGCTATCTTCTCTATTCTTAATCCTTTCACGTTCACTCACCTGTTTACATCATGCAGTCTCTGAATTGAGTCATGTAGATCTGCCAGGGGCTACTCATTTCAATTCCCCATCCCTTCTATAGACGACACTTTCTAACTTTGACTATTTCCCAATTTCAAAACTTGTCATCTTTAAAGAAACATAAGCAACAATATTCTGAATTACTATCTTATTAATTCAATAAATCAAACTGAAAATAGCTTTAATTCATTGAAAAATGAATAAACATTTTGCATAACTTTGCATTGAGATATTCATAATGATGAATAAACAAAGCACACTGAATAATGATCATGAAATTCAACTTTAAACAGATATAAACCAAAATAAGATGATCAAGATGAATTGAGATCAATTCAAAGAAAACTAACTCGAGCTTACATCTCTGTCACAATTCTTTGAAGAATAAGATATAAGCTCTCGGTTTGCCCAGATTTAATGACATATGATGTGTTACAAGATCAAACCAGCAACCACAAAGAAGGCATATCACACAGGGGTAAAGATGAACAATTACTTTATTAACAAAAAATTCACCTTCAAACTTTAATTCAAAATCCCCCTTTTTATAACAATGCCCACTGGTTAATATGGAAATTTCTATATCAGTGTAAAACTAATAAATTCCCCAGCCTAAATATAACATATGTAATTAAAGTTTAAGTTAGATTTCCAACCAGCCCACAGAAAAAATTAGACACAAAACACACAAGACTCACAAAACTTCAATCTCAACCGAAGCAAAGATCATAAATAAAATTCAGTTTGTTTGGTAAACTGAAGCCAAAAGACCTTTTGAGAGAGAGAGAGAGAGAGAGCTCAAAATTTGAAGTTGTCTTCTTGTGTTGCTTGTAGGGAGAGGAACCACTGGCCTGGTCCGTTCAACCTTTTTGAAATCCCAACATTCTAAACTGTCCTCCAGACCACGATTCATGCTCTGGGCCGCCTTCCACTCCACAGCACCTCCAGTGGTGGTTTATCGTCCAAGTCCAGAAATTTTTAGATCATTTTCTGCACATGCTCAGTCCGTCTCCCACTCTCTCAGCAGTCCACCTTCACCTTGGCTCTCTAAGGCAAACTGTCACTTTTTAACATAAAACCACACAACACAGGCCAATACACAACACAGAACTCTGTAACAATATCCAATTAACAACTTTTGTTATTTGGTCTGGACTCCACCCCCTCCGGTTCTTCCCCCTTTTTCTCCCAGTCTTTATTCAGATGCTTGCCTGTTTGTTGCTTATACCTTGAAGAACGGTTTGGGCCCAAAACGTCAGTTAGATATCTTTACCTGCTATGGACGCTGCAAGACCGACTGAGTTCCTCCAGCATTTCTGTGTGTTTTTACTACATTCTCAGCGTCTGCAGACTTCAGTGTTTCACCTCACAGCACAAAAACAAGCCCTTTGTCTTGCCACTTACAAACTGACCTGTTTGCCTATCTACACTTATCCCCCTTGCCTGCTTAAGGACCAGAACATTCAGAATCTGATCAAAGCACCTTAGTGCTGGATGCTTCTGAAATGTAGTGATTGTTTCAAATTCCACTACCTTTTCTGGCAGAGACTTCGATACAGAACTATTCACTGTGCAAAATACTTTCCCATTCTCTCACTCTTTAAACCCTGTTTTTTTATACCCCTACCATCTCCCTTGGTGTGACATCAGAAACCCATGAGTGGCAGAAAGTGTGCTGACCAGCTGCATCACAGCCTGGCATGGGGACACCAATACCCCTGTGCATAAAGCCCTGAAGAAGGTAGTGGACACAGCCCAGTACATCACAGGCAAAACCCTCCCTACCATCGAGAACATCTACAGGGAACTCTGCTGTCAGAGAGCAGCAGCAATCGTCAAGGACCCACACCACCCTGCACACTCCGTTTTCACTACTACCATCAGAAAGAGGTATCGGTGTGACAAGACACGTACCACCAGATTTATGAACAGCGGCTACCCCTCCACAACAAACTCAATCAAGGACTCATTTAAGGACTCTTACTTTTCCATTTTATTGATTTTCTCTCTGTATTGCAGTTTGTTTACATGTGTACATTGTTTACAGTTTATTTTTGCACTAATAATAAGTGGTAATTCTGCCTTGCCCACAGGGAAAAGGACCTCCGGGGTATGTGTACTCTGACAATAAATCTGAAATCATAATTATATAAACCTCTCTCAGGTCATCGCTCAGCCCCATGGGCTCCGCAGAAAACATGTCGAGACAGTCCTATCTTTTCAAATCTTCCAATCCAGGTAACAACCTGATGAATTCCCTCTGAAGTCCCTCCAGTACAACCACAACCCTGTTGTGCGGTGACCAGAATTGCACACAGTCTTTCAAGTGCACTTTAGCAACCCAACTTTTATGACAGAGGAGTGAAAGAGGTGATCAGAAGCATTTGGTTGCTGTGAAGTGCTTCCAAAAGTTAAGAACCGGTCTTTGATTTATTAATTGGAACCGTCCAATTTCCATTCCTCACCTGTGAGCAGTGTTGCAGTTCCCCACCAGCATAAACTGGCGAGCATCTGTATTGCCTCTGAGCAAGGGAAGTACGTTACTTGCACTTTAACTGATGATAGCGACTAATGTGTTAAGTATTGCAGATTGAACATGAATTGACAGTGTGACAAGCCCATATGGAAACAGGTCACAAGGGATTCAGCTGCACTGGACGAGGAACAATCCATTGTTCTTTGACACCAGTGTGTGCTGCGTCCTTATTTTTACAAGAGATTGACGTTAAAAGGAACTTTTCTTATGCATAATATAGATTGTCTCTCATGATTATTAGTTGTGGTCTTTTTTTTAAATTAAATCAATGTTGTTTTTGTAAACACAATCTTCAGGAAAGTTATCTTCAGTACTGTACTGAGAGAGCACAGCACTATTCGAGAGATGTTGCTTTTTAGGCAAGATGGTAAACTGTTAAGCTTCATAAAAGCAATTTAATAAAAGAACAGCAAATATCCTGTCTGGTACCAAAGGAAATGGGTGGCCACTGGGAAGTTCTTGCCCAACTATTTCACTTCCACACACCACTGCCACACCGACGTCTGTCTATAGCCCTGTGTGCTGCCAGACAGAGCCTACCCACAAATTGGAGGAACAATAATTCATATTCAGTCTTGCCACCCTCCAACCAGATGGCATTAACATCACCTTCTCCAATTTCTGTTCCCCCCCCTTCCCTGAGTATCTCTCTTTCCCTATCACTCTGTTTCCTTTCTTTGAGACCCCCACCCCCATCTCCTTCCCTCTCTTCTCCTACCAGAAAGCTACCCTCTGCTCTCTCCCCATCACTTCTCGGCTTTTTTTAATCTCTTCTAGCCTCCCATCTGTATCCACCAGGACCTCTTCCCCTTAAGCTGGAGGTCCTCCCTTCTCCCCCCACCCCCCACTTTTTATTCAGGTGCCTGCTTATAGCTGACCAAGGGGCCCAGGCCCAAAACTTTGGTTACCCTTTACTTCCTGTGGATGCTGCGTGACCTGCTGAATTTCTCCAGCATGTTTGTGCATTGGATTAATTGCCCATTGCTTGTTATGCTTTGAATTGAGTGGCCTGCTAGGCTGTTTCTGCCCTTGGTCACTCCAAGGTCAGTAACCTATCCACAGTGGACTTCAGTGAAACAAATTTGGTTTTATGACAATCCAGTAATTTTGTGATCATTAGCTTTTCAGACTAGATTTACTTGGCTGAAAAAAAATCATAATGGGCCCCAGCACACATATTGGGTGGGGGTTTTATTGTAAGACACCAACACCGTCTCTGGACCCCACTGGCCAATTCAACAATAGTCACAAACCAAGATGGGATGGCGCAAGGCACAGACATCTTGGAGAAACTCAGTGGGTCACGCAGCATCCACAGGAAGTCAATGTTTTGGGCCTGGGCCCTTCTCAATTATAAGCAAAATAGCTGCCAGAGCTGCTCCAACAGAGACACCACCGCTGGAGCAGCCCCGGGGAGTGGAGACACAGGGCTGCTCGCGAAGAGTTCAACCTCCTGGTCCTAATGCCGAAGGCTCCATACAGGCTTTAAACGTCCTGTTAAAGGAGGCAACGGTGTTTTCATTTGAAATCCTGCAACAGTGGGGCCAGTGCCCAAGATGACAGCGCCTGTGCTTGTCAGCAGCCACAAAGGGTTGTCGACTCCAGGGGAACAATGTACTGGTGCAGGACACCAGAAAGGGAACATACCCCTCTGTTGAGGAGGGGAGGCAGAGGAGACAACAGTGACCATGGTGGCAAACCAGTGAGGGGCTCAGAGGTTGAGGGACCCACACAGGGTGTGGACAACTTGTGATCAAAGAGACCCGCACTGGCTGCTGGAGACTGGTTCATGGTAATGAGGGATTGGAACCGGGATTAGAGGGATTTCTGCGGGCAAGAAGGGCTTCTGAAGGGCTGAACACCTTACCTGGCAAAACCTTTTTATAGCAAAACCATCCACAGCTTGTGCTCTCAGACAGCATGGCATTATCAGGTCTACATTATCAACAAAGTTAATGTTTTGGGATAACAAAAGAACAATGCTCATTATTCTAAGAGACTTGAAGAGAGTACTGAGGGAGACCAGATGGGACATTTACAGGTCATATGATTATGACTCAGGTTTTTTAGGAATTGAAATGGAAATAGATTTTCGGGATTGATCAAGCAAGCCATGTGATTAAGACATATGAAGAAGTTGGGTAACACACACACACACACACACACACACACATACACACACACACACATACACACACACATACACACACACATACACACACACACACACACACACACCCACACACACACACACACACACAAGCCCCAACTATGCACCAATATAGGTGTGTGTAAGTTTAGATTGAAGTAAGTTGTTATATTCTTAATAGTTATTTAATAAATATCAGTGGTTCCTCTGTTTGTGCGAAAGCCGCACTGTGATTCTGGGAGAATATTCTCGGCGACACTAGGTAAAAAAAAGTCTGGAAAAACAACCAACTGAAAAACCTCACAAAGATAAGCGTATACAGAGCCGTTGTCATACCCACACTCCTGTTCGGCTCCGAATCATGGGTCCTCTACCGGCACCACCTACGGCTCCTAGAACGCTTCCACCAGCGTTGTCTCCGCTCCATCCTCAACATCCATTGGAGCGCTCACACCCCTAACGTCGAGGTACTCGAGATGGCAGAGGTCGACAGCATCGAGTCCACGCTGCTGAAGATCCAGCTGCGCTGGATGGGTCACGTCTCCAGAATGGAGGACCATCGCCTTCCCAAGATCGTATTATATGGCGAGCTCTCCACTGGCCACCGTGACAGAGGTGCACCAAAGAAAAGGTACAAGGACTGCCTAAAGAAATCTCTTGGTGCCTGCCACATTGACCACCGCCAGTGGGCTGATAACGCCTCAAACCGTGCATCTTGGCGCCTCACAGTTTGGCGGGCAGCAGCCTCCTTTGAAGAAGACCGCAAAGCCCACCTCACTGACAAAAGGCAAAGGAGGAAAAACCCAACACCCAACCCCAACCAACCAATTTTCCCTTGCAACCGCTGCAATCGTGTCTGCCTGTCCCGCATCGGACTGGTCAGCCACAAACGAGCCTGCAGCTGACGTGGACTTTTTACCCCCTCCATAAATCTTCGTCCGCGAAGCCAAGCCAAAGTAAAGTAAAGTATTTAATAAATATATTTTTTTGTAAATAACACTGTCTTGGTGAGTTTTTAATATTGCTGGTCTATGATATAACAGTCGCTATCAGCGCTCACACTGGAGAGAAAGGCATGAGTAAAATTTTATATATCCCTTCTGGAACAAGTGGAGTCTTTCACGTAGACAATGACTTGTGTACTACAGGAAGTGACAATGTTAAGATGATTATCCAGTTGCTTAGTGTAGGAGGATAATGTTGTTTGGAAAGCTGGGATGTTCTGAAGTTCAGTTTACAGACTTTGCCTCACCACACAGCACAATCCACCAGCAAGACCCAGAGGTAATTTTCCCAAACCTAAACAAATTATTTTACAGACAAGCCTAATGTTTACTGCAATAATCTCAGAAAGTTTCTTAACATCTCACACTCAGCTTTCCTATTTAATATTCTAAAGTTATGTCATTTGGAATAGTTTATTCCATCATAAATTAGATGCAGGGGAATAAAACCTGAAAAGCAATTAATAGTTTTAGTGCTATAAACTTATTGCAATATAATGGTAACAATTATAAAGAACAGTAATCATCTTTCATTGCAGTGATATTATTTCCTGCTTGTTGATTAAGGTAAACTCAATGTGACTAAGCTGCCAAATTCACGAGAAAAAAAAATCTGTGGTAGGATTGTAACAAGAAAGAGGCCCTGATAGGTTCGCAGGAAGCATGTTTGCCGGAGTCAAAGACCTGACACTTTAAACTTGAGCCAGCACTGTCTGAATTCTGAGGCTTTCTGAGATCCTGCTTCTGGCTTATTCCTTGAATAAGGCCTGAAACAATGGCAATATATCATATCTCAGGTGCAAAGACCGGCTGAGCTCCTCCAGCATCTCAGTGTGGGTGTGTTTTCACAACAATCAGAGCATCTACAGACTTTTGTGTTTCTCTCCCCACTGATCTTTTCAGATCTTTATGCTCCTCCAATTCAGGTGCTTGTGCATTGTCAATCATGGCTCTTCCTTCAGCAACCTGGGGACCAAGCTGCGAAAAGCTGAATTCTGTCGGTGCTGAAAATCTGAAATGCAACTCTGGAAATAACTCCTGAAGCCATGCAGACAGACACCAAGACCAGAGATGATCAGGCTAATGACATTTTAATTTTAAACACACAGCACGGTAACAGGCCATTTAGGCCTACGAGCCCAATTACACTTGATTGACCTATACCCCGATACGTTTTGAATGGATAGAGGAAACTGGATCCCACAGGGAAAAGCCACGCAGACACGGGGAGAACATACAAACTCCTGACAGAGAGCACAGGATTTGTACCCCAGTCCCAATCGCTGGCGATATATCAGCGTTGTAGTAACTGCTATGCTAATTGTGCCACCCTGGTAATGGCAGTTCTTTTTTTCTCTCTCCGCTGATGCTGAGCCACTTTGTGTTTTCACACCAAGCTCTGGAATTTTCTTCTTCTGCACCTTTTCTCTTTTACACTGTGCAAAGCCGACAACTTTGACCATGATTTATAAGGCACTGGTGAGACCGCACTTGGAGTATAGAGAGCAGTTTTGAGCTCCTCATTTGAGAAAGGATGTGTTGATGTTCGAGAAGGTTCAGAGGAGTTACACCAGGATGATTCTGGGAATGATACAATTATCATATGAAGAGCATTTGACAGCTCAGCCTGTATTCATTGGAATTTAGGAGAATGGTAGGGGGATCTCATTGATACAGTTTGAATTTTGAAAGACATGGATAGAGTCGATGTCTTTCTTCTTTGGCTTGGCTTCGCGAATGAAGATTTATGGAGGGGTATGTCCACGTCTGCTGCAGGCTCGTTGGTGACTGACAAGTCTGATGCGGGACAGGCAGGCACGGTTGCAGCGGTTGCAAGGGAAAATTGGTGGGTTGGGGTTGGGTGTTGGGTTTTTCCTCCTTTGTCTTTTGTCAGTGAGGTGGGCTCTGCGGTCTTCTTCAAAGGAGGTTGCTGCCCGCCGAACTGTGAGGCGCCAAGATGCACGGTTGGAAACGATATCAGCCCACTGGCGGTGGTCAATGTGGCAGGCACCAAGAGATTTCTTTAAGCAGTCTTTGTACCTCTTCTTTGGTGCACCTCTGTCTCGGTGGCCAGTGGAGAGCTCGCCATATAACATGATCTTGGGAAGGCGATGGTCCTCCATTCTGGAGACATGACCCACCCAGCGCAGTTGGGTCTTCAGCAGCGTGGATTTGATGCTTCTGGACTCTGCCAGCTCGAGTACTTCGATGTTGGTGATGAAGTCATTCCAATGAATGTTGAGGATGGAGTGGAGACAGCACTGATGGAAGCATTCTAGGAGGACCCATGATTCGGAGCTGAACAGGAGTGTGGGTATGACAACGGCTCTGTACACGCTGATCTTTGTGTGTTTCTTCAGGTGGTTGTTTTTCCAGACTCTTTTGTGTAGTCTTCCAAAGGCACTATTTGCCTTGGCGAGTCTGTTGTCCATCTCTTTGTCGATCCTTGCATCAGATGAAATGGTGCAGCCGAGGTAGGTAAACTGGTTGACCATTTTGAGTTCTGTGTGCCCGATGGAGATGTGGGGGGGGGGGGGGGGGGGATGGTAGTCATGGTGGGGAGCTGGCTGATGGAGGACCTCAGTTTTCTTCAGGCTGACTTCCAGGCCAAACATTTTGGCAGTTTCCGCAAAACAGGATGTCATGCGCTGGAGAGCTGGCTCTGAATGGGCAACTAAAGCGGTATCGTCTGCAAAGAGTAGTTCACGGACAAGTTGCTCTTGTGTCTTGGTGTGAGCTTGCAGGTGCCTCAGATTGAAGAGACTGCCATCCATGCGGTACCGGATGTAAACAGCGTCTTCATTGTTGAGATCTTTCATGGCTTGTTTCAGCATCATGCTGAAACATGTCGAAATGATGAAAAACACATAAATGCTGGAGAAACTCAGCAGGTCAAACAGTGCCTTTATGTACCAAAGGTATTCATTTCAATGTTTCAGGCCCTTGATCCAGGTGTGGAGGACTCAAGCTTGAAACATTGGTGATGTATCTTCACCTTTGCTACATAAAGGCACTGTTTGACCTGCTGAGTTTCTCCAGCATTTTTGTGTTTCTTTTTTTCCCCCACTTGACCACAGTGTCCACCGAATCCTGCGCTTTTCGCCAGATGTAGAAAGGTTGTGAGAGTCTGCGACAAGAGGGTACAACTTCAGGATTAAAGGGCATCCACCTTAGATCAGAGATGAGCAGGAATTTCTACAGCCAGAGGGTGATAAATCTCCGGAATTTGTTGCCACAGGCGGTTGTGGAGGCCAGGTCATTGGGTGTATTTAAGGCAGAGATTGATAGGTTCTTGATTAGCCAGGGCCGGGCAGTGGGGCTGAGTGGGAAAATGAATCAGCTCATAATTGAATGGCTGGGCAGGCTTGATGGCCTGAATAGCTTATTTTTGCTCCTATGCTGGATGGTGTTCTTTCCTTCTATTATCTTCTTACAAGGCTTTTGCTTGATAGGTAACATTATTGCAATTGGGATATCAATTGTTTTATATCACAAAAACAAACTTTGCTTCTGGTGGTGTTGGCCATATCAGTATGCAGTCAGTTTGGATAGTAGAAACAGATAAGACAAAGCTAAAATCAGGACACTGATACTCCGTCTACATGCAGACAATGGCAAGAGCTCTTGTGCATTTAAACTTATGGATGAGCAACATTAACGAGTTCTCATAAAATGCGGACAAAACCAACACTCAAAGAGTTAAGCATTAAGGACCATTGGAAATAGATTGAGAGAATTAGTGAAGATGATTTTACTGAAGTAAGTCACAAAAATCTGGAGACACTGTGGTTGAAGAAAAAAAAGCACAGAATACTGGAGAACCTCAGCTGGTCAAACAGCGTCCTTTATGTAGCAAAGGCACAAATACATAACCGGCGTTTCGGGCTTGAGCCCTTTATCAAGGTATATCAAGCCCGAAACGTCGGTTATGTATTTGTGCCTTTGCTACATAAAGGACGCTGTTTGACCAGCTGAGTTTCTCCAGCATTTTGGTTTTTTTCCCCCCAAAGTTTACTGCTTAGAGAGGAGCGCAAAATGGTAAAGTCAAGGAAATTGCAGAAAATGCAAAAGTATTGTAACAACTTCTTCTTTCTTTGGCTTGGCTTCGCGGTCGAAGATTTATGGAGGGGTAACGTCCACATCTGCTGCAGGCTCGTTGGTGGCTGACAAGTCCGATGCGGGACAGGCAGGCATGGTTGCAGCGGTTACAAGGGAAAATGATTTAACCATCTATCAAAAGCAAAATAGCTCTGTATGAAATTCTCCAAAAACGCATTTCTGGGACTTTGGAATGGGTAATTACATCATAACCTTCCCTATATATATATAAAAAAAGAAGAACAGATGCAATAAGTGGTAAGGAGATTCGCCCAAGGCAGTTGGTGTGATCAAAGACAGCTCTGTCTGATCAGGAAAACTTCTGATCATTGTCCTGGTGAGGAATGTGACATTCTGTAGCTGATGTTATCTGCAGAATTCGGCCAGCAGAGATCTTCACTGCCATGTGACATGAACAAGCCTGAACTTAATCGTGCCGACAGAGGAGGTGAACTTAAAGGTCATCACTGAATCATTTTACTGTACAGCATAACAGCATAAAAGCCACACAATTTAATAATTGAAAGAGCTATCCAGTTGGTTAGTCCTTTTTTTCATTATATTTCAGTTCAGTTTTTAAAAAATAGGTTACTGATGAATTCCTTTGCACCATCTTTACTTGTATTCCAGCTCAGAAAAATCTGAGTACAAAAGGAATTCTTCTAATCTCCTTTTGGCTCTCATCTCTCCTTCCAATGGAAAGTGTTACTCCCTCTGTTCTCTTTCAATTCCCCTCTTAATATCAAAAAAATTTATTTAATTTGACTGCAGACTTTTTTGCTCTTCGGAGAGCAACCCAAAATTCTTGAATCTCTCCAGTGCTTGACAGCATAATTCATTCGGATCCATTTGTGTCTTCAATGATGTATAATGCTCCCATGAAAAACATGTCTGGATGAGGGGATGTAGCTGCAAGATAAGGGGGTTGTCAATTTAAAGCTGAGGTGCGTCAGAATTTTTTCATGGATTCTTCCAGCGCAGAGTGGAGATTGGAGCAACTTAAGGAGAAAGAAAAAGCGACACACTTGGCGTAGCGGTTAGTTCAATGTCTTTACAGCACCAGCGATCGGGATTGGACCGGGATCCAAATCCTACACTGTCTGTCAGGAGCTAGTACATTCTCCTTGTATCTGCGTGAGTTTTCTCCAGGGGGGTCTGGTTTCCTCCCATCCTTCAAAACATTCCAGGGGTGTAGGTTAATGGGATGTAAATTGGGTGGCACAGACCCATGGGCCGAAATGGCTTGTATGTCTACATTTAAAATTTAATTTAAACTAGTTAAGTTTTGGAAAGACTGGAGAATTGAAGGATGTGGGTGTGGTGGTACACCACCGGCCTACTGCAGGGGGAAACCTCTGTACCTGAAGGAGTGTAGGGACAGGACAACACAAGGTCGGGTGTCAATCATTCGGCCTGAATGAATCAAGCCCCACCCGGTCGGGTGTCAATCACCCTCCGAGATATAAGCTTGCACCGGCCTCCCGAGGCCTCACTCAGAGTTGCTGCAGCCACAGCCAGCCTGGCTCTGTGGAAGTCTTTGCAGATTAAAGCCTGTTGTATAGACTTTATCTTTGTGTGTGTCTGATTCTGGCTAACAGTGCACCTCAGTGGGTAACTGGCTGAGGCAGACAAGGGCTTGGCAGATCAACATGATAATACTGAAAGTGAGGCATGCCCTGGAGGGGGGGCAGGTGGGGAGTCAAGAGACCTCCTCCTACTTCCACTTTCTTGTAGATGCATCAGCGCGACCAGCTCCAAGGCTTAGCATGAGCAGGTCAAGCCAGTCTGACTAGAATGGGCAGTGGTGGAAGCAGATATAAAAATTGTATTTAAGCAGTTTTTAGATGGACTCATGAATATTCATTTAGGCCATGTGCAGGGAAAGTAGATTTAGATTCGGAACAGACATTGTGCTCGACTGTTCTGTGTACAGAGATCTATGATGGCAGCAGACAACAGTAACATTTCTGCTCATTCTTGATCAGATCTCTGCCTGGGAGGAAGTTGAGTGTTTTATTCTCTCAACACACTTTCCCAAACCCAATCGATGCCTCATTTTCCACTTGGACAACAGATTTTTCATTTATATGCTGAAGTAGCTCTTGGCATGATAAAATTCCAAGAATTTTCCACAGGCCTTCATTTGGGACAGTGCATTATTTTTGTTGCAAACTTCCAGGGGTCTGAGCCATGTCACAGCATACGAAAGACACTGCTAGTGAAAATTCAAGGCTATGACTTTCTTCCCACTTGTTCTGATGAGCAGATGTTCCCGATAAAGTCTGCTCTCTCAGACACTGCTGATCAAGATCGGTCAAGGATTTTGTTAACTACTGATCTTTAAATCTTCATACTGTGAGACTACATTCAAACTCTACCAACACACACAATGTCTGATGTCCATACAACGTCGAATTCTAAACATATGGTTTAATGTTATCTGGCTATCCTCATTGATGAAATCATGAAGATTGCTCACCAGCGGCTATACTTCATGAGGAGCTTGAGGTGATTCAGACTGTCACCAAAGGCTCTCAAAAACCTGTGGCAAGCATTCTGTCTGGTTGCATCAATGTCTTGTATGGAGGTCCCAAAACCCAGTACATGACAAAACTCCAGACGGTTGTTAACTTGGCCTGCGACAACATAGGCACCAGCCTTCACTCCATTAAGGATGTCTACAAGAGGCAGTTTATCCTCAAGGACCCCCCCACCCCCACCCCCACTCCACCCAGGCCATGCCCTCTTCACTCAGCCACCATCGGGATAAAGATGCAGGAGCCTGAAGATGATCACTCAACAGCACAAGGACAGCTTCTTCCCCGCTGCCATCAGATTCCTGAATGGACATTGAACCACAGAAACATTCTCAATTTATCCCATGTTCTTGCACAATTCTATTTATTTATTTTTAAATGTAATTTATACCAATAATTACACTGAGATGCTGCCACAAAACAATAAATTTTGTGACATGTTCGTGACAATGGATTTTGATTCTTCTTAAAAGCAGGAGTAGAAATATTTGGGCCTCTGTGCATTTATTGTACTATTCAAAATGATCATAACTGCTCTCTTTCTACCCAGGTACCACTGACAAGCACTACCTTAACTTCAGACAATTCCATAATCTCGTCACTCCTGTCTGTCAGGGATCATTCACCAATATAAAAGAATTGACTCCAGACAGTGTTTTCACAAGCTGTCATTCGCCAATGAGGAACTCCACCATCAGTGCAAGCAAAAACAAAATGCTCAACAATAGAACAAAAACTTTGGCAAGAAAAAAAAACACAAAGAACCGAAAAATAGATGTCTGGTCGCAATTTCAAGGCTATAATCTAATCTCCAGGTTCAGTTGACATTTTCCAGCTGTTGGAGCCTGACTTGCAAGGATTTTATGATGTCATTTGAACTTCTCAATTAAATTACAATCTCCCAACCCTTCTCGTTATCCATTTGTTCTCTATATTTCACCTTGCTGCTTGACAGGAGCTAAAGATTGACAACTGAGGATGTTTTGCCTGCAGAGTGTGCTCAGTTTCAAGCAAGATCGAGTTCCACCTTCATTCTGTCAGATGCACTCTCAAAGAGGAAGAAACTGATCTCCAACAGTCTCCTGTCTGGATAGATGAATGCAACAAGCTAATATACAAGCAAAATCTGCAGGATTTAGTCTTATGGTTTATCCTCAATTTTAGAAAATTATATTTGGCCTGCAGTGCAGTGATATTTGTATCATTGAACATTTCCGAACTTGCCCCAATCGGTATAGTTTGGTGATTGATGTCCAAGTCAAAGTTCAGATTTATTGTCAGAGTATAGACATGACTTCTCATACAATTCTGAGATTCTTTTTCCTGCGGGCTGGGCAGAATTATCATATTGGCAGTGCAAAAAATTATACTCTTCAAGGTACATACACTCAAAAACAAATAAAGAAACAAATAAACTGACTCCAATACAGATAAAAAAAACCAAATCAATAAGGTGCAAAGGTAAGAGATGAATTTCTTAAATGAGTCTCTGATTTGAGTTTGTTGTTGAGGAGTTTGATAGTGGAGGGGAGCATCTGCTCCTGAACCTGGTGACACAAGTTTTGTGGCACCGAGACCTTTTCCCTGATGGTAGCAGCAAGAACAATGCTCGTGCTCTGTTAAATATTCAAGGACAGGAAGGCTCTTTGGACGATCCAGACCCTCTCAAACAACTGAGATAGATTGAGTAGCTGTCCAACCCAATGAAGCCAGCTGTTAGATGTGTAATCTAAGGACTAGGATGAATGATTTGTCCTACCGTGACATCAGATGGACTTGACAATTCTACCAGTGGACTATTGATCATTGACCAACTGGTTCATCCCTGCACATGGATGGGAGAGAGGTGCATCAGTTGGCATTGCAGCTTCACAACTGCAGTGATCCAGACTCAATCCTGTCCTCAGATGTTGTCCAGGTGACATTTGTCTCCCTGTAGTTTGGTTTTATGCTGGTGAACCAGTCAAATAAATTGCCATAATTTCCTTGAAGTTTAAGACTGAAATCCCATCTCTCCCCTATCAGACAGCTGTCAGATTTCACAAAACTAATTGGAGGAAACAGGGAAGTTATCCTTGGTGGACCATTATTCCCTGAATCACCAACTATATACAACAAAGAAACTGGCTGTTATCTAATCATTGCTCCATCTTCTGCTCCCTCCAGGACTCCTTCAGCCACTCATACCTTCCCACTTATTTCCCCCTCGGTAAAAATGCTCCACGCACCCACACTTCCTCCCTCCACTATTTTGATCCCAAACTGCCCTTCCAAGTGAAGCAACATTTCATCTGTGAATCTGCAGGGATCATCTTCTGCATCTGGTGTTCCTGCTGTGGACTACTCTGCATCCAAAAGACTGGACGCAGATTGGGAGATCACTTTATCGAACAGGTTCACTCTGTCTGCTGTAACACCGGGGATTTCCCAGTGCCCACCCATTTCAATTTCCCAACCCATTCCAATGCCAACATGTCTCTCCATGGACTTGGGCACTGCCAGACTGAGAACACCTGGAAATTGGAGGAAAAGCACCTTCTATTACATCTGGGCACTCTCCATCTAAATGGCACGAATCTCCATTTTCTGTTAGAACCCCCCTCCCCTTCCCTCTCCATGCACCCTTTCCTTCATCTCCCCACTCCTCATCTTTCCCTCTCATTTCCTATCCCTCTCCTTTTCTCCAGCTCTGCCTTCACAGAGATACCCCCTTCTCAGCTTTTTTCTTCCACCCTACTATTCATGTTCACCTCTGGCATCTGGGTGGTTTTCCTGCCCTCCCCACTGCCTTCCCCAATACCCCCCCCCAACCCATCCCAGCCTTTTTAGTCAGGCATCTGCCTAATTTTCGCTCAATTCATGGTGAAGGGCTCAGGCCCAAAACATCGGTAATATATCTTAGCCTCCTATGGACGCTGTCAGACATGCTGAGTTCCTCCAGCAGTTTTGTGTATTTACTACAATCACAGCTTCTGCAAATTTCCTTGTTTCATGTTATCTAATTGCTGTCAGTGGGAGAGGGCTTCGTACAAATTAGCTGTGTGTTTCCTACATTGTAATTAGAGCTATACTTCCAAAAAAGTATTACTTCTTGACTGGGAAGTAATTTGGCATTTTGTAAATATTTGGAAATTCTACCTCCCTTTTCCGAACTCCATTTTCATTCCCATTCACTCATTTTTATGTCCTTACTCACAACCAACTTCAGTAACATTATCCAAATTATTCTAAAACATTTGCCTTATAAAAACAATAACGATAAACTAACCACTCCTGCTAAATTAGATTCTAATGCAAGTTAACAGATACAAGCCAAAGAGCACAATGATTTTATTGTAAATGGCCTTGTAATTCTTCTGGCGAGCAAGCCCCGTGCTGTTAGGCTGTTGGTTAACAAGGCAGAAAGGGTGCCTGGAGGCAGGGCACAAAGACAGGAAGAGCCAGATGAGAAAGATGGCTGGAAGGCGAGGAAAGCAATGTGTGAAATTGAATGAATATTGAAAGCAATCGAGAAACAGATGGGGTGAGAACAATGGACAATTGCCGATCTGAGGAAACAGCTTTTCACCGAGTGTAGTTGCACTGCCTGAAAATTTGGTATATTCAGAATATATCTGAATATGCATTTGAATCACTAAGGCTTTGGATCAAGGCTACTGTAGATGGGAATATCAGGTAGCTCTCAATTTATGATGGGGTTACGTTCTGGCACTCCCAATGTAAGTCGAAAAATTGTGTAAAAAAGGGCAGTGCGATCAGTGTTGGAATCCAACATGGAGCTGAGGAGAGAGAGCAGGGCAGAGGGATCAGTGTGGGGACTGACCCAGAGCTGTGGAGAGAGAGCAGGGGAGTGGGATCAGTGTGGGGACTGACCCAGAGCTATGGAGAGAGAGCAGGGGAGTGGGATCTGTCTGGGGGTCCAACACGGAGCTGTAGAGAGAGAACACGGCAACAGGATCAGTGTGGGGACCGACACAGGGCTGTGGAGAGAGAGCAAGGCAGTGGGACCGACACAGCACTGACGGGAGACACTGAATACCATAGACCAGCCAAAATTCGAAATACAATACAGATTCGAACCATTGTCACTTCAAAAAATAATAAGTCAGACTATATGTAGTAGAGATGTGCTCTTGATATCAGCATGGATGTGGAGGTCCAAAGGGTCATTTTATGTGCTCTGTGACTCCAGATGGAGGTAGTGGAGAAGAGCAGGGAGTGGTGATGAATTAAAACAGAGTAAAGAAGATACAAAAATGGAACGAGAAGGAACGGAAGTGGAGTATATTGCGGAGGTCAACGAAGCTGAGGGTGACATGGTTTGAGTAGCGATTAGCTATTGTGTCACCAGCAACTGGGGTTCGAATCCGGTGTTGTCTGTAAGGTGTTTGTACATTCTCCCTGTGTTACGTGGGTTTCCTCCAAGTGCTCCGTCTTCCTCCCACCTTCAAAACATGCAGGGGTTGGCACAGGCTTATGGGCCTGTCATCATGCTGTATGTCTAATTTTAAATAAATCTAAATTTAAATTTTAATTCACCAAGTTTTGAATTGACCACATCATCAAGAAGCTTGTCCTTAGAGTTAGAAAAATGGAATATAAAGCTAGATTGTTATCGGATCACTCACCCCTGTTATTAGCAATAGAGCTGGAGGACATCCCACCGAGAACGTAGAGATGGAGATTAAACTCCATGCTACTTAAAAGACAGAGAATTCATTGAGTGACAAATTAAAATGTACTTTGGAATAAATACGGAATCAGTGAAAGATAAATTTATACTATGGGATGCAATGAAAGCGTTCATCAGAGGGCAGATAATAAGTTACGTAACTAAGATGAAGAAGGACTACAATCGGGAAATAGAACAGCTGGAAAGGGAAATAGCAAGTACAGAAAAAGAATTAGCAACAAGGGAAGATACAACAAAAAGAAGAGAATTGACGGACAAAAAATAAAAATATTAAACACTACAAACATACAAGGTGGCCTGGATTGAGTAACATAATGAAAACAAAACAGAAGTATTATGAGCTAGGAGAAAAAACGCACAAAATACTAGCTTGGAAGCTTAAGACAGAACAAACTAAAAGAACGGTATTGGCATCAAGGAAAAAGGACAAACAAATTACATATAACCCAACGGATATCAATGAAAACTTCAAGGAATTCTATGAGCAATTATATCGAACTGAGAAGGAAGGGAAAGAAGACAAAATAGATGAGTTTCCAGCTAAAATTGAACTACCAAAATTGCAAGGAGGAGCAAAATAAATTAATAAAATCATTTGAAATAGAGGAAATACAGGAGATATTAAAAAAACTACCAAACAATAAAACGCCGGGAGAGGATGGACTCCCAATAGAATTTTATAAAACATTGAAAGACTTATTAATTCCTCCTCTCCTGGAAGTAATGAACCAGACTGATGAAACACAAAACATGCCAGATTCATGCAAAACAGCAATAATTACAGTAATACCAAAGACGGGGAAAGATCCACTAACACCAGCATCGTATAGACCAATATCTCTACTTAACACAGATTATAAGATAATAGCTAAACTATTAGCAAACAGATTGGCTGACTGTGTACCAAAAATAGTAAAACTAGATTTATTAAGAAAAGACGAACGGACAATATCTGTAAGTTCATTAACTTAATCCATGCAGTACAAGGAAACAAGACGCCAAAGGTGGCAGTTGCCTTAGATGCAGAGAAAGCCTTTGACAGAGTAGAATGGAATTATTTATTCAAAGTACTACAGAGGTTCAACCTACCAGAGAAATATATTAATTTTCTTTCTTTGGCTTGGCTTCGCGGGCGAAGATTTATGGAGGGGTAATGTCCACGTAAGCTGCAGGCTCGTTTGTGGCTGACAAGTCCGATGTGGGACAGGCAGACACGGTTGCAGCGGTTGCAGGGGAAAATTGGTGGGTTGGGGTTGGGTGTTGGGTTTTTCCTCCTTTGTCTTTTGTCAGTGAGGTGGGCTCTGCAGTCTTCTTCAAAGGAGGTTGCTGCCTGCTGAACTGTGAGGCACCAAGATGCATGGTTTGAGGTGATATCAGCCCACTGGCGGTGGTCAATGTGACAGCCACCAAGAGATTTCTTTAGGCAGTCCTTGTACCTCTTCTTTGGTGCACCTCTGTCACGGTGGCCAGTGGAGAGCTCGCCATATAACACGATCTTGGGAAGGCGATGGTCCTCCTTTCTGGAGACGTGACCTACCCAGTGCAGTTGGATCTTCAGCAGCATGGATTTGATGCTGTCGGCCTCTGCCATCTCGAGTACTTCGATGTTAGGGATGAAGTCGCTCCAAAAAATGTTGAGGATGGAGCGGAGACAACGCTGGTGGAAGCGTTCTAGGAGCCGTAGGTGATGCCGGTAGAGGACCCATGTTTCGGAGCCGAACAGGAGTGTGGGTATGACAACGGCTCTGTATATGCTAATCTTTGTGAGGTTTTTCAGTTGGTTGTTTTTCCAGACTCTTTTGTGTAGTCTTCAAAGGCACTATTTGCCTTGGCGAGTCTGTTGTTTATCTCGTTATCAATCCTTGCATCCGTTGAAATGGTGCAGCCGAGATAGGTAAACTGGTTGACCGTAGTCATGGTGGTAGTCACTGGTAGTCATGGTGGGGAGCTGGCTGATGGAGGACCTCAGTTTTCTTCAGGCTGACTTCCAGGCCAAACATTTTGGCAGTTTCCGCAAAACAGGACGTCAAGCGCTGAAGAGCTGGCTCTGAATGGGCAACTAAAGTGGCATCGTCTGCAAAGAGTAGTTCACGGACAAGTTGGATTAAAGCATTATATAAGGGACCAATGGCGAAGGTGACAGTAAATGGATATATATAAAACCAATTTAAATTAAGCAGGTCAACTAGGCAGGGATGTCCACTATCTCCTTCACTGTTTGCGTTAGCTATAGAACCACTGGCAGAACTGATAAGAACAGAAAATAAAATGAGGGATAAAAATAAAAGAGAAGAAATATAAAATCAGTCTATTTGCAGATGATGTCATAGTATACTTATCAGAACCAGAAATATCAATAAAAGAATTACATAAGAAATTGAAGGAATATGGAGAAGTATCGGGGTACAAGATCAACGCAAATAAAAGTGAAGCGATGCCAATGAATAATGCGGATTTCACAAAGTTTAAGAAAGAATCACCATTTAGATGGCAAACACAAGCAATCCAATATCTAGGTATTAGACTAGATAATAATCTAGGCATCGATACAAATTAAATTATCAGCTATTAATGAAGAAATTACAAGATGACTTAGAACATTGGAAAGATTTATCACTAACACTGATAGGAAGGGTAAATTTCATTAAAATGAATATCTTCCCAAGGATACAATTCCTATTTCAATTGTTACCAATTCCCTTAACAGAGAAATTCTTCAATGAGCTAAAGAAAATAATAAGGAAATTCTTATGGAAAAGGGGAAACCGAGGATAATGCTAGATAAATTAACAGAATGGTACAAACAAGGGGGCTTACAGCTACCAAACTTTAAGAATTATTATACAGCAGCACAATTAAGATATCTATCAGATTTTTATCAAACAAGGGAAAAACCAGATTGGACCAGGTTAGAGCTAGATAAAATAAGGGAGAAGGTACCATAACATATACTTTATAAGTGGGATGAAAAATTGGTGCAACATAGGAATTCACCAGTACTGCACCATCTGCTCAACATTTGGAAGAAGATTCACGTAGAAAGGAATAAAACAAATTATCAACTACCAAAATTAATATTGACACAAAATCAACCAATCCCTTTCACAATAGATAACCTTTCCTTTAGAGAATGGGAGAGAAAAGGGATCAAGACAATAGAAAATTGTTTTTCGGGAAATAAATTATTATCTTTTGAACAAATGAAGGACAAATATAATATAACTCACAATACAATGTTTGCATACCACCAACTGAAAACCTACTTGAAGGACAAACTGGGAAGCAGGCTGAGGTTACCAGAAGGAAGCAATTTTGAATATGTGATTACAGACACAATGATAATTAAAAGATTTATAACAAACATGTACATCAAACTGCAAGAGAAAGAGAACGAGGAAACAAGCTGTAAACCTAAACAAAAGTGGGAACAAGATCTAAACATAAAGATAAAGAATGAAACATGGGAAAAGCTATGGTCCGGAACTATGAAAAATACAATAAACACGAGGTTACGCATGATACAATATAATTGGTTACACAGGCTATACACCATGCCCCAAAAGTTAAATAAATGGGACCCAACAATATCAGACAGATGTTTTCGCTGTAAGAAGGAAATGGGTACAACAGTACATGCAATTTGGGCATGTGAGAAAGTGGAAAATTTTGGGAAGATCTAAACCAGGTATTAAATAAAATCACAAAAAGCAACATACCAAAAAATCCAGAGATCTTTCTTCTAAGTAATATAAGAAGTAAAGAACTTGGACTCGATTTGGATGGAGCACAAAAAAGATTTATTATGATAGCCTTAGCTGTAGCAAAAAAATTTATTATGTCAACCTAGAAATTAGAAGATAGCCTGAGAATACAGCAATGGTATATAGAAATGAATAAATGTATTCCATTGGAAAAAAATAACATATAATTTAAGAAATAACTTCACAGTATTCGAACAAATTTGGGAACCGTACATGGAACACAACAGAAGTCCTACCGCGGGACCTCCACCACCTAAAATTACAGAAGGAGAGGAAGATGAAATGAACTGACCCAGTATGTAAAAGTAGAAGACACAAGTTTCTTGTTTATTTTCATTGTGTGATGACATTGTTTAATGGGTTTAATGTATCATATATGTTGAACGTTGAGTGGGTGGGGAGGGGGGTGAAGGAAGGAGGAAAGTGAGGGGGGAAAAGGGGATAAAATGACACTGTGTATATTCAAGAGGGAAATGTTTGTGTGCATTTTGGTCAGTATGGTTCATAGTGTAAAAAATAAAAAAAATTTTTAAAAAAGCGTCCTTCAAAGTGTAAGCACCAAGAGGCAACAAATTGATTCAGAAATAAAATCTAACAATTCTACAATGTCTGTCATGATTTATGAAGCCATGTTTCAGTCCAATTGCCTACTTCACTGCATTCCATAGACTTCAATTTTTTTTGGACCAATCTCCAATGGGCAATCTTGATGATCTGCTTAGGTCCATACAAGCGAAGTCAACCACACAGCCCACTTTTAACTCTGTGGAAAAATTCAATCAAATTAGTCACTGTCTCCTTCCAAAGAGGTTCATGCTGACTACATTCGCCCCTCCTCTCCCCCCTCCCCACCACCCCACAGGTCTATTGTTTCCATCTCTCATTTATACACTTTCATTCCCACCTTTGTCTCAAAACTTCTCCCACCTGCCCCTGGTTCTCTTTTTCCCTTTCTGTCTCTCCACCTCCCATCTTCTTTTGTCCAGTGGCCTCTCACCTCTTAGCGTATCCCCAGTCCCTCTCCCATTTTATCCTTGGTATCTCTCCTTCTCACTCTAGTCTTGGTAAGGGAGCTCGATTCCAAAAATAAAATTGACTGAGGATTTCTCTCAATGATGCCGCCTTACATGTTGAGTCCTTCATTCTATTCTTGTGTTTCTCTGGAGGCTTTACTGATACCCCATAAACATCTTCCTTTTCCTCTGATGGTCTGGGCTCTGAAGAGGGTTAAGATCAATTCCAAGTCTTCACTTTTTCTTTGGCCTCAAATTTCTCCCAATTAACACTGGGTATTAGAGGAGTGTCCTTTGCAAAATATAGAAAGGCAGTACTAAATTCACATCTTGCAGCTTCTATTCAATGGTTTTTCTGACAGAGAATGACAAAGAATGCATGGCAGAAAAGGAGACCATTCTGCTCAACCAGCCTATAAAACATGAAAATCTGTAGACTCTGTGGTTGAAGTGAGGAAAAAAAACACACACACAATGCTGGAGAAACTCAGCTGATCAAGGAGTATCCTTTATCTAGCAAAGGTAAGGATACATAACCAATGTTTCGGGCTTGAGTCCTTCAACAAAGTATAGGAAATTGTTGGCAGGCTATGCTTGTGTCTGGGTTTGAAAAAGCTGCTATGCTTTCAATTCCCTTCTCTCCTTCATGGTTCATCCATCAACCCTCAAAAGACCACGTTATTTGCCTTAAACATATGATGTAAAAATGAGTTTCACCTTCCTATCATCATTTGAACGAAGATTCTATTGAATTTTCCACATTGCTCCATAGTGGAAATATTATATTTATTTTTAAATTTAGACATACAGCACAGTAACAGGTCCTTTCGGCCCATGAGCCTATGCTGCCCAATTACACCCAATTGACCTACAACCTCCGGTACGTTTTAAACAATGGGAGGAAACCGTAAGTGCCCAGAGGAAACCCACGGAGATACAAGGAGATTGCATAAACTCCTTTCAGACAGCACGGGATTCGAACCCCAGTCCTGGTCACTGGCGCTGTAACAGCTAACCGTGCTGCTTATGGTCACCGATTTAGTGGAACTGATCCAACATCAGCCCAATCAGAAGCCTATCATTACACTGAAGATCTCCATCAGGTTGCTACTCTACCTTCTCTTTGAGGAAAAATAAATTCTC